>NW_017618850.1:0-335000 GCF_001879475.1 Ipomoea nil
GGAGGTTGCGATATTGGCAGAGCAGCTTCACAAAGGGTTTCTGAATGGAGATATCTTGGAGAGGAAGAGATGGGAAGGTTTCGATATTGGCAGAGCAGCTTCACAAAGGTTTCTGAAATGGAGAAATCTTGGAGAAGACAAGATGGGAAAGTTGCGATTTTGGCAGAGCAGCTTCGCAAAGAATCACTTCTCGTACCACAGCTTCGCGAAGAAGAAGTGGAAAATGACTTCCCCAAAAAAAAAAGGGGGGGGGGGGGGGGGGGGGGAGTCATTTTCCGTAAAAATCCATTCATTTTCCATTGACTTTAGTGTTTTCCTTCTTGCCAACACTGGAAATCCGGAAAATGATTTCCAGAAATCATTTTCCGGGTTTCTAAACACACTCTTAATACCACGTATATGAGTAGCATACATAGATGTACACGGTAAATTAAGTAATCATACCTAATATGCATGGTAATCTATAATTAAAATTATTTAATACCATACCTAATATAGACGGTATTATCTAATTAAAATTGATTTTAATACCATGTATATGATTAGCATACATAGGTGCACACACTAATTTTTTTTTTTTTCTTCAATTGACTGATTTATTTCTGGCAAACACAAGATAATACATACCCAAATATTACTATATACATAATAACATACTTTATTATTATTTTTAATACCATGCACACCATTAAATAATCATACCTAATATATAGGATAATACCTAATTAAAATTATTTAATACCATAGTAGTTAATATACACGGTATATGATTACCTAATTAATATTTATTATGGTTATAAAATCATATTATGGTTTTACGTCCATAACTACCAAAAGTTAGGAGGCGATAAGCTTGTGATGACACGGATCCCTCGCATGACCACCATGTGCCTAACTATAACTCTCCCATTAATTACATCATAATAATTATTATTATCATTATTTACTTTCCTCACAAAATTTTCATCTAATGAATTGAAAAAAATGGATAGATTTTCAATTCATTGAAATTAACTTTGATGGAAAACCAATTAATATTATTTTAATATATTAGTTTATTATAGTTGGGGAAAAATTATACAATTATACAATTAGTTATATAAAATAAGGTAAAATTTTGTGATATAATAGTAATAAAATTTTGTGATACAATTAGTAATAAATTATAAAATTAGTTATATAAAATAAGGTAAAAATTACGGATTATTTACTTGCTGAAAATTTTGAGTGAATTATTTTATTATAAGCAGCAAAATATTAAAAAGCGGAAAATACATAGGTTGTATTGTGTAAATTAAAACTGACAAAACCGGAAACTACATGCATACATAAATTTAGATTTTTAAATTATTTAATTTTCGAAATTTTGAATAAATTTGAATAGTACTATACATATGGTGCAATACTTGGTTACAAAATAAGCTTTATATAATTCGTATATAAATATAAATTATTAACACAGTTATATCAATTACAAATGATCAATTTGTTAAATTATACAAATTGTAAAATTGTTACAAATAATTGGCAAAAATGGCACCACATCCGTAAATGATTTGTAACAGTCCGTATGATTATATTTCGAATATATAAAGGAAAAGTGTGATTACATTATGAAAATATAACAGAATATTACAAATTAGTACTAAATTAGGTAAATACCATTACATAAAAACTATTATTGAGAAGTGAAAAATGCCATTACATAAAAACTACGAAATGAAGAATAGTACAAAATGAATAATGAAAAATGCCATGAATAATAGTTTCCAATTGCGTGTAATGTTAGATAATAATAATAATAATAATAATAATAATAATAATAATAATAATAATAATAATATAACATCAAAATACAAACAATTGATTTGATTAAAAACAAAGTGCGAGTAAAAAATAATAACAAATAACATAACAAAGGCATGAGTTTAATAGATTAAATTGTTGACACACATTCCTCATTATTCATCTCTAAGTGGACTCCTCATTATTTGAATCCGCTTCTTTAGAATCCAAAATTCCAATTGGATCATATGATTTATCCTCTCCAGCTTGAGGGGAGTGTTGAAGGCAAATTATTGTGTGGACCATAACAAAAAGTACATTTTTAATATACTAAATGTATATTATTTATGTACTGAATGTACATTATATAATATAATGTACACTCAGTACACAAATAATGTACATCTCCTGAATACAATGTACATTTTTAATATACTAAAATACATTATTTTTGTATTGAATATATATTATTTCATAATATACAAAATATGGTCTACACAACTTGTGTGGACCATAGTTCACGCAATAATAATGGAGTGTTGAAACCCTAGGCCTTTTAAAAATAGGCCCATTAGGTTATAGTTTATTCCTAGTTAGGTATTCTTGGTCCTCTTATTCTACTACATATACATCATTCAACAACCCTGCTAGGAACGGACTACATATACACGCTTGTTGTTGGAAATGTTTGAAGGTTTAGTTTGGCAGTTGCTATTAGGTTACCTTGGCCAATACATTCGGGACATTCAAACGGAGCAGCTCAAGATTACTCTGTGGAATGGTAACTTGCTGATTATTTGAGAAAAGCACTCTTTTCCACTCCGGTTTACAAGTAATAGTAACAAAATTGACGAAGGGGAATTTTTTATTTTCTTTTCTTTAATGTGATTGCATTTGGGCATTTTCATTTCTTTGTGCTGGGGTTTGAGCTTTCTAATGAAAGTTTAGGGGTAAATATTTTGATGGTTGGCAATACATAACAAAGGATAAAGCTAATACTTTTTTCTCTTTTAACTTTTTAATTCATGTTATATTTTGTGGCATATCTGTATAATGATCATTTATAGCTACTTACAATAATCTGAATTTTAGATAAAATTTACATTAACAATCATCTTACTATCGCAGAAGAAGTATTATTGGAAAATGTTAAGCTGATTCTTGAAGCTTTTGATTACCTTCAGTTCCCATTTGCTTTAAAGCAAGGTAAATTCTCTGTACTTTTTCCATGTATTCTGCTAATTATTCTAGTACAAGCATTTTTAGAATGCTTTAAAAACACCATTTAGTTATTACTTGCCATAATTCCATTATAGTCTTATAGCTTGCAGCTATTGCTGTATCTGAGCTTAAATTATGCTTATGGAATTTTGTTCTCCAATTTGCTAAATTTACCTTAGCTTGCAACTGTTTGCTGTATGGTATTGTGGGAATTTAAAAGAACAACACTATGAAAGTTATAAGCTGCATTATTTTTTGGGAGAGGGTGGGTGGAAGCATAGATATTTTGATATGTGTGCTAAAGGTCGAAAGTCAAGTTTGTCAGCACTTGATACTTTGATGCCATTACAAGCCAACTAAAATAGTGTGACCTTTGGCTTTGTTATATTCATCTAAAACCCAAACCTGCTAAGTGAGTTATCACAGATAAATACTTGTGCAATATCCTCCAATTTAATAAAGAAATTATAAAGGGGATGAGGGGGTCTAAAACTTATTGTGAAGGCAGTTCCTTTGCCGTTTATGATCTAGGATTTATGGTTCATGATTATGAGTTCAGAGTACTAAAGCGTCTAACTTCATTTATGTTTATAGGTCATGTTGGCAAGTTGAGTATTAGGATTCCATGGAAAAAGCTTGGCTGGGATCTTGTTATAATCATCTTAGAGGATGTATTGATCTGTGCCTCCCAAGGAGATGAAAAAGAGGTATTAATTAATATAAACCACTATTTATGCTTGTTTTCCCTTTTAAACAGCTTTATTATAGTAGCTATTAATTAATAGCCGATTTTTATACATGATCCTAATTAAATGCTACCTAAGAATGATACAGAACTATAGTTATTTAGTAGAAAAAAAAAGTTTCAATAAGTAAAGCGGAGTTCCCTAGTTAATGGTATGCATTCAACAGAAAGAAAGGAAAAGATACAATGCTGAAATGCAGTAGCGGAAGAAAAATAAGCTGAAATGACAGAACCAACTTCCAATAGGATTCAAATAATATAATCTGACTTTTAACCAGAAAGGTCTAGTTTAAAGGAAGTGTTTGAAACATTAAATGCATGACAATAGGAAAGAAAATTAGATTTAAATGAAATGCAGATATAGCTCTAGCTGCCAAAACTGTAGGACTCTTAGACTTCCCGCTTACTACATCAGCCCCAAGTTTGCTGGTTATGGTGTTTATGTTGCTGTGCGTTCTTTTATGGTTGTTTCCTTACATCAGCCCTCAAGTTTGCTAGTTCTTGGTATTTATGCTGCTGTGCGTTCTTTTATGGTTGTTTCCTTTATATGAATTTTAATTGATGAACACTGCTTTGATTTATTCATTTATTTTTTCCAGGCAGTGACTGTATTTGCTATGAAGTTTTCAAGCTTGACAATTATGAAGCAACATTTTCCTGGGTATTATTCTATTTTTTGACGCACTAATTAGCTAAGTGCTCTCTGTAGTGGATAAATATAAAATAATAAATGTTTAGGCACAGCACAACAATTGCTAAGGCACAGAGAAACCAAAACTCTTAACTAGATTGTTAGAGATTGGTACTGTTGGAATTGAGGGATTGATAGGTCTGGCGGGTGGAGAATAACCACCACCCGCCAGTTAGGCGGAAGGTGAGAAGCAAAATATGTGAGAACCAAAGAACAAGAGAAGATAGAGAATATATTATAATGAAAGATTACAATAGATTGGCTCTCTGTATATGTTCTATACTTCAATGGACCTCTATATATACTAAACTAGATACTAAATTAGTCTAGGAAACTACTAATAAGAATAGGAAAGTAAGACAACTTTCATAATATTCAGCACTCCCCCTCAAGCTGGAACATCTGGAAGTTCCAAGCTTGGATTAAAACAAGCACTCTACCTCACTCAAAATTACAAATGAAAATTAAATGCAATTAGAGGATAACAATGCGAGATGGCTTCGGAGGGACAATGCAACCCTTGGGAATGAACACTTCAGGGGCAAAGCTTGTCACGAACATCCTTGGGAATGGGGGCACCAAGGGAAACACGAACACCGTCATAGCAACATAAGCACTCTAGGATGGATGACTTCAAAAGAGATTGCGCTATGTCTGACCCTTCCTTGGAATGAAGACGAAGGCCACCAAGAACGGAGCTGAACACAATCCTTGGGAATAAAGACGAGACACCAAGGACGAAGCTAAACACGATCTTGGGAATGAACACACCGAGGACGGAATTGAACATGAACCTCAGGAATGAAGATGAGCACACCAAGGATAGATTTAAATATGAACAACTCCCTATAACACAAGAGAGCGGTAGAGGCAAAAAGGAAGCAAAGAATAGCAAAGGACGCAGTAGAGCCCATAGTAGATAAAATACCAAATGATAGTAAAGGATAGCACACCGATTGTAGATAGTCACACTCCCCCTTACTTGAAACATGGGAAATAATCTAAGGTCTTTATAGTAGTGCTGAAACTGAACATCCATGGGATAAGCATACCAGAGATAAAGAAACAAACACGGTTATACCAAAACACAAACACCATGGGAAAAGTTCGGCAACAAACCCAAAGAAGCCTTCAAATTTCACCAACAAGTCGAAAGAAGGGAAAATAACAATCTGAAAAATTTCACCGAAAAATCTTGCCAGAGGTAGCGCGTGAGGATGACGGTGGGGGAGGAAAGCGATTAAATTTTCCAGATAAGGTCGCAAGAGGGAGAGGAATCCATTGGTGTATGAGGTGAGATCACAAAATCACTGGAGAAGAGGAGATCTGACCGGAAAAACTAAAGCAGTCCGTCGGCGATGGTGGCGCGTGACAGCGCGTGCGGCGGCGGATGGTGACGAGATTCCAGGCGTAGGCTCGCGACGATGATCCGAGAGGTCCTGTGGTGAAAGATTTGGAGAACAACCACAAGATACGTCGGAACAGGAGAAAACAGTCACTGGTTCGCCGGAAAATAAGTGTTGCCGGAAATATTGGAAGAAAAATAGCCTAGGAATGTAGGCTCTGATACCATGTTGAAATTGAGGATTGATAGGTCTGGCGGGTGGAGAATAACCACCACCCGCCAGTTAGGCGGAAACAAAATATGTGAGAACAAAGAACAAGAGAAGTTAGAGAATATATTATAATGAAAGATTACAATAGATTGTCTCTCTGTATATATGTTCTATACTTCAATGGACCTCTATATATACTAAACTAGATACTAAATTAGTTTAGGAAACTACTAATAAGAATAGGAAAGTAAGACAACTTTCCTAATATTCAACAGGTACGCAGCGAAAATAAATAAAGATAAGTGTGTGTGAGATTGTGTCAAGTATATCCCGTGAGAAGCAAATAAAGAGCAGTAAGTAAAGAAAGCAGTAAAGTACACAAGACAATTATAGTGGTTCGGAGGTGGTGTAATCCCCATACTTCCACTTGCTCTTATCTCCAAGAGCAAATCACTATATCCACCACTTCTTGGTTCCAAGATACAATGAATTCCGTGATCTAGTGCTTTGATCACCAAGCTCGCACTAATCACGCCCAGTGACACCACACTGCTGCTTCGGGTTTCACGTCGCCGTGCTACTTTCCCAGGATTTCACGACTCTGTGTTACTTCCCCCCCCCCCCCCCCCCCCGTCTTCTACGCTCCGGTAGAAACACTCTTCCGTGATCTAGTGCTTTGATCACAAAGCCCGCACTAATCACACTCAGTGTCTCCGACACTGCTGCTTCGGATCTCACAGCTCCGTGTGACAATCCAGGATCTCACATCTCCGTGTGACAATCCAGGATTTCACAGCTCCGTGCTACTTTCCTCCCTTCCTACACTCCTGTAGGAATATCACTTGTTCAAAGACAAGTTTTCTTCTTGCTTCCAACTTCTGAGACTCTGTAGATGATCATCAATATGATGCAGGTCTCTTGGTGATGAAGATTAAACACTCTTGAATGATTTCTCGAGTGTTTTTCTCTCTTTGAAAAGTATCAAGTATAACACTTGATTTTTTATGCTCTGTTTAGCCCTGTTTTTAGAACTCTCTGAAATATTTCTCTTTAAGCTCTCTAAGTTCTTTTTCTTTTCTCACTTGAAGATTTCTTTTCGTATGCTCAGTACCAATTTAAACTCTTGCTCTTTGAGTTCTTTGCTCTCTTATGCTCTATTTCGTATTTCTTGCTCTTTGTTCGTGAGTTCCCCACTTCCTCATCTTCAAGTCTTCATATCTTCATCCTTATATAGCTGGTAACGAGAATCTGCCCGTTGGAAAGAGACGATCTCATTTTTGAATTCTTATATCTTTTGTCAGATATCTTATCTTATCTTCTGGCAAAGTGTCAGAAAAGATAATCTAGCCGTTTGTAGAGCTCATGCAAATGAGTTCAAAGATAATCTAGCCATTTGTAGAGCTCATGCAAATGAGTTCCCAAACTTCATCTGATATTCCTCTGGTGTTCTCACGTTTCTTGGAAATATCTGGGTCTCAGTTTTATGTAGAACGGCTTTGGTTCTTGGGATTTTAAAGAAAGTATTTTTCTTTCTGAGAATTTCTTCACTGTAAGTTTTCTTCTTCTTCTTTCTCCCGTCTGGGTGTGGGTTTTCTTTGAATTTCTCTTTTGTATTCTTGATCGAACTCCCTCCCTGTCATCGTATCTTGTGTAAGAATCGTTTTCAGGCTTCTTATCGCTTGCCCATCAGTGGCAGTTTTGTCTCCCGTCCCTACCGATAGTAACTGATCAACTTACTGTTGGAGTTCAAGAGCATATCTTTTTCCATTATTAGTAGATTTCTATCTCGAAGTGGACAAAGGCATCAATATGAACTCCAAGCTCTATCGCTTGGGAATAAATGCTTCCCTAGCTGCTTGCCGTTGAAACCCGATCATTCGAAACAGCACAGACAGACCGAGGGTCTGGTGCCTATGATGTCATCGTCAAAGAACACTCGAATGGGCAAAACAAAAAAAAGAAAGAAATCCTTCCATCCAGCTTTCAAGTCAAGGAAGATTCAAAAAGATTTCCTGGATCTATTTATGACATATGTACGACTGGTTCTTGGGACCCAAAACAAGACTTCTCCTGGTTTTGAATTTCATCTCAATTCAATTTGCTTCCCAATGGCTCCTACAGCCAAACTAGAACTGAACTCCATGAGATTCGAACTTGAGCCATTTCGCATAATAAATCAAGCATTTTCCAACTCGTCCGTACGGTCTATTGGTTACATCTCCAATCATCTTTGATGTACTCCTTTCTTTCCATAGATGCTTGATCTTCAAGTCAAATTCATGCAAACTTCAAATCTTAATTTTCTTCCTCGAAAATTCTTCTGGGAATTCTTTCTGAGTAGTAGCGACGTGAAACTCATATCATTCATCTTCTTCTTCAATTTGTCATTTTCACCAGACAAATTCTTGATTTTAGGCTTTATATCTTCTTCTTTTATTTTCATACATCTTCCTCTGTTTTTCTCTTTTGCAAATTAAATAATTTCCCGATCATGGTCTAAGACTCTACTAGACCTATACAAATAAAATTGAGGGTTCTACAAATACATATTTGACATATCAAAACCATTACACTTTATTCATAACATGACTCAACAACATAGATATTTCAACACGTAAACATCACATCAAACTTATCAAGGCAACTCATGCTTACAAATAATTTCGTACTAATAAACCATACGAAAGTTATCTTCATGCTTTCAAGTTCTCATCATGTAAACTGGATATACAATACTTCAAAATGCAACTAAACCATCATACTCATAAACGAACTCGGCTAGTCATTCTCATTATGCAATTCATGCAATAATATACTCACATACAATCTCGTGCAAGACTATACTTTAATGCAATCTCGTGCAATACTATACTCAAATGCAATCTCGTGCAATACTATAAATATACTCATACACTCGTTTGTAAAATAGAATACATTTCTGTGTAGGTTTCTTAGAGTCGCAATGACTCGCTTTCTTTCTCTTGAGTCTCTTGATTCGATTTCATTCTTGTTCAAACTTTATCATATTTCTCATTTCACTTCTTGTGCGAGGCAGGTACTCCGCCGCAGCGAAACCCTAGCGTACGGTGCAATCTCGTGCATCCGCCACATCCGTAACTACGGAACCTCTAACTCATGGGGAGGTACGTCTTCACGAATCGTGAATGAACCTAACCGGCTCGGAAATCTTGCCAGCCACATACTCAACTCACCCATAGAACCACTCTCTTGGTTCTATCTCGCTTTCTTGCTTTCTCTGTGGAATCAGGTATCGTACCTTTAGTGTGCACACCAGGATTCCAAGTCTGGCGGGAAGCCTCCAACCTCGTAACATGGGAATACACCGCGTTATATGATAAATCTCTAGGACCGCAATGTCCATAACAAATCATCCGAGAAGACATAGTCCAAACGGGTCCTCCAAAACAAGGTTTCCTCACCATAGATATATATAGATATATCGCTCATGCATTTCATAATTGTAATACTTAGCTTATGCAAAATACATGCACATACTTCTCAATTTATTCTCAAAGATAAGATAAAGATGCTCTACGTGGAATGAGATTTTCTTTGGAAAATAATACTTAGGCTCACGTTGGCCACTTATTCATTTTTGAAACATGAAATACATGGAATGCCAAATACTAAACAACATGCTTCCAATTCATATAAATAGGTCATAAAGGTCTCAAGAATACAATATCATGCTCGGTTTGCAACATGTCAAATTCTATATATTTCTAACATCAAATTATACCCCAAATCCCATTGATCAAGCAACACATTCTAATCATGCTCTTCTAAAAATATTACTCCCTAAGTGATCATGCTTCTCTACTCAACACATAAATAATCATCAGGGCAACAAAGCAAGGCATTTTCTCATTACAGTGAACTCAAACAAACATACTACGAAGCAAAATCATCACTAAAACCTTCATAACATGCTCATTTCTAATCCAAATTCAACGAAATCAAAGTCTAAACGTGCGTCAAGACGGCCCGAGGTACCGAGCCACAAGAGCCCGTGAAACCTGGTCCGAAATGACACGTAGTTGAGCCACAAGGGCCCGGCCACTGCACAGGTAACTTGCAACGGTCCTAGCGGCGGGGCTAGGAGAGGCCCGCCGCCTGAAGCCGATCAAAGGCGGCCTAGGGCTGTTCATGCCACAGCTCTAGCCAACGGCTCTCCTCGTGGGCCGTTGGCTAGGCCCGCCACTTCCACTGTGCACACTGTGAGGTGCACCAGTGGCTTCTTCTTCATCTGTAAAACATTTCCATACAAGATTCCACTTCCAAATCATCACTAACACATTATACCACAACAACAAGTCAACTAATAGCTCAAACACACAACAATCAAGCATTTAGACTCATTTCTAATAATATAACAGTGGCTTCACCGAGCCAAAAAGAGATTGGGAATCCATGGGTTATACCTTTGTTGTTTCCTCTTCTTGTTGGGATTCCTCCTTCTTCCCAAGCTAGACATCTCCTTCACCTCCTAGACACCTCAAACAAGCCACACAACAACTCATAAAACTAAAGTCTCAGAGATAGAAACATGAAGCTGAAGAAATGGAAGGATAGAAAAACTTACTGTGTTTTCTTGTAGAGCTTTTGTTTGGGGAAGACAAGGAAGGGAATCAATACGCAATGGCTGAAAACATCTCATTTTATAGGGTTCTAAACGCTAGGAGAATGACCAATGATTGGTGGAGTGTAACACCCCCCTCAAACACGACCCATATAAAAGGCCTTAACACCTGCAGATCATACAACAAAACTAGCACAGCGGAAGATAAAACGAAAACTGGATAGAAGAAATCCAAAAGGGGTGTTATGCCACGTATACCAAACACGGTAAACGCTACGGTGATCAATCTGCAAGTGTATACATCTATCCCAAAAGGTAACAACCTAACACTACAACGGCACACAGGCCACAAAACAAAGGTAAAGATACTAGACTACCGGCCACTAACATCGCGCTCGTCTAGACATCACCTGAAAGATACAAAGATAAACATTGGGACGACGCCCGGTCAGCGATAATGCTGGTAACCCACCAATACCTGTTAAGTATCATACATAGGTAGGGTATATACAAAAATCATTTCGAAACGGAATACATATATATAAGTGTAAAACCAAGAGTAAACACCAACTCAAGACTCAACACTCATCAATAAACACCACGGGAACACATCCCAAGACCACAACGGATAGCGACACCACAAGGATCAAGACACGACAACCGGCAACACATGCCTAGGCAACACATGCCTTTGTGACTACACACGTCACAAGAGAGAACACACAACCACGGCTACACAAGCCCTCGCGACATCACCCGCCACGAGTTGATATGCCTTCCTTATGCCTTGTTCCAACCATATGGCTACCCCCAACCTTATATCTAGTTCCAACCTTTACCTCCATGACCCCTGTACATACAGTCCAACCTTATTCCCCCGGGAACCGTCGTTCCCCCTCCAACAGTCCTCCAACAAAGCCACCGATTCATAGTACACGAGGTACCGTACACGCACATGGCACACATGCCCGGATAACACCTGTTATCCCACAAAAACGTGAACCTTACACAAAGGCCACAGCTCCATAATCACGCCACGGCCACCACGAGGACCGCTGTAATACCTTGGTGACTAGTGTCCCATACCACTAATCGTGCAATCCAGGTAAAGCCACACACGCACCACAACTCAACAAGAGTCAAACAACGGATCACAACGAAGGTATGAAACATACTCAATCAAGGAACGGGTCACAGCCCAACAACATCAACGATTAATAACACAAGTTATCATCAACCAAACGGGAAGTTACAAACCACACACACGCTAGCATTAAGACAATAAACTAGCATGCTTAACAACGGAGAAACTCAAGATAGTTCCGAGGAACACACAAGACAGCTCTCGGTCCAACGAAACACAATGTTGAACACTTAGCACGATTCAAGACAACAAAGTCCTACATGGATACCTACCATATAGTTCTAGACATACGAAACATCAAGAAGACGCTCAAATAGTTCCACAAAAGAACATCGGGAAGTCAAAAGACCAAATACCGAGGCAAACGAATCACGGGGAACAAATCCCATCACAACACCAACCATGTACCCGCGGTGGACCCACGGGTAGTGCCCCACCCGTGGTTCCGCCCGCGGGTACACACTTGTACCACAACAAATCCCTTTGGGGATTTTCTTCTCCAAACACAAATTCAAGTCCAAAACATGCCAAATCTCACCCAACACAACAAAATGACTTGAATCATGGAAAATTCCAAGCAATGGAACAAAGGAACCCTAAACACAAGCTCTAGATATGCAATATCACAAGACAAATGCATAAACCCTCACATTTCATAGCAAAACACAAGTAGAATCCAAGAAATCACATATAGGTAAGCAAAATAGGTTTTAGTAGAGCATGGGTTACCTCTTGTAGACCAAAAGACTTCACTTTACACCTCAACAAGCTCCTTACAAGGCTTACTATCCAAACCCACTTCAAGATCAAACCAAAAGATCATAAAGATCCTACTTTTAAGAAAAAGACAACTAAGATGGAACCAAAAACACAAGATGGACTTAGATCTTACCATCCTAGATGCCCAAATAGCTGAAAGGTTGAATCTTGGGAGAAAATCTTGGAATCTTGACAAGGGTCTCAACTTGGCTTGGAGAATAAGCTACACTTATTTTCTAGAGAGAAGGTAGAGCTAATTTCTAGGAATTGTAAGGAATGAAATGAAGAAGTCTTCTAGGTTAGGTTACAATACTAACTCTTTGTGAAAAGTCAAGAATACCCTTACTAACCTTTAGAAAGTGTAAGGAACAAGGGAACTCCCCTCAAAGCTCAAGGTACAACACAACTTTAAGGTTGACTAGTCAAATACTAGTCCTTGAGTATTAAAAATCAGGATTTTAGGAATTAATTCCTCAAATAAAATAGGATTAATTACTCAATTAATCCATGGATTGAATGTGGATTTTTGGGGTGTCACATGGAGGGCAAAGGAGTAATTTAGCTTGGCTTCCAAAAGATCCGACAAAGTTTTGATAAAGCTTATGGTTCACCTTGCATCATGGACCAAGGTCTAGAAAGGAATTTTAAATAGTTTGGGGTCAAAATGTATTTTTCCAAAAATGATTTCCAAACCAACACTTGGTTCAGATTTCTCCCGGTCTCACTCAGATTGGTTTCTCAGTTTAAAACTTGGTACGCGAAGTACCCGAAAATTTAGGATTTTGGAATAAAAAATAAGTTTTGGTGTTGAATTAATTTAAAATGTGTTCAAAATAATTTATTCAAACGCCAATTGATCCGAAAAATTTTTAATAGAGTGAGAATGACTATTTTGGAATTTCTTAAAATTGGATTTATAAAATTAAATTTTGGGTTGTTACAGCCGCGGACATGGCAAAGGCCACCATGTCCGAGGACTGCCTCGGCCATGGTATCGGTCGAGGATTGCCTCAGTTGGTGGCCGAGGAAGCCTCGGCCACCATGGCTGAGGGTTGCCTCAGCCACCATAGCCGAGGACTGCCTCGGCCATGGCGGAGGCCTAAGCGCAGCCTCGGCTGCCATGGCCGAGGCGACCACTTTTTTTTTTTTTTTTTTTTTTTTTTTGTTTTATTTTGTTTTGTTTTTGTGTTCATAGCTCGCTTTGGCTGGTCATGGGCTCGACCAAAGGTATGCTCATCCGTAGGGTAGTGAGCGATGTCAGACGTCATACTAGGCCTTAGGGGATAACGTTTTCGTAACCATGCCATTGAGCTTATCCAAGAAAACGCCCTTCCGTCGGGTAGTTAGCAGGATCGGATCTCGTGTTGGCCCTTAGGGAATAGAGTGAGCGAGGTTTATTTTATTTTTTTAAAATTTTTTTTTTTGGAACTAGGATATGCGTCATTCAAATGAGTACGGGCCTCCTTTCTGTATTTCTAGCTTCGGGCTTGGTGGATGATTTTTTTTTTTCATTCAACAAAATTGATCAGGACGGACCATGACCAATAGTCACATCAATAATCTTATTGCTTCTTATGTGTTCTAGCGAATAACAAGCCTTTTGCGCTAAGCAGGTTCCTCATCTAACACCTTGTCTCATTCTTCCATGATCTGTTCGTACCCCCTCCCAAAAGAAATGTTAATGGCGACCGGGACTGGTATGCTCTCTTGTGCTGGGACCAGGAACGATGACGGCAATCCGTCATCCTTGAAAAAAACCTTAGAGAGAGAATCTGATTCTTGAATCTCTGATGAGTAGTGCGCTGGGGAAGGCAAGTCCTATCATTTTATAGCAACAAAAATTGACCCGATTCACATGAAATTAATACTTGGTATACATCTTTATAATTAAGATTAATTAAATAATAGAAAAAATAATAAACGGATATTACCGATTATATATATATATATATATATATATATATATATATATATATATATATATATATATATATATATATATATTGGAATTACACATTTTCCATCTTTAATTACGTTGCTTTATTTATTTTCCATCTTTACGCAATTTTTCTTATAATAAACGGATAGTACCGATTCTATATATATTTAAATTACACATTTTCCATCTTTAATTACACAATCTTCCTTATAAATTGTGGATACAACCGATTCTATTCCATTTTCCATTTTAAGATAAATAACATTATTATTAAAAAAAGTTTCAGCGGGAAACTACATATGAGGATTTTATTTTTATTAATAGTATAGAAGTATAGATCAGATAATATCAATATGATCCAAAGTATATTAAGATATTTTAATATTATCTGTATCAAATTTTCAATGTCAACAAATGCTCCATCGAGACTTGCTTGTACACCATTTGAGAGCATATGCCACTGAGAGTATGTAGTGGAAGGAAGTCTCAACACAATAGTTAAAGATATAAGGCCGTTTCAACTTGTGCCAAATAGTATCTTGAAGAATATGAGGTCATTTCAACTCGTGCCAAAGAATATCTTGAAGGATATGAGGTCGTTTCAACTCGTGTCAAGGAGCCTTGAGGGATATGAGGTTGTTTCTACTCGTACCAATGAGCCTTGAAGCATATGAGACCGTTTTAACTCGTGACAAGGAGTATTGTTTAACTTCATCCATTTCAAATTTCATATAGGGTTTGCCCCCATATCGGTTGAAATGTATGTTCTTATGAAGAGATGAGAGGCAAAGCTGTCCCATCGGGCATGCCAATTTGTTCTACTGAAGTGCCTCCGGGATTCAAACGGCGTGGCTTTCGCGATTCAAGTGATGAGTCTTCCAGCAAAAAATGTATCTTCAAGTTGTACCTTCAACTCTTCAAGTGAGCCTCAATTCTTCAATTGTCTTTAATGCCTTCAAGTGCCTTCAAGATCTTCAAGTTGTTATTTAAAGATATCGTTGTTCGAAATACATGGGAGAGAATTTACGAAGATATCGTTGTTTGAAACTCCATCCCCCAAGTTGGATACATAAAAATTTGTCCAACGTTCTGGCATAGTTTCTATTCGATTTTGAAATGCCTGCACACGGAAGACGCGATGATAAGCATACACATACAGGTGGGAAACTCAGAAATTGGAAAGAAAACCGAGAGAGAATACATACCAACAGCGACCGGGACCTGGATGCTCTCTTGTGCTGGGACCAGGAATGATTACGGCAATCCGCCATCCTTTAAAAAACCTTCATAATTAGAAGGTAAGTTGTTTTTGAATCACTGTAAATAGAACATATAATTTTATTTTTTTTACAATTCTTGTTCTGTTATCTTTGTTCCATGGTAGTATAGAGTTTAGTAATATTTTCGCGAATAGTATTAGGAGAACAAAGTGTAAAAATTAAGAATCATAATGCAATCTATTATATATATATATATATATATATATATATATATATATATATATATATATATATATATATATATATATATATATATATATATATATATATATATAAAAGTAAAATCCTCCTTCCTAAAATTTCTCCCCAAAACTTAGGTGCATTTGTGTAATATCCAAATTTAATTAATTAAAGAAATTATATATAAGATTAATTATACAAGATTAAGGAATATTTCGTGTGCATATACAAGATTAAGTAAATTCCGTGTGAATAATATATATATTTCATAAATATATAGTGTGTGACTAATTAGTTATGGAAAGAAAGAATTTTATGGTAATTAATTGATTACTTTATAAAATTTATTTCGTGTGAAGTTTTTCATAACTAAAATTTCATTAATTACAAATTATATATTCATATCCCTGTGTATATAATTACTAGATATATATTTCATAAATATTCTGTTTGTGACTAATTAGTTATGGAAAGAATGAAAATTATGATAATTAATTAATTAGTTTATAAAATTTATTCCGTGTGAAGTTTAGTTGACTTAAATTTAATTAATTATACAAATTATATATTCATATCCGTATGTATATAATTACTCTATATAAAGTTCATAAATATTCCGTTTGTGACTAATTAGTTATGGAAAGAAAGAAAATTATGGTAATTAATTAATTAGTTTATAAAATTTATTCCGTGTGAAGTTTAGTTGACTAAAATTTAATTAATTATAGAAATTGTATATTCATATCCGTGTGTATATAATAATTACTCTATATATATATTTCATAATCATAAATATTCCGTGTGTGACTAATTAGTTGTGGAAAGAAAGAAAATTGTGGTAATTAATTAATTTATAAAATTTATTACCTATGAAGTTTAGTTGGCTAAAATTTATTTAATTACATATTCATGTCCATGTGTATATTTTTTTTTTTTGAAAGTTACTGGCTCTATGACATTGTAGTATCTGTTCATATACTTTCTCAAACTATTGAAATACAAAGAACCAATAACGCCTCCACTAAGGCTCGAACACATAATCTTCCAAATGGAAGTCCAACCCGGGTACCATTAGATCACATAATCCTGGTATGTCCGTGTGTATATAATTCCGGGTGTGACTAATTAATTATGGTAATTAATTAATTAATTTATAAAATTGGAGTCCATGTGATGTTTAGTTGACTATTATTATTATTATTATTATTGTTATTGTTATTATTGTTATTATTGTTATTAAATATGAAAACAGAATGTGAAGTGATATGAGGGTAAATTCCCTGAAATTAGTACTATTGTTTGGAAAATCACCGACGTCCACGAGATCCAAATTGACTCCAAGATATTGAAATGGAGAAATCTTGGAGAAGAAGAGATGGGAAAGTTGCGATATTGGCAAAGCAGCTTTGCAAAGGGTTTCTGAAATCGAGAAATCTTGGAGAAAAAGAGATGGGAAGGTTGCGATATTGGCAGAGCAGCTTCACAAAGGGTTTCTGAAATGGAGATATCTTGGAGAGGAAGAGATGGGAAGGTTTCGATATTGGCAGAGCAGCTTCACAAAGGGTTTCTGAAATGGAGAAATCTTGGAGAAGACAAGATGGGAAAGTTGCGATTTTGGCAGAGCAGCTTCGCAAAGAATCACTTCTCGTACCCACAGCTTCGCGAAGAAGAAGTGGAAAATGACTTCCCCAAAAAAAAAAAGGGGGGGGGGGGGGGGGGGGGGAGTCATTTTCCGTAAAAATCCATTCATTTTCCATTGACTTTAGTGTTTTCCTTCTTGCCAAACACTGGAAATCCGGAAAATGATTTCCAGAAATCATTTTCCGGGTTTCTAAACACACTCTTAATACCACGTATATGAGTAGCATACATAGATGTACACGGTAAATTAAGTAATCATACCTAATATGCATGGTAATCTATAATTAAAATTATTTAATACCATACCTAATATAGACGGTATTATCTAATTAAAATTGATTTTAATACCATGTATATGATTAGCATACATAGGTGCACACACTAATTTTTTTTTTTTTTCTTCAATTGACTGATTTATTTCTGGCAAACACAAGATAATACATACCCAAATATTACTATATACATAATAACATACTTTATTATTATTTTTAATACCATGCACACCATTAAATAATCATACCTAATATATAGGATAATACCTAATTAAAATTATTTAATACCATAGTAGTTAATATACACGGTATATGATTACCTAATTAATATTTATTATGGTTATAAAATCATATTATGGTTTTACGTCCATAACTACCAAAAGTTAGGAGGCGATAAGCTTGTGATGACACGGATCCCTCGCATGACCACCATGTGCCTAACTATAACTCTCCCATTAATTACATCATAATAATTATTATTATCATTATTTACTTTCCTCACAAAATTTTCATCTAATGAATTGAAAAAAATGGATAGATTTTCAATTCATTGAAATTAACTTTGATGGAAAACCAATTAATATTATTTTAATATATTAGTTTATTATAGTTGGGGAAAAATTATACAATTATACAATTAGTTATATAAAATAAGGTAAAAATTTTGTGATATAATAGTAATAAAAATTTTGTGATACAATTAGTAATAAATTATAAAATTAGTTATATAAAATAAGGTAAAAATTACGGATTATTTACTTGCTGAAAAATTTTGAGTGAATTATTTTATTATAAGCAGCAAAATATTAAAAAGCGGAAAATACATAGGTTGTATTGTGTAAATTAAAACTGACAAAACCGGAAACTACATGCATACATAAATTTAGATTTTTAAATTATTTAATTTTCGAAATTTTTGAATAAATTTGAATAGTACTATACATATGGTGCAATACTTGGTTACAAAATAAGCTTTATATAATTCGTATATAAATATAAATTATTAACACAGTTATATCAATTACAAATGATCAATTTGTTAAATTATACAAATTGTAAAATTGTTACAAATAATTGGCAAAAATGGCACCACATCCGTAAATGATTTGTAACAGTCCGTATGATTATATTTCGAATATATAAAGGAAAAGTGTGATTACATTATGAAAATATAACAGAATATTACAAATTAGTACTAAATTAGGTAAATACCATTACATAAAAACTATTATTGAGAAGTGAAAAATGCCATTACATAAAAACTACGAAATGAAGAATAGTACAAAATGAATAATGAAAAATGCCATGAATAATAGTTTCCAATTGCGTGTAATGTTAGCATAATAATAATAATAATAATAATAATAATAATAATAATAATAATAATAATAATAATAATATAACATCAAAATACAAACAATTGATTTGATTAAAAACAAAGTGCGAGTAAAAATAATAACAAATAACATAACAAAGGCATGAGTTTAATAGATTAAATTGTTGACACATTCCTCATTATTCATCTCTAAGTGGACTCCTCATTATTTGAATCCGCTTCTTTAGAATCCAAAATTCCAATTGGATCATATGATTTATCCTCTCCAGCTTGAGGGGAGTGTTGAAGGCAAATTATTGTGTGGACCATAACAAAAAGTACATTTTTAATATACTAAATGTATATTATTTATGTACTGAATGTACATTATATAATATAATGTACACTCAGTACACAAATAATGTACATCTCCTGAATACAATGTACATTTTTAATATACTAAAAATACATTATTTTTGTATTGAATATATATTATTTCATAATATACAAAATATGGTCTACACAACTTGTGTGGACCATAGTTCACGCAATAATAATGGAGTGTTGAAACCCTAGGCCTTTTTAAAAATAGGCCCATTAGGTTATAGTTTATTCCTAGTTAGGTATTCTTGGTCCTCTTATTCTACTACATATACATCATTCAACAACCCTGCTAGGAACGGACTACATATACACGCTTGTTGTTGGAAATGTTTGAAGGTTTAGTTTGGCAGTTGCTATTAGGTTACCTTGGCCAATACATTCGGGACATTCAAACGGAGCAGCTCAAGATTACTCTGTGGAATGGTAACTTGCTGATTATTTGAGAAAAGCACTCTTTTCCACTCCGGTTTACAAGTAATAGTAACAAAATTGACGAAGGGGAATTTTTTATTTTCTTTTCTTTAATGTGATTGCATTTGGGCATTTTCATTTCTTTGTGCTGGGGTTTGAGCTTCTAATGAAAGTTTAGGGGTAAATATTTTGATGGTTGGCAATACATAACAAAGGATAAAGCTAATACTTTTTTCTCTCTTTTAACTTTTTAATTCATGTTATATTTGTGGCATATCTGTATAATGATCATTTATAGCTACTTACAATAATCTGAATTTTAGATAAAATTTACATTAACAATCATCTTACTATCGCAGAAGAAGTATTATTGGAAAATGTTAAGCTGATTCTTGAAGCTTTTGATTACCTTCAGTTCCCATTTGCTTTAAAGCAAGGTAAATTCTCTGTACTTTTTCCATGTATTCTGCTAATTATTCTAGTACAAGCATTTTTAGAATGCTTTAAAAACACCATTTAGTTATTACTTGCCATAATTCCATTATAGTCTTATAGCTTGCAGCTATTGCTGTATCTGAGCTTAAATTATGCTTATGGAATTTTGTTCTCCAATTTGCTAAATTTACCTTAGCTTGCAACTGTTTGCTGTATGGTATTGTGGGAATTTAAAAGAACAACACTATGAAAGTTATAAGCTGCATTATTTTTTGGGAGAGGGTGGGTGGAAGCATAGATATTTTGATATGTGTGCTAAAGGTCGAAAGTCAAGTTTGTCAGCACTTGATACTTTGATGCCATTACAAGCCAACTAAAATAGTGTGACCTTTGGCTTTGTTATATTCATCTAAAACCCAAACCTGCTAAGTGAGTTATCACAGATAAATACTTGTGCAATATCCTCCAATTTAATAAAGAAATTATAAAGGGGATGAGGGGGTCTAAAACTTATTGTGAAGGCAGTTCCTTTGCCGTTTATGATCTAGGATTTATGGTTCATGATTATGAGTTCAGAGTACTAAAGCGTCTAACTTCATTTATGTTTATAGGTCATGTTGGCAAGTTGAGTATTAGGATTCCATGGAAAAAGCTTGGCTGGGATCTTGTTATAATCATCTTAGAGGATGTATTGATCTGTGCCTCCCAAGGAGATGAAAAAGAGGTATTAATTAATATAAACCACTATTTATGCTTGTTTTCCCTTTTAAACAGCTTTATTATAGTAGCTATTAATTAATAGCCCGATTTTTATACATGATCCTAATTAAATGCTACCTAAGAATGATACAGAACTATAGTTATTTAGTAGAAAAAAAAAGTTTCAATAAGTAAAGCGGAGTTCCCTAGTTAATGGTATGCATTCAACAGAAAGAAAGGAAAAGATACAATGCTGAAATGCAGTAGCGGAAGAAAAATAAGCTGAAATGACAGAACCAACTTCCAATAGGATTCAAATAATATATAATCTGACTTTTAACCAGAAAGGTCTAGTTTAAAGGAAGTGTTTGAAACATTAAATGCATGACAATAGGAAAGAAAATTAGATTTAAATGAAATGCAGATATAGCTCTAGCTGCCAAAACTGTAGGACTCTTAGACTTCCCGCTTACTACATCAGCCCTCAAGTTTGCTGGTTATGGTGTTTATGTTGCTGTGCGTTCTTTTATGGTTGTTTCCTTACATCAGCCCTCAAGTTTGCTAGTTCTTGGTATTTATGCTGCTGTGCGTTCTTTTATGGTTGTTTCCTTTATATGAATTTTAATTGATGAACACTGCTTTGATTTATTCATTTATTTTTTCCAGGCAGTGACTGTATTTGCTATGAAGTTTTCAAGCTTGACAATTATGAAGCAACATTTTCCTGGGTATTATTCTATTTTTTGACGCACTAATTAGCTAAGTGCTCTCTGTAGTGGATAAATATAAAATAATAAATGTTTAGGCACAGCACAACAATTGCTAAGGCACAGAGAAACCAAAACTCTTAACTAGATTGTTAGAGATTGGTACTGTTGGAATTGAGGGATTGATAGGTCTGGCGGGTGGAGAATAACCACCACCCGCCAGTTAGGCGGAAGCAAAATATGTGAGAACCAAAGAACAAGAGAAGATAGAGAATATATTATAATGAAAGATTACAATAGATTGGCTCTCTGTATATATGTTCTATACTTCAATGGACCTCTATATATACTAAACTAGATACTAAATTAGTCTAGGAAACTACTAATAAGAATAGGAAAGTAAGACAACTTTCATAATATTCAGCACTCCCCCTCAAGCTGGAACATCTGGAAGTTCCAAGCTTGGATTAAAACAAGCACTCTACCTCACTCAAAATTACAAATGAAAATTAAATGCAATTAGAGGATAACAATGCGAGATGGCTTCGGAGGGACAATGCAACCCTTGGGAATGAACACTTCAGGGGCAAAGCTTGTCACGAACATCCTTGGGAATGGGGGCACCAAGGGAAAACACGAACACCGTCATAGCAACATAAGCACTCTAGGATGGATGACTTCAAAAGAGATTGCGCTATGTCTGACCCTTCCTTGGGAATGAAGACGAAGGCACCAAGAACGGAGCTGAACACAATCCTTGGGAATAAAGACGGAGACACCAAGGACGAAGCTAAACACGATCTTGGGAATGAACACACCGAGGACGGAATTGAACATGAACCTCAGGAATGAAGATGAGCACACCAAGGATAGATTTAAATATGAACAACCTCCCTATAACACAAGAGAGCGGTAGAGGCAAAAAGGAAGCAAAGAATAGCAAAGGACGCAGTAGAGCCCATAGTAGATAAAATACCAAATGATAGTAAAGGATAGCACACCGATTGTAGATAGTCACACTCCCCCTTACTTGAAACATGGGAAATAATCTAAGGTCTTTATAGTAGTGCTGAAACTGAACATCCATGGGATAAGGCATACCGGAGATAAAGAAACAAACACGGTTATACCAAAACACAAACACCATGGGAAAAGTTCGGCAACAAACCCAAAGAAGCCTTCAAATTTCACCAACAAGTCGAAAGAAGGGAAAAATAACAATCTGAAAAATTTCACCGAAAAATCTTGCCAGAGGTAGCGCGTGAGGATGACGGTGGGGGAGGAAAGCGATTAAATTTTCCAGATAAGGTCGCAAGAGGGAGAGGAATCCATTGGTGTATGAGGTGAGATCACAAAATCACTGGAGAAGAGGAGATCTGACTGGAAAAACTAAAGCAGTCCGTCGGCGATGGTGGCGTGTGACAGCGCGTGCGGCGGCGGATGGTGACGAGATTCCAGGCGTAGGCTCGCGACGATGATCCGAGAGGTCCTGTGGTGAAAGATTTGGAGAACAACCACAAGATACGTCGGAACAGGAGAAAACAGTCACTGGTTCGCCGGAAAATAAGTGTTGCCGGAAATATTGGAAGAAAAATAGCCTAGGAATGTAGGCTCTGATACCATGTTGAAATTGAGGGATTGATAGGTCTGGCGGGTGGAGAATAACCACCACCCGCCAGTTAGGCGGAAACAAAATATGTGAGAACCAAAGAACAAGAGAAGTTAGAGAATATATTATAATGAAAGATTACAATAGATTGTCTCTCTGTATATATGTTCTATACTTCAATGGACCTCTATATATACTAAACTAGATACTAAATTAGTTTAGGAAACTACTAATAAGAATAGGAAAGTAAGACAACTTTCCTAATATTCAACAGGTACGCAGCGAAAATAAATAAAGATAAGTGTGTGTGAGATTGTGTCAAGTATATCCCGTGAGAAGCAAATAAAGAGCAGTAAGTAAAGAAAGCAGTAAAGTACACAAGACAATTATAGTGGTTCGGAGGTGGTGTAATCCCCATACTCCACTTGCTCTTATCTCCAAGAGCAATTCACTATATCCACCACTTCTTGGTTCCAAGATACAATGAATTCCGTGATCTAGTGCTTTGATCACCAAGCTCGCACTAATCACGCCCAGTGACACCACACTGCTGCTTCGGGTTTCACGTCGCCGTGCTACTTTCCCAGGATTTCACGACTCTGTGTTACTTCCCCCCCCCCCCCCCGCCCCCCCCCCCCCCCCCCCCCGTCTTCTACGCTCCGGTAGAAACACTCTTCCGTGATCTAGTGCTTTGATCACAAAGCCCGCACTAATCACACTCAGTGTCTCCGACACTGCTGCTTCGGATCTCACAGCTCCGTGTGACAATCCAGGATCTCACATCTCCGTGTGACAATCCAGGATTTCACAGCTCCGTGCTACTTTCCTCCCTTCCTACACTCCTGTAGGAATATCACTTGTTCAAAGACAAGTTTTCTTCTTGCTTCCAACTTCTGAGACTCTGTAGATGATCATCAATATGATGCAGGTCTCTTGGTGATGAAGATTAAACACTCTTGAATGATTTCTCGAGTGTTTTTCTCTCTTTGAAAAGTATCAAGTATAACACTTGATTTTTTATGCTCTGTTTAGCCCTGTTTTTAGAACTCTCTGGATATTTCTCTTTAAGCTCTCTAAGTTCTTTTTCTTTTCTCACTTGAAGATTTCTTTTCGTATGCTCAGTACCAATTTAAACTCTTGCTCTTTGAGTTCTTTGCTCTCTTATGCTCTATTTCGTATTTCTTGCTCTTTGTTCGTGAGTTCCCCACTTCCTCATCTTCAAGTCTTCATATCTTCATCCTTATATAGCTGGTAACGAGAATCTGCCCGTTGGAAAGAGACGATCTCATTTTTGAATTCTTATATCTTTTGTCAGATATCTTATCTTATCTTCTGGCAAAGTGTCAGAAAAGATAATCTAACCGTTTGTAGAGCTCATGCAAATGAGTTCAAAGATAATCTAGCCATTTGTAGAGCTCATGCAAATGAGTTCCCAAACTTCATCTGATATTCCTCTGGTGTTCTCACGTTTCTTGGAAATATCTGGGTCTCAGTTTTATGTAGAACGGCTTTGGTTCTTGGGATTTAAAGAAAGTATTTTTCTTTCTGAGAATTTCTTCACTGTAAGTTTTCTTCTTCTTCTTTCTCACGTCTGGGTGTGGGTTTTCTTTGAATTTCTCTTTTGTATTCTTGATCGAACTCCCTCCCTGTCATCGTATCTTGTGTAAGAATCGTTTTCAGGCTTCTTATCGCTTGCCCATCAGTGGCAGTTTTGTCTCCCGTCCCTACCGATAGTAACTGATCAACTTACTGTTGGAGTTCAAGAGCATATCTTTTTCCATTATTAGTAGATTTCTATCTCGAAGTGGACAAAGGCATCAATATGAACTCCAAGCTCTATCGCTTGGGAATAAATGCTCCCCTAGCTGCTTGCCGTTGAAACCCGATCATTCGAAACAGCACAGACAGACCGAGGGTCTGGTGCCTATGATGTCATCGTCAAAGAACACTCGAATGGGCAAAACAAAAAAAAGAAAGAAATCCTTCCATCCAGCTTTCAAGTCAAGGAAGATTCAAAAAGATTTCCTGGATCTATTTATGACATATGTACGACTGGTTCTTGGGACCCAAGACAAGACTTCTCCTGGTTTTGAATTTCATCTCAATTCAATTTGCTTCCCAATGGCTCCTAAAGCCAAACTAGAACCGAACTCCATGAGATTCGAACTTGAGCCATTTCGCATAATAAATCAGGCATCTTCCAACTCGTCCATACGGTCTATTGGTTACATCTCCAATCATCTTTGATGTACTCCTTTCTTTCCATAGATGCTTGATCTTCAAGTCAAATTCATGCAAACTTCAAATCTTAATTTTCTTCCTCGAAAATTCTTCTGGGAATTCTTTCTGAGTAGTAGCGACGTGAAACTCATATCATTCATCTTCTTCTTCAATTTGTCATTTTCACCAGACAAATTCTTGATTTTAGGCTTTATATCTTCTTCTTTTATTTTCATACATCTTCCTCTGTTTTTCTCTTTTGCAAATTAAATAATTTCCCGATCATGGTCTAAGACTCTACTAGACCTATACAAATAAAATTGAGGGTTCTACAAATACATATTTGACATATCAAAACCATTACACTTTATTCATAACATGACTCAACAACATAGATATTTCAACACGTAAACATCACATCAAACTTATCAAGGCAACTCATGCTTACAAATAATTTCGTACTAATAAACCATACGAAAGTTATCTTCATGCTTTCAAGTTCTCATCATGTAAACTGGATATACAATACTTCAAAATGCAACTAAACCATCATACTCATAAACGAACTCGGCTAGTCATTCTCATTATGCAATTCATGCAATAATATACTCACATACAATCTCGTGCAAGACTATACTTTAATGCAATCTCGTGCAATACTATACTCAAATGCAATCTCGTGCAATACTATAAATATACTCATACACTCGTTTGTAAAATAGAATACATTTCTGTGTAGGTTTCTTAGAGTCGCAATGACTCGCTTTCTTTCTCTTGAGTCTCTTGATTCGATTTCATTCTTGTTCAAACTTTATCATATTTCTCATTTCACTTCTTGTGCGAGGCAGGTACTCCGCCGCAGCGAAGCCCTAGCGTACGGTGCAATCTCGTGCATCCGCCACATCCGTAACTACGGAACCTCTAACTCATGGGGAGGTACGTCTTCACGAATCGTGAATGAACCTAACCGGCTCAGAAATCTTGCCAGCCACATACTCAACTCACCCACAGAACCACTCTCTTGGTTCTATCTCGCTTTCTTGCTTTCTCTGTGGAATCAGGTATCGTACCTTTAGTGTGCACACCAGGATTCCAAGTCTGGCGGGAAGCCTCCAACCTCGTAACATGGGAATACACCGCGTTATATGATAAATCTCTAGGACCGCAATGTCCATAACAAATCATCCGAGAAGACATAGTCCAAACGGGTCCTCCAAAACAAGGTTTCCTCACCATAGATATATATAGATATATCGCTCATGCATTTCATAATTGTAATACTTAGCTTATGCAAAATACATGCACATACTTCTCAATTTATTCTCAAAGATAAGATAAAGATGCTCTACGTGGAATGAGATTTTCGTTGGAAAATAATACTTAGGCTCACGTTGGCCACTTATTCATTTTTGAAACATGAAATACATGGAATGCCAAATACTAAACAACATGCTTCCAATTCATATAAATAGGTCATAAAGGTCTCAAGAATACAATATCATGCTCGGTTTGCAACATGTCAAATTCTATATATTTCTAACATCAAATTATACCCCAAATCCCATTGATCAAGCAACACATTCTAATCATGCTCTTCTAAAAAATATTACTCCCTAAGTGATCATGCTTCTCTACTCAACACATAAATAATCATCAGGGCAACAAAGCAAGGCATTTTCTCATTACAGTGAACTCAAACAAACATACTACGAAGCAAAATCATCACTAAAACCTTCATAACATGCTCATTTCTAATCCAAATTCAACGAAATCAAAGTCTAAACGTGCATCAAGACGGCCCAAGGAGATCTGTGCCTCCCAAGGAGATGAAAAAGAGGTATTAATTAATATAAACCACTATTTATGCTTGTTTTCCTTTTAAACAGCTTTATTATAGTAGCTATTAATTAATAGCCCGATTTTTATACATGATCCTAATTAAATGCTACCTAAGAATGATACAGAACTATAGTTATTTAGTAGAAAAAAAAAGTTTCAATAAGTAAAGCGGAGTTCCCTAGTTAATGGTATGCATTCAACAGAAAGAAAGGAAAAGATACAATGCTGAAATGCAGTAGCGGAAGAAAAATAAGCTGAAATGACAGAACCAACTTCCAATAGGATTCAAATAATATATAATCTGACTTTTAACCAGAAAGGTCTAGTTTAAAGGAAGTGTTTGAAACATTAAATGCATGACAATAGGAAAGAAAATTAGATTTAAATGAAATGCAGATATTGAGATTTGAGAATAATTTAAAGCTCTAGCTGCCAAAACTGTAGGACTCTTAGACTTCCCGCTTACTACATCAGCCCTCAAGTTTGCTGGTTATGGTGTTTATGTTGCTGTGCGTTCTTTTATGGTTGTTTCCTTACATCAGCCCTCAAGTTTGCTAGTTCTTGGTATTTATGCTGCTGTGCGTTCTTTTATGGTTGTTTCCTTTATATGAATTTTAATTGATGAACACTGCTTTGATTTATTCATTTATTTTTTCCAGGCAGTGACTGTATTTGCTATGAAGTTTTCAAGCTTGACAATTATGAAGCAACATTTTCCTGGGTATTATTCTATTTTTTGACGCACTAATTAGCTAAGTGCTCTCTGTAGTGGATAAATATAAAGTAATAAATGTTTACTTAATGGTTTAAACTTTTAATTTAGGTGGAAATCCTACGTGCTACCCATCGATTCATGTGTTTTGCCCATAAAAAAAATCACATTCATATTAAGCTTTTAGTAGAGGTGGAACACATACTTATACTTTCTTCCTTCAGGAATAGTAGGAGGAAGTTGAAAACCATTATCATATCTGTCATAAACCTAATGTTTCAACCTTAGGAGGTTGCTTATGAGATGAGAGAAAAATAGATGAAATCTTTTTAGTATAATGCATTAGATTTTCTTCATACGTCTTACAAATTGATGAGCATGGATGCTTTATTTGTGGTAATTACTTGCAGTAATACTTTTTTTCCCTTTTCATGGGAATCATTCGCAGTTTGCGCAATCCTTCCAGTTTTTATGAGTGACTAGTGAAAGATGTTTTTTAGTGGTAGAGTTGTGTTAGAGGTTATTTTCACACTGGATATCGTCCACAAGGAGTGACGGAAGGGAGTTGACTTAAGAGGAGCTAATCACAAGTTATAACCGAGTATATAAGAGTTAGGTCAACAATCATGTAGGTTGAGATCTTAGGTTTAATCGAAATATGCACTAGACTCCTAAGCAAACACAGGTGAAGGAATACAAATATTTAACAAACAAGAATAGAAAGGAGGGACTCAGACTTCGCTATAAAGTCTTTGATGTAAAGAGGAGTTACTAGTGAATGTGCTACAATCTCGATACAACAATAGTGCCAATGATATTCTCATGACCATTGGACTAGCCAACTAGCCTTAGACTCCACTCTCATGGTTGCGTAATACTAGTTGGGCAATCTATCAAACACTTAGCATACAAGGCTTCTCTGTCCCTTCCTTTGTCAAGGTAAGTTCAAGATTGTGAGTAGGGATGGCAACCTTAACCCGAAACTAGTGGAGTAGTGGGCTAATTTGACAAAATCGAAAACTTTAAGGGTTAGGGTTGAAAATTTTAGCCCGATAAGCCCAATGGCCTGAATGGGCTAGTTTGAGTTTTCGTGGCTGACCGAATAGTTTGAGCTAGTCAAGGTTACTCATTGTTTCACAAGTGATGTAAAACAAAATATACATGAAAGTTTGTACATAAGCACATATTTAGTATTTTTAATTAAATTTAAGCAAATCTTTAGTATTTTACTATTTTTTAATTAAATATTAATACATATGTTATTAAATTTATTACATAACAAATTATTTTGTATTGCTATATATTATCTAATAGCAGGAAATCTTTTTGCCAACCTTTTTCATCCCTCCAATTGCCTTCCTAAGTTGCTTCTTAGTTCCTACTTTGTTTGACAGTTGATTTTACATTCCTAAAATTGTTATCTTCATATTATCTGCCAAAATGCTAGTTGGTATCTACTTGTTACCAAAATCATTTGATGAATGTGTAAAAACGAATCTGTTGCCTCTCTACATTTTTATTCTTCATAAAAACTCTTGTTCATCATTATCAGGTAAGTGTTGAAGATGTGATGCAAATGCTAGACGAAATAGAGAAAGAATCTGACATTGATGAGACCTTATGTTATGGATTGCTACAGGTAACTATGATGCATAGAATAGACTTGCGTAGCATACACTGTCAATTTAGTGGTGCATGTAAGTTTTATTTTTTTCTTGGAAGTTTAGCTTAAGAATACAAGAAGAATTGAAGAATTAAATCTATCATTTTTAAGAAATAAGAATCACATAATAAACACGTGCAATCTTGTTCTTTATATTGGTCTAAAAGATTTTTTTTTTGTCATTTTAAATTCTTAATTTCTGTTAAGAAAAAGTTTTCTCACACTGTTTGCAGGACGTTTTACTTGCTTCCTCGTCTAACAGTGTGAATACTGCTAAACCTCTCGAAGATGGACGACCATTCAGCATGCCCCGTTGATGGTTGAATTGGTTATCTCATGGGATGTTTGGGGTTGGCGGTACAGATGGTTCTAGCCAATTTTCAGGAATTATTTCAGATGACTCAATCAACGTAAGCACATTCCAAATGGTACATGTTTAATATGATTACTATTTTGTTTTGTCATCAACCAAGAATTTTGGCATCTGTTAGTGCAGGATATCTATGAAGCAACTACGTTCTAGCCTGTACAATCTCTAAATGTGGATGCTACAGAAAGTGCCAAAGTCTCTATTTCATCAATCAATTTCAGCATTATTCAACTTCCAGTTGCTTTGCAAAGCATGTATGATTTTCTTCAACTTTTTGTCAATCTTGTTATTATCTGAACATGCAATTTAGAAGCTAAATTGCTAGACTTGTTTAACCAGCTTTTCTCTATTTGTCATTTGAATGGCCCTTCAAGCATAAGAACTTTAATACGGAGAACTTTAATACAGTCTACACAACGACTATATGAGCCTTTTGCTGCCAGTATTCCTCCTCAATATCTGCCACTACAACAAAGCCACACTTTCTTTATAATAAAGCAATGCCTTATCATCATCCAGGTGTTGCTGCAGCACGTCCTCCAATGCTTGCACCCAATCCTCAAGTTCTTGCAACTTAGAAAAGATATCACTGTGGAAGCGAAGCCAAAATTATTATTTATATCCGAAAAATTGGAAGTCCCAAAGGTCAGCAATGAAGACGCTTTAGTGTTATTACTCACGCACAACGACTTCTTATTTAAGATAGCAATTTGACTTTCAAGGAGTTAGGACTCCTAGAAATGATAAATTGTATCCACCCTCCTGGGCACTGCAAGACCAACATAGTCCGATTTTGTTATGTCGTCTTCATCAATATTCAACAATGTTGTCAGGTCATCAGCCCCACCAACCTCCTTCTGTATCATGCCGCTAACTTCAGATGGAGCTTTCTCAGTGGTAACACTTTTGCTTAGATTCTCTATAGCTGGGTTTGTTGAGATCAGCACTTTGTGAAGCTCACTTTCCGATGCTAAAACATGATCCACTTCTTGCTCCCCTGCTTTGTTTTTTCAAATTCAACCTCTACTTCTTCCAACAAAATTTTGCTAATGGAAAAACGATGCCAGTGGTGAAACTGCTACCGTTTTCACCCCTCCTACTTGAACTTGAACTAATTCTCTTTCTATTTACTGCTCCTATTGCTTTGGGGGCATGGAGGAGTTTGAGCTCAAATTCACTCACTGATTTCTTTCTCTTCACCCTACTCGAAGAGGAATCATCTTTCATTAATGCTACTGAGGAGGATGAACGCTTTAAGCACACTTTTGAACCAGATGAATTTCCTTTACGAACCCCGCCTGAGGAAGCAGCAGCTTTACCAACATTATTCGAAACACCGCTTTTTGCTTTATATCTGGGGTAAGATTTACATCGGGTTGCCTTTTTGTGGCAGGCATCACTAAAATTCATTCGAAATGTACTCACTACGGACTTCATATCCTTTTCGCATAGAAGGGAAAAATAACTTCTTTCAACTCGGGCTCACTAAAGCATCTCTTTCCTTTACTTTCATATTCCTTGTATCTAACAAGAGTATGATTAGCAAAAGCATCTGCCTTTCCTTCTACTACTTTACTAGCAGCTTTTCTTGAGGAATTACCACCTCTGTTAGCCATCATCTTTTTGTATGCTGTGATGAGAAATAGGTTCATTGCTACCTATTCAACGTTCTTTTTCTCCTCTTGACTTTCACGCTGAATGGCTTCATCAATTTGGCTCAAGATTTTTGTCTTCTTTATACCCTGTTTCTTCAGCTCAACTTTACGTTCAATAATTTCTTGATCAATAGATTTTTCCTCCAAGGGTGGGGAAGGCATAGAGTCTAAAGGCATGTCAATGCTCTGTATCTCCATTCGTATGTTATCATCAAGCAAAAGTGTTTGATATAGGGAACTACAATATGATATATCAGATGTGTGCCAAGCTTGGAAGAAATTTTTGAACTAGAATCCTTTTTGTAAATCATAGAAAAATCTCCTCTAGCTGGAAATGGCTAGCAACCATTTGATGAGCTTTCATTACAATGGGATGAACTTGATTCACATTACTTTGAGTATGAGTTGCAATATTCCTATTATAGGAAACTTCATCCAGCAAGCAATTATCAGGAAATTGCAAGTCCACTTCCAACTCAACTTCAGTTAATACTTCGTTGCAACTATTTGAATCATTCGCCATAACATCAAGTGAACCATGGTCAGGCGAATGATCCAAATAATTGCAACGGATTCTTAACTAAAGTTGAGTTGGGAGTGGATTTGTGAGCTCCTGATAATTGCTTTACTGGATGAAGTTTCCTGTAATAGGAATATTGCATCTCATACTCAAAGTAATCAACGTGAATCAAGTTCATCCCATTGCAATGAAAGTTCATCAAATGGTTGCTTGCCATTTCCAACTAGCGGAGATTTTCTTTGCAATGAAAGTTCATCAAATGGTTGCTAGCCATTTCCAACTAACGGAGATTTTCTTGTGATTTCCAGAGAGGATTCTGGTTCAAAATTTTCTTTAAAGCTTGGCACATCTGATATATCATCCTGCAATTCCCGATATCAAACGTTTCCGCTTGATGATCGAATACGAATGGAGCTATAGAGCAATGACATACCTCTAGACTCCATGCATTCCCCACCCTTGGAGGAAAAATCTATTGATCAAGAAATTATGGAACTTAAAGTTGAGCTGGAGAAACATGGTATAATGAAGACAAAAATCTTGAGTCAAATTGATGAAACCATTCAGCGTGAAAGTCAAGAGAAGAAAAAGAACGATGAGCAGGAAGAAATGAACCTACTTCTCATCACAGCATACAAAAAAGATGATGGCTAACAGAGGTGGTAATTCCTCAAGAAAAACTGCTAGTAAAGTAGTGGAAGGAAAGGCAATGACTTTTGCCAATCGTAGTCTTGTTAGATACAAGGAATATGAAAGTACAGGAAAGAATTGTTTTAGTAAACCCGAGTTGAAAGATTGTTTTTCTCCCCTTCATGTGAAAATGAAATGAAGTCTATAGTGAGTACACTTCGAATGAATTTCAGTGGTGGTTGCCACAATAAAGGTAAGCCGGCGTAAATCTTACCCCATATATAAAGCAAAAAGTGTTGCTTTCAATGATACTGGTAAAACTGCTACTTCATCAAGCGGGGTTCAGACATGATATTCATGTTGTTCAAAAGTGCACATAAAGCATTCATCCTCCCTAATAGCATCAATGAAAGATGATTCCTCTTCGGGTAGGGTGAAGAGAAAGAAATCAGTGAGTGAGCTCGAGTTCCTCTATGCCCCAAAAGCAATAGCAGCAGTAAATGGAAAGAGAAATAGTTCAAGTGCAAGGAGGAGGGGTGAAAACGGAAGCAGGTTCACCATTGGCATCGTTTTTCCATCAACAGAATGTTGTTGGATGAAGTAGAGGTTGAATTTGAAAAACAAAGCATATGAGCAAGAAGTGAATCATGTTTTAGCATCGGAAAGTGAGCTTCACGAAGTGCCGATCTTTGTGGACCCATCTATTGAGAATCTGAGCAAAAGTATTGCCATTGAGAAACTCCACCTGAAGTTAGCGACATGATCTAGAAGGAGGTTGGTGGGGATAATGACCCGGCACCATTGTTTAATATTGATGATAGCAACATGATGGAATCAGACTATGTTGGTCTTGCGGTGCCCATGGATGATCTTTGGGACATCGAGTTTTTCGGATATAAATAATAATTCTGGCTTCGCTTTCAGGGTGATATCCTTTTTTTTTTTTTTTGTTGCAGGAACTTGAGGATAGGGTGCATGCATTGGAGGAGGTGCTGTAGACTTGGATGATGATACGGCGCTGCATGATTATAAAGAAACTGTGGCTTTGTTGCAACAATAGATATCAATTATGGTGGAAAACTGACAGCAACAAGCTCATATGGTCGCTTTGTAGACCATATTAAAGTTCTTGTGCTTGAAGGGTGAATAATGAAAAACCCTAATGACTGTGTAAATATTTTAGTTAAGGGCCAAATTTCTTTTAATGGTAAATATCCAATGAGATTGTGTTGTTGAACTACATATTTTGATACTCGTTATGAGATTTCTCTTGCTCTTATTTGGGTATAACTTCCTAATTTGAAGGGTAACTATTTTCTATACCATGTTTAAAGCAAATTGTTAAGATAATTAGCCGGTTTTTACATGTGGATGCTACCACTGCTAAATTTCTAGGCCTAATGTGGCTAAGGTTAAGGTAGATGTTGACCTCTTTTAGCCATTGTGTGGATATTTTGGTTAAGGGCCAAATTTCTTTAAATGGTAAATATCCCATGAGATTGTTTTGTTGGATGGCATATTTGATACTCATTATGAGATTTCTCTTGCTCCTATTTGGGTTTAACTTCCTAATTTGAAGGCTAACTTTTTTTCTATACAATGTTTAAAGCAAATTGTTAAGCCAATTAGCCAGTTTTTTTACATGTGGATGCTGCCACTGCTAAATTTTCTAGGCCTAATGTGGCTAAGGTTAAGGTAGATGTTGACCTCTTTCAGCCACATAGGACCAAGATGTTTATTATGATGGGCAGCAAAAACCAGGTAAGGGGGATGAGAGCTTTTGACAAGATATTGAGTATAAGAAGATCTCCCCTTATTGTCTAACCTAAAAGAAACAAGGGCATTTAGCCCCAACATGTCATTTTGGTATGAGGCGTTCAGACCCTAGTGTTAGTCATGAGCAACTATTTCCTCCTACTCCTCGAGGTCCACCGCTATCGGATGGTAGGAGTGATAGTGGTGGAGGTCCGTCGAACCCTCCTCCTGCCCCTCGTGCTCCACCACCTTCTAGTGCTGGCAATGCAGGGTTAGGGGGCATTGTTGGTCAACCTCCAACTGCTTAGACCCAGCCAGGGGGCTCAAGCTTGACTCGAAATCAAAAGAGGAATTCAACCAAGAGACGGAGGCAAGATAAGGGTAAGGACACCGTTGTTAAGGGGCAGTGTGTCAAGCCCACTGGTTAAGGATGGAGCTGAAACATAAGGTGTTGGCCTTGAGTTGGGTTTGCCACGACGTGAAGCCCCCCATGTGTCCCAACTTACTGCCTCTTCTTATTGCTACAAACAATGTGTTTACATTCTTGCAAGATGTTCAGGAGACGGAGCTAGCCGAAGGTGTCCCAACTTACTGCCTTTGTTCTTATTCCTACAAACAATTTGTTTACATTCTTGCAAGATGTTCAGGAGACGGGGCTAGCTGAAGGGACACACAAGACTTTGACACAACATTGGATGATCATTTGGCGGGGGTTATTAGTCAAGATTGGGTTCCTCCGGACCCTCAAACTCAATTACAAGAGGAACCTCAAGAGCAATCACAAGAGGAGCCTCAGACTCATAATTAGGAGCACATGGGGACTTAGGCACTTGGTCAAGGTGAAGCCCACACTCGGTCACATGTGGATACTCAATCCCCGGTTCAGGCACATAATGATGGGGTTTGCACTCACACCCTCCATCTACACCCGGGGATGCTAGTTCTTCGTGACAGGTATGTTTTACTCCTTCTATTGTTTCAGAGTCTATGGATCCCCAAACACTGGTTTTGGGTGCGGGGATAGGTTTGTGTGGCTTAAACATGGATCATGTCCCCATCCCCATGGTGTGACACCCCGCAAATCTAAATTCTATTTAGTGATTAATTAAGTAATTAATCCTAATCTAATTGGTGAATTATTCTTCAAATTCAAGAAAATTCAATAGTCGGGGACTAGTAATTGACTAGTCAACCCAAGTCAAGGTGTTGTACCTAAAACATTGAGAATAGTTCCCTTGTTCCCTTACACTTCTTCATCTTAGTAAGGGTAATGAAGACATTTCACCTCATGATTGTATTCCAAGCTAACCTAGAAGACACCTTTCATTCTTTCCCTTATACTTTCAAAACATAAGTTCTTCCTTCTCTCTAGAATTTAGCTAGCTTTTCCTTCAAGCTAAGTGGGGACTTTCCAAGATCTTCAAAGTTTGTCTCCAAGATTCCACCTTTCCTACTCTTGAGCATCTAGGAGGGTAAGATATTTGTTCCTTTTGTGTTTTTAATGCTTTCTAACGTATCTTTTTCTAAAGATGAGATCTTTATGGTCTTTTGGTGTGTTCTTGAAGTGGGTGTTGAAGGTGAACCTTGTTAGGAGCTTTGAGAAGTGTTTTAAGTGAAGGTTTAGTCTTCAAGAGGTAACCCATGCCCTACAAAATCTATTTTGCGTACCGATATGATGATTTCTTGGATATTACATGTGATTTTGCTATGAAATGTGAGTGTTAATGCATTGTCTTGTGAAAATGCATATCTAGAGCTTGTTATTAGGGTTCTTGTATGCCATTGCTTGGCTATTCCTTTGATTCAAGTCATTTTGTTGTATTTTGTGAGATTTTGGGTTTTTTTGGACTTGAATTTGAGCTTGGAGTTGAAAATCCCCGAAGGGATTATTTTGGTACAGGGTATGTACCCGCGGGCGGAACGGCGGGTAGGGGTCCACCCGCCGCCCCACCCGCGGGGTACACAGCTTGTGGGATGTGGTCCCCGCGGGCCGAACCACGGGTGGGGGTCCACCGTGGCTCCACCCGCGGGGTACAATGTGGGTTTGTGTGGGGATTGGTTCCCCGTGATTTTTTTGACTCGGTAATTGATGTTTTGACTTCCCGATGTTCTTTTGTTGGGCTTTTGAGTGTCTTCTTGGTGTTTCATATGTCTTGAACTATATGGTAGGATTCCATGTAGGTTTTTGGTGTCTTGAATCGTGCTAAGTGTTCAACATTGTGATTCATTGAACCATGATGAGTCTTGTGTGTTCTTCGGAACTATGTTTTGTTTATCCGTTTGATCAGCATGCTAGTTGGATGTTGAAATGTTAGCGTGTGTGGTTTGTTCTTCCCTATTGTGGATGATAACTTGTGTTGATCTTCGTTGATGTTGGATCGTAGTCCTTCCTTGATTGACTATGGTTTCATATCTTTGTTGTGATCCATTGATTGATTCCTATGATGAATGTGTGTGTTAGCTGTACCTGGATTGCACGATTAATGGTATGGGACATTAATCACCAAGGTACAAATGTGGTCCTCGTGGTGGCCATGCATGAGTTTGGTGGTTTGTTATCGTGAGTATAGCTCACACGGTTTGGCGGTTTTGTGATGTGATCTTGCAATGTACCCTCGTGTACTTCAACTCTTCAAGTGAGCCTCAAGTCTTCAATTGTCTTTAATGCCTTCAAGTGCCTTCAAGATCTTCAAGTTGTTATTTAAAGATATCATTGTTCGAAATACATGGGAGAGAATTTACGAAGATATCGTTGTTTGAAACTCCATCTCCCAAGTTGGATACATAAAAAATTGTCCAACGTTCTGGCATAGTTTCTATTCGATTTTGAAATGCCTGCACACGGAAGACGCGATGATAAGCATACACATACAGGTGGAAAACTCAGAAATTGGAAAGAAAACCGAGAGAGAATACATACCAACAACGACCGGGACCGGGATGCTCTCTTGTGCTTGGACCAGGAATGATTACGACAATCCGCCATCCTTTAAAAACCTTCATAATTAGAAGGTAAGTTGTTTTTGAATCACTGTAAATAGAACATATAATTTTATTTTTTTTACAATTCTTGTTCTGTTATCTTTGTTCCATGGTAGTATAGAGTTTAGTAATATTTTCGCGAATAGTATTAGGAGAACAAAGTGTAAAAATTAAAAATCATAATGCAATCTATTATATATATATATATATATATATATATATATATATATAAAAGTAAAATCCTCATTCCCAAAATTTCTCCCCAAAACTTAGGGGCATTTGTGTAATATCCAAATTTAATTAATTAAAGAAATTATATATAGGATTAATTATACAAGATTAAGGAATATTTCGTGTGCATATACAAGACTAAATAAATTCCGTGTGAATAATATATATATTTCATAAATATATAGTGTGTGACTAATTAGTTATGGAAAGAAAGAATATTATGTTAATTAATTGATTACTTTATAAAATTTATTTCGTGTGAAGTTTTTCATAACTAAAATTTCATTAATTACAAATTATAAATTCAAATCCCTGTGTATATAATTGCTATATATATATTTCATAAATATTCTGTTTGTGACTAATTAGTTATGGAAAGAATGAAAATTATGATAATTAATTAATTAGTTTATAAAATTTATTCCGTGTGAAGTTTAGTTGACTTAAATTTAATTAATTATACAAATTATATATTCATATCCGTATGTATATAATTACTCTATATAAAGTTCATAAATATTCCGTGTGTGACTAATTATTTATGGAAAGAAAGAAAATTATGGTAATTAATTAATTAGTTTATAAAATTTATTCCGTGTGAAGTTTAGTTGACTAAAATTTAATTAATTATAGAAATTGTATATTCATATCCGTGTGTATATAATAATTACTCTATATATATTTCATAATCATAAATATTTCGTTTGTGACTAATTAGTTGTGGAAAGAAAGAAAATTGTGGTAATTAATTAATTAGTTTATAAAATTTATTACCTGTGAAGTTTAGTTGGCTAAAATTTATTTAATTATAGAAATTACATATTCATGTCCGTGTGTATATAATTACTCTATATATATTTCATAAATATTCCGGGTGTGACTAATTAATTATGGTAATTAATTAATTAGTTTATAAAATTGGAGTCCATCTGATGTTTAGTTGACTAATTAGGCAGTACGGAAATTTAAGAAATTTTTTTTCAAAGTTTATGTTCATATCCGTGTGAATATAATTACTCTATATATATTTCATAAATATATAGTGTGAGACTAATTAGTTATGGAAAGAAAGAATATTATGGTAATTAATTGATTACTTTATAAAATTTATTCCGTTTGAAGTTTTCATAACTAAAATTTCATTGATTATACAAATTATATATTCATATCCCTGTGTATATAATTGCTCTATATATATTTCATAAATATTTTGTGTGTGACTAATTAGTTATGGAAAGGAAGAATATTATGGTAATTAATCAATTAATTTATAAAATTTATTCCGTTTCAAGTTTTGTTCACTAATTAGACAGTAGGGTAATTAAAAAATAATTTTCCATAATGTCATAGGCAAATTACCGTGTATATTGATATATATATATATATATATATATATATATATATATATATATATATATATATATATATATATATATATATATATATATATATATATCATGGTTGTAGTAGGCGCTAGGCACTAGTCGGGCGCCCGGACAGCGCCTAGCGCCTAGGCGGGCGCCAAAAAAATAGTGGTGGACTTGAAGTTTGACAATTTTAATGAGGCTGTTTTCAACATTTAATCAAATAACACATCTAAATAAATGAATTAATGATAATTTCATAAGTCATAACATCAAAACAATGGTTTTAAAAAAAAAACATTAAAACAATATTAAAAATTAAAAATACTCAAATATGAAATACTCAAATACTTCAATCATCCAAAGATTCAAAGTATCAAACTAGTCTACGAGTGTATATAAGTCATATTATATATATGTATGCGCGCGCGCACACACACACACACACACATATAATAAAAAAAATAGGTCGAGCCGATCAGGTTAACTCGACCGAAATGGACGAGTTAACTCGACTAACTTAGACGCAAGGCGGCCAAATCGGCCGAGTTCGGCGCTAGGCGGACGCCTAAGCAGCCGGTAACCTAGGCGGGCGCCTAGGGAGGAAATCGCCATGGTCTAGAGGTGTCTAGGGCCTAGGCGGGGCCTAGACCGAGTTTTACAACCTTGATATATATGTGTGTATATATATATATATATATATATATATATATATATATATATATATATATATATATGTATATGAATGATACAACTCTCACTAAGATTTTCTTATAAAATCAGAACACAATACACAATACACAATACTACGTTTTCCTCATCTACCTACATATTAAAACTCATACACAATACTGCGTGCATCGGTCTAGGTTGAATTCCCATGTAGTCTAATTAGCTTTCTATAATCGATCTCTCTCTTAGAACTACAAAAACATCTATATGCCTTAGGTTAATATGCTGCTATTTTTCTAGAGAATATCAACGCACGCCATTGCACCACCAAACTTTGGAATGCTTATTTCATGATTATAAGGTATGTATTTAATTTATAAATTATTTACAACATAGTTTTTTCTCTTTTATTCAATATCTATTTATCAATTGTAATTAATGAATGATTCCTGTAGGGAATATGCATACATCTACAAATTCCAAAAGAATATATGGACAAATTTGCTACTGTTTTGATCGAAGGAAAAGTGTATGACTTTGAGAATTTTATTGTGCACACATCTCGCGTGAGGTTTAAGATGTGTCAACACAAATTCATTATGAAAGCAAACAGTGAAACGATGATTAAAGTCTCGGATCAAGATGATTTAATTTTTTCCAAAAAAAAAAAAATCATGTTTAAATTTATGGACTTTGGGTCCTTGAAGGCTCCAGGGGTGATGATTGTAACGAATTAATTGGTAAGATCATTGCAACAACTTTTGTACATATTGTTCTTTTTATTACTCTTTCATATAAACACATGTCATTTATTTTTGCAATTTTCCGATTCTATTTTTTTCCCACAGATTTGATTGGTCGTGTAGTTTCGATTTGTGAGCCTAAAGTTCATGTTCATCAAAAACCTCAAAGGTTGATTGATTTTTTCATTGAGGATTGTAGGTATGTGTTTTTGTAAAATTGTTATGTCGTCTTTGTTGGTATAATTAAATATAAATATATAGCCTTAATTATGAGCCTAAAGTTACTCATGTTCATCAAAAACCACAAAGGTTGATTGATTTTGTCATTGAGGATTGTAGGTGTGTATTTTTGTAAAATTGTTATGTCTTCTTTATTGGTATAATTAAATATAAATATATAGCCTTTATTACGAAATCAATTTATGTTAATTCAGGAAAAGTCGATTGAGCATAACCTTGTGGGACGAGTATGTGGATTCGTTGTTGCCGTTCTATAATGTCGTTTTAATAGATCCATTGATTGTTATACTTCAATTGTGTAGGGAAAGGGTGACTGAAGGTGAGTAATAATACAAAGGTAGATTTTAATTTATTTTTGTCAAATATACGTATTTAAAACTATTTTTTATATTAGATGGTGAGGTCAAGATTTCTAGTTCCTATACAGCAACTAAGATTTTGTTCAACTACGAATGTCCTGAGTTTTTCAATTTTAAAGAGAGGTATTGACGCATTTTAATTTGGTCACGCCATATAATATTCAATCGATAACATCTTGAACGATTACAACATATTTGTTTTAAGTAGTTTGCCTAGGTTTTTTACTCATGTGCGGAGTATAAGCTCAACTTCCAGACTCATTGGAAGCGGAACTATTGGAGCTATGTCAAATCATAATATCACAGTAAGTTCTTTAAAGGATATTCATGACGAAAAGAATGTCACAATCATTTAAACTAAATTTATATTACATTCCTTTTAACATACAACTCATGATTTGAGGTGTTTTTAATAAACTTTGTAGGTTGGACAATTTTGGGTGTTCGGAGAAATTCGTGATTTTGAAAACGATTGGTATTTTACTGCATGTACAAATAAGAACTGTGGGAAGAAACTTCAACAAAGTGAGAACAAAATTTATTACAAGCCATGTAACAAACAGTGGTCAGATGGAATCATAAAATATAAATTGGTGATTGATATCCTTAATGATGATCAAGATGGTCAATTAATACTTTGGGATAATGTGTGTACCCCTCTACTAGGGGTCACTGCTAGCGAGTTAAAGGTGAAATATTCTGAGGTTAGTGAAATCACCACTTATTTTTTACAATGTTAATAATTTTATCAGTTTTATAATATCTACTTTAATGTTTATTTGGTTGACATAAGAGGGTTGTATGCCCAATGAGATTAAAAAATTGATTAGAAATAACATGAAATTCAGGATAGTCACACGACAGAAACAATTCAATTATAGAGGAAACGTGACTTCTACTGTTCTTTCCATGGAAAATGATTAGAAAATATGTACTTCAGTCAACAAAGGAGAAGAAGAAAGTATGGTTAGGAAGCTAGCTGATGAAAAAGAGTTCAATGAAAATTTTGAACAAGTTTGTACTATCTTTAACATGTTTTTATAGAGTGTTTTAAATGTCTTTAATGCTAATGTTTTTAATTGTTTAAAACATTAGCATTAAAAACATTTAATTTAAAACATTGTATAAAAACATGTTAAGATAGTACAAACTTGTTCAAAATTTTCAGTGAACTCTTTTTCTTCTGCCAGCTTCCTAACCATACTTCCTTTTTCTCCTTTGTTGACTGAAGTACATACTCTCTCATCATTTTCCACTCCTAGAACAGTAAAAGCCACATTTCCTCTATAATTGTATTGTTCCTGTCGTGTGACTATCCTGAATTTCATACTCTTTCCAATCAATTACTTAATCTCATTGGGCATACAACCCTCCTATATCAACCAAATAAACATTAAAGTAAAAATTATAAAACTGATAAAATTATTAACATTGTAAAAAACAAAGTGGTGATTTCACTAACCTCAGAATATTTCACCATCAACTCGCTAGCAGTGATCCCTAGTAGAGACGAACACACATATTATATTACGTGACATTGTAATGAATATCCTTTAAAGAACTGACTGTGATATTCTGATTCGATATAGCTCCAACAGATCCACTTCCAATGATTCTGGAAGTTGAGCTTATACTCCGCATAGGAGTAAAGAACCTAGGCAAACTACTTAAAACAAATACGTTGTAATCGTTCAAGATGTTATCGATTACATATTATATGACGTGACAAAAGTAAAATGAGTCAATACCTCTCCTTAAAACTGAAAAACTCAGGGCATTCGTAGTTGAACAAAATCTTAGTTGTCGTATAGGAACTAGAAATCTTGACCTCACCATCAAATATAAAAACCAGTTTTAAATACGTATATTCGACAAAAATAAATTAAAATCTACCTTTGTGTTATTACTCACCATCAGTCACCCTTGCTCTACATAGTTGTAGTACAACAATCAATGGATATGTTAAAACAACATTATAGAACGGCAACAACGAAACCACATGCTCGTCCCACAGGGTTATGCTCAATCGACTTTCCCTGAATTAAAACAAATTGATTTAGTAATAAAGGCTATATATTTATTTATACAAATAAAGAAGACATAATAATTTTACAAAAATACATACCTACAATCCTCAATGACGAAATCAATCAACCTTTGAGGTTGTTGAATAACTTTAGACTCTTGAATGGAAGCTACATGACCAATCAAATATGTGGGAAAAAAAATAGAATCGGAAGATTGTAGAAAGAAATGACATAGACTAATATGAAAGAGTAATAAAAATAACAATATGTATAAAAGTTGTTGCAATAATCTTACCAATTAATTCGTTACGATCAACACCTCCTAGATCCTTCAAGGACCCAAAGTCCTTAAATTTAAACATGTTTTTTTGGAAAATTGAATCATCTTGATCCAAGACTTTAATCACCGTGTCACCGTTTTCTTTCATAATGAACTTGTTCTGGCACGTCTTAAACCTCACGCGAGATGTGTGCACAATGAAATTCTGAATGTCATACACTTTTCCTTCAATCAAAACAGTAGCAAATTTGTCCACATATTCTTTTGGAATTTGTAGATGTATGCATATTCCCTACGAGAATCATTCATTAATTACAATTGATAAGTAAATATTGAATAAAAGAGAAAAACTATTGTGTAAATAATTTATAAATACAATAAATACCTTATAGTCATTAAATAAGCATTCCAAAGTTTGGTGGTGCAATGACGTGCGTTGATATTCTCTAGAAAATAACAGCGCATTAACCAAAGCCATATAGATGTTTTTTAGTTATAAGAAAGAGATCGGATGCAGAAAGCTGATTAGACTCCATGGGATTTCAACCGTACGAGGCACTATTGTGTATTGGTTTTATATGTAGGTAGATGAGGAAAACGTAGTATCGAGTATTGTGTACTGATTTTTTTATAAGAAAACTTCACCGAGAGTTGTAGCATTTATATATATCAAAGTACACGGTAATACAATATGAGAGTATTGAAAGAATATACCATATTTTGGATTAATACCATAAAACCATACTTTATTATTAATTTTAATAATATGCATGCGATTAAAGAATCATACCTAATATGCACGATAATGTATATATAATCTTGACGGTAATATATACTTAAAATTGATTTTAGGGTCCGTTGGAAAGTAAGAAAATGACTTCTGGAAAATGTTTTCTTGAAATTGAGTCATTTTCCAGAAAACATTTTTCATTCTACTGTTTGGTTGCACACGGAAAATTACCTTTGTGTGTTTGGTTTACTTTTCGGAAAATGAGCTTTGTATTATTATTATTATTATTATTATTATTATTATTATTATTATTATTATTATTATTATTATTATTATTATTATTGTTATTATTGTTATTAAATATGAAAACAGAATGTGAAGTGATATGAGGGTAAATTCCCTGAAATTAGTACTATTGTTTGGAAAATCACCGACGTCCACGACATCCAAATCGACTCCAAGATATTGAAATGGAGAAATCTTGGAGAAGAAGAGATGGGAAAGTTGCAATATTGGCAAAGCAGCTTTGCAAAGGGTTTCTGAAATGGAGAAATCTTGGAGAAGAAGAGATGGGAAGGTTGCGATATTGGCAGAGCAGCTTCACAAAGGGTTTCTGAAATGGAGAAATCTTGGAGAAGACAAGATGGGAAAGTTGCGATTTTGGCAGAGCAGCTTCGCAAAGAATCACTTCTCGTATCCACAGCTTCGCGAAGAAGAAGCGGAAAATGACTTCCCAAAAAAAGAAAGGGGGGGGGGGGGGGGGGGGGGGGAAGTCATTTTCCGTAAATATCCATTCATTTTCCATTGACTTTAGTGTTTTCCTTCTTGCCAAACACTGGAAATCCGGAAAATGATTTCCAGAAATCATTTTCCGGGTTTCTAAACACACTCTTAATACCACGTATATGAGTAGCATACATAGATGTACACGGTAAATTAAATAATCATACCTAATATGCATGGTAATCTATAATTAAAATTATTTAATACCATACCTAATATAGACGGTATTATCTAATTAAAATTGATTTTAATACCATGTATATGATTAACATACATATAGGTTTACACGGTAAATTAAATAATCATACCTAATATGCATGGTAATACCTAATTAAAATTATTTAATACCATACCTAATATAAATGGTATTATCTAATTAAAATTGATTTTAATACCATGTATACCAGTATATGATTATCATACATAGGTGTACACGGTAAATGAAATAATCATACATAATATGCATGGTAATACCTAATTAAAATTATTTAATACCATACCTAATATAGATGGTAATATCTAATTAAAATTGATTTAATACCATGTATACGATTAGCATACATAGGTGCACACACTAATTTTTTTTTCTTCAATTGACTGATTTATTTCTGGCAAACACAAGATAATACCATACCCAAATATTACTATATACATAATAACATACTTTATTATTATTTTTAATACCATGCACACCATTAAATAATCATACCTAATATATAGGATAATACCTAATTAAAATTATTTAATACCATAGTAGTTAATATACACGGTATATGATTACCTAATTAATATTTATTATGGTTATAAAATCATATTATGGTTTTACGTCCATAACTACCAAAAGTTAGGAGGCGATAAGCTTGTGATGACACGGATCCCTCGCATGACCACTATGTGCCTAACTATAACTCTCCCATTAATTACATCATAATTATTATTATTATCATTATTTACTTTCCTCACAAAATTTTCATCTAATGAATTGAAAAAAATGGATAGATTTTCAATTCATTGAAATTAACTCTGATGGAAAACCAATTAATATTATTTTAATATATTAGTTTATTATAGTTGGGGAAAAATTATACAATTATACAATTAGTTATATAAAATAAGGTAAAAATTTTGTGATATAATAGTAATAAAAATTTTGTGATACAATTAGTAACAAATTATAAAATTAGTTATATAAAATAAGGTAAACATTACGGATTATTTACTTGCTAAAAAATTTTGAGTGAATTATTTTATTATAAGCAGCAAAATATTAAAAAGCAGAAACTACATAGGTTGTATTGTGTAAATTATTGAAAATATAACAGAATATTAAAAACAAAGTGCAGAATATGAGTAAAAATAATAACAAATAACATAACAAAGGCATGAGTTTAATAGATTAAATTGTTGACACATTCCTCATTATTCATCTCTAAGTGGACTCCTCATTATTTGAATCCGCTTCTTTAGAATCCAAAATTCCAATTGGATCATATGATTTATACTCTCCAGCTTGAGGGGAGTGTTGAAGGCAAATTATTGTGTGGACCATAACAAAAAGTACATTTTTAATATACTAAATGTATATTATTTATGTACTGAATGTACATTATATAATATAATGTACACTCAGTACACAAATAATGTACATCTCCTGAATACAATGTACATTTTTAATATACTAAAAATACATTATTTTTGTATTGAATATATATTATTTCATAATATACAAAATATGGTCTACACAACTAGTGTGGACCATAGTTCACGCAATAATAATGGAGTGTTGAAATCCTAGGCCCTTTTAAAAATAGGCCCATTAGGTTATAGTTTATTCCTAGTTAGGTATTCTTGGTCCTCTTATTCTACTACATATACATCATTCAACAACCCTGCTAGGAACGGACTACATATACACGCTTGTTGTTGGAAATGTTTGAAGGTTTAGTTTGGCTGTTGCTATTAGGTTACCTTGGCCAATACATTCGGGACATTCAAACGGAGCAGCTCAAGATTACTCTGTGGAATGGTAATTTGCTGATTATTTGAGAAAAGCACTCTTATCCACTCTGGTTTACAAGTAATAGTAACAAAATTGACGAAGGGGAATTTTTTTTTTTTCTTTTCTTTAATGTGATTGCATTTGGGCATTTTCATTTCTTTGTGCTGCGGTTTGAGCTTCTAATGAAAGTTTAGGGGTAAATATTTTGATGGTTGGCAATACATAACAAAGGATAAAGCAAATACTTTTTTCTCTCTTTTAACTTTTTAATTCATGTTATATTTGTGGCATATCTGTATAATGATCATTTATAGCTACTTACAATAATCTGAATTTTAGATAAAATTTACATTAACAATCATCTTACTATCGCAGAAGAAGTATTATTGGAAAATGTTAAGCTGATTCTTGAAGCTTTTGATTACCTTCAGTTCCCATTTGCTTTAAAGCAAGGTAAATTCTCTGTACTTTTTCCATGTATTCTGCTAATTATTCTAGTACAAGCGTTTTTAGAATGCTTTAAAAACACCATTTAGTTATTACTTGCCATAATTCCATTATAGTCTTATAGCTTGCAGCTATTGCTGTATCTAAGCTTAAATTATGCTTATGGAATTTTGTTCTCCAATTTGCTAAATTTACCTTAGCTTGCAACTGTTTGCTGTATGGTATTGTGGGAATTTAAAAGAACAACACTATGAAAGTTATAAGCTGCATTATTTTTTGGGAGAGGGTGGGTGGAAGCATAGATATTTTGATATGTGTACTGAAGGTAGAAAGTCAAGTTTGTCAGCACTTGATACTTTGATGCCATTGCAAGCCAACTAAAATAGTGTGACCTTTGGCTTTGTTATATTCATCTAAAACCCAAACCTGCTAAGTGAGTTATCACAGATAAATACTTGTGCAATATCCCCCAATTTAATAAAGAAATTATAAAGGGGATGAGGGGGTCTAAAACTTATTGAGAAGGTAGTTCCTTTGCCGTTTATGATCTAGGATTTATGGTTCATGATTATGAGTTCAGAGTACTAAAGTGTCTAACTTCATTTATGTTTATAGGTCATGTTTGCAAGTTGAGTATTAGGATTCCATGGAAAAAGCTTGGCTGGGATCTTGTTATAATCATCTTAGAGGATGTATTGATCTGTGCCTCCCAAGGAGATGAAAAAGAGGTATTGTTTCACCATATATAGCATTGATATCTAATATGTTGCACTTCATATAAACCACTATTTATGCTTGTTTTCCTTTTAAACAGCTTTATTATAGTAGCTATTAATTAATAGCCCGATTTTTATACATGATCCTAATTAAATGCTACCTAAGAATGATAACTATAGTTATTTAGTAGAAAAAAAAGTTTCAATAAGTAAAGCGGAGTTCCCTAGTTAATGGTATGCATTCAACAGAAAGAAAGGAAAAGATACAATGCTGAAATGCAGTAGGGGAAGAATAGGATTCAAATAATATATAATCTGACTTTTAACCAGAAAGGTCTAGTTTAAAGGAAGTGTTTGAAACATTAAATGCATGACAATAGGAAAGAAAATTAGATTTAAATGAAATATAGATATTGAGATTTGAGAATAATTTAAAGCTCTAGCTGCCAAAACTGTAGGACTCTTAGACTTCCCGCTTACTACATCAGCCCTCAAGTTTGCTGGTTATGGTGTTTATGCTGCTGTGCATTCTTTTATGGTTGTTTCCTTACATCAGCCCTCAAGTTTGCTGGTTCTTGGTATGTATGTTGCTGTGCGTTCTTTTATGGTTGTTTCCTTTATATGAATTTTAATTGATGAACACTGCATTGATTTATTCATTTATTTTTTCCAGGCAGTGACTGTATTTGCTATGAAGTTTTCAAGCTTGACAATTATGAAGCAACATTTTCCTAGGTATTATTCTATTTTTTGACGCACTAATTAGCTAAGTGCTCTCTGTAGTGGATAAATATAAAATAATAAATGTTTACTTAATGGTTTAAACTTTTAATTTAGGTGGAAATCCTACGTGATACCCATCGATTCATGTGTTTTGCCCATAAAAAAAATCCCATTCATATTAAGCTTTTAGTAGAGGTGGAACACATACTTATACTTTCTTCCTTCAGGAATAGTAGGAGGAAGTTGAAAACCATTATCATATCTGTCATAAACCTAATGTTTCAACCTTAGGAGGTTGCTTATGAGATGAGAGAAAAATAGATGAAATCTTTTTAGTATAATGCATTAGATTTTCTTCATACGTCTTACAAATTGATGAGCATGATGCTTTATTTGTGGTAATTACTTGCAGTAATACTTTTTTTCCCTTTTCATGGGAATCATTCGCAGTTTGCGCAATCCTTCCCGTTTTTATGAGTGACTAGTGAAAGATGTTTTTTAGTGGTAGAGTTGTGTTAGAGGTTATTTTCACACTGGATATCGTCCACAAGGAGTGACGGAAGGGAGTTGACTTAAGAGGAGCTAATCACAAGTTATAACCGAGTATATAAGAGTTAGGTCAACAATCATGTAGGTTGAGATCTTAGATTCAATCGAAATATGCACTAGACTCCTAAGCAAACACAGGCGAAGGAATAGAAATATTTAACAAACAAGAATAGAAAGGAGGGACTCAGACTTGGCTATTAAGTCTTTGATGTAAAGAGGAGTTATTCGTGAATGTGCTACAATCTCGATACATCAATACATCAATACTCCACTCTCATGGTTGCGTAATACTAGTTGGGCAATCTATCAAACACTTAGCATACAAGGCTTCTCTGTCCCTTCCTTTGTCAAGGTAAGTTCAAGATTGTGAGTAGGGATGGCAACCTTAACCCGAAACTAGTGGAGTAGTGGGCTAATTTGACAAAATCGAAAACTTTAAGGGTTAGGGTTGAAAATTTTAGCCCGATAAGCCCAATGGCTTGAATGAGCTAGTTTGAGTTTTCGTGGCTGACCGAATAGTTTGAGCTAGTCAAGGTTACTCATTGTTTCACAAGTGATGTAAAACAAAATATACATGAAAGTTTGTACATAAGCACATATTTAGTATTTTTAATTAAATTTAAGCAAATCTTTAGTATTTTACTATTTTTAATTAAATATTAATACATATGTTATTAAATTTATTACATAACAAATTATTTTGTATTGCTATATATTATCTAATAGCAGAAAATCTTTTTGCCAACCTTTTTCATCCCTCCACTTGCCTTCCTAAGTTGCTTCTTAGTTCCTACTTTGTTTGACAGTTGATTTTACATTCCTAAAATTGTTATCTTCATATTATCTGCCAAAATGCTAGTTGGTATCTACTTGTTACCAAAATCATTTGATGAATGTGTAAAAACGAATCTGTTGCCTCTCTACATTTTTATTCTTCATAAAAACTCTTGTTCATCATTATCAGGTAAGTGTTGAAGATGTGATGCAAATGCTAGACGAAATAGAGAAAGAATCTGACATTGATGAGACCTTATGTTACGGATTGCTACAGGTAACTATGATGCATAGAATAGACTTGCGTAACGTACACTGTCAATTTAGTGGTGCATGTAAGTTTTATTTTTTTCTTGGAAGTTTAGCTTAAGAATACAAGAAGAATTGAAGAATTAAATCAATCATTTTTAAGAAATAAGAATCACATAATAAACACGTGCAATCTTGTTCTTTATATTGGTCTAAAAGATTTTTTTTTGTCATTTTAAATTCTTAGTTTCTGTTAAGAAAAAGTTTTCTCACACTGTTTGCAGGACGTTTGTTGGTCCCGAATGGGTGGCGAGAAGTCTAGAGGGGGGGGGGGGGGTGAATAGACTTCTCTAACTTTTCCAATTCTTTCGCAAAACACACAAGGCAAATAACACTATAATTATATCAACTCTAAGTAACAGGCATCATCAAGATAAACAACTTAGAGTGTGCAGCGGAATAGGTAGCGGTATAGTGTTATGCTTAATAGTGTGGTGCTCAAAGAGAGATTCTAAACATGCAATACGTTAGAAACACTTAATATGGTTCTAAGATAATGTACGCAAAGTTTGGCTCGCATTCAAACGTGGGAACTATCAAACCCAGACAGATAAAGATACGCGATAAATCGTAATCGGGTTAGTTCGCAGTTAGAATAAGCATGCACAAAATATATGAGCAGTAAGTAAATAGAGAGAGAGATTTATAGTGGTTCAGAGGTGGTGTAATCCTCCTAGTCCACTCTTCTCCTTTTCACTTCAAGGAGCAAATTCACTATTCTTCGATCACCCAGATACAATAGTGAATAAGTGCCCAACGACACTTCTCCGAGTGCTTCGCACAAAGCTACACTCCTCCAAGGTTTTTCGCAAGCTCCTCTTGTTACTCCGCCTCCCCGAGTACTTCGCACCAAGCTGTACTCCTACACCACGAGAACTACGCATAAAGCTACGTCCTCCAAGGGTTTTCACAAGCTCCTCTTGTTACTCTGCCCTTCACCACGAGTGCTACGCACAAAGCTACACTCAACCAGGGTTTTTCACTCTCTCTAGTTACTCCGCCCTCTTTCTACACTCAGTAGAGAATATTACAAAGAAATAAAATTTCTCTCTCACTCAGACTTGAATTTTATCGTGTATAGCTCAATACATGACTTGATGATTGATTGGATATTCTTTGAGTTTGTATACTGCTCTTGTTCGTGATTCAAGTCATTCAATCTCTACTTGTCTTCAAGTCTGCTTGGACAATTTATAGCTAGTGAAAAACTATTTGCCCGTTGATCAACTTTCGATCTTGATCGTCCATTTTGAATTGAGTTGATCTGATAATTTTGTCAACTTGATCTGCAATTGTAGGTAGATGTCATTTCTCCTTTTTGTCAGATGATTTGAATAAATTGCCCGTTGCCGTGTCTTGAATTTTGTAGCCTCCAAAATTTGAATAAGTTCGGCGCGGCGTGCTTGATTTTCTTCTCCTTCATAAATGCTCTGACATGTCAAGTTGATCAAATAATTTAACTGCTGATTCTTGCTTGAGTATAAAATTATTTCTCCGCAAATCATCCTTCTTCGAGTGTCTCCAGTTCCACTGTAAAAACTTGATGTTCAGATGAAAATATATCAGATATTTTCTCCTTCATGATCCTTGTAAAATAATATACTGGAACCTCTGTAAAAACTTCACTGTTGTTCATGGTGAGATGCTCTGTTTCGAATTTCAAGCTTAGTCCACCATACTTGGTATGTTTCTCCATATGGTGCATGGCTTCTGTGAGACTAGCTAAAAGGAGACTAGCTAATGGAGACTAGCTAAGGAGAGACTAGCTAATGGTCTCCCCTTAGCTAGTCTCCATTCTAGCTAGTCTCTTTTTCAAGCTAGTCTCCATACGGTTCTAGCTAGTCTCTATTTTAGAGAGTCTCTTTTTAGCTAGTCTCTTTTTCAAGCTAGTCTCCATACGGTTTTGTATACATTGAGCTAGTCTCTCATACTTCTCCCATACGATTATACGGTCCAAGCTAGTCTCCCATACGATCCAAGCTAGTCTCCAATACAGTGAAGCTAGTCTCTCATACGGTGGAGTTAGTCTCTCATACGGTCCAAGCTAGTCTCCATTTAGCTAGCTTAAAAATTGCTTCACTTGAGATTCGAACTAAGGATCACTTGGCTTAGCTCACACGCGTTTCTTCTAACTCCTCTAGCATGGTTCTTGGTGACTTTTCCGCAACATAATTATGTTAAGCTATAATCCCGCTTAACATCGAAAATCAAAATATGATTTTCCAGACTTGTACTTGGGTTGCATGATATAGGTGCACCATACTCTGTAGACTAGGACTGACTCAAATAGAATAAAATTGGGGACTACTTGATTTTTCAAAAATACATTCGGCTCATCAAAATTTACAATATATTCCTAACAACGTTTTACTTGCTTCCTCGTCTAACAGTGTGAATACTGCTAAACCTCTCGAAGATGGACGACCATTCAGCATGCCCCGTTGATGGTTGAATTGGTTATCTCATGGGATGTTTGGGGTTGGCGGTACAGATGGTTCTAGCCAATTTTCAGGAATTATTTCAGATGACTTAATCAAGGTAAGCACATTCCAAATGGTACATGTTTAATATGATTACTATTTTGTTTTGTCATCAACCAAGAATTTTGGCATCTGTTAGTGCAGGATATCTATGAAGCAACTACGTTCTAGCCTGTACAATCTCTAAATGTGGATGCTACAGAAAGTGCCAAAGTCTCTATTTCATCAATCAATTTCAGCATTATTCAACTTCCAGTTGCTTTGCAGAGCATGTATGATTTTCTTCAACTTTTTGTCAATCTTGTTATTATCTGAACATGCAATTTAGAAGCTAAATTGCTAGACTTGTTTAACCAGCTTTTCTCTATTTGTCATTTGAATGGCCCTTCAAGCATAAGAACTTTAATACGGAGAACTTTAATACAGTCCTTTACGAACCCCGCCTGAGGAAGCAGCAGCTTTACCAACATTATTCGAAACACCGCTTTTTGCTTTATATCTGGGGTAAGATTTACATCGGGTTGCCTTTTTGTGGCAGGCATCACTGAAATTCATTCGAAATGTACTCACTACGGACTTCATATCCTTTTCGCATAGAAGGGAAAAATAACTTCTTTCAACTCGGGCTCACTAAAGCATCTCTTTCCTTTACTTTCATATTCCTTGTATCTAACAAGAGTATGATTAGCAAAAGCATCTGCCTTTCCTTCTACTACTTTACTAGCAGCTTTTCTTGGGGAATTACCACCTCTGCTAGCCATCATCTTTTTGTATGCTGTGATGAGAAATAGGTTCATAGCTACCTATTCAACGTTCTTTTTCTCCTCTTGACTTTCACGCTGAATGGCTTCATCAATTTGGCTCAAGATTTTTGTCTTCTTTATACCCTGTTTCTTCAGCTCAACTTTACGTTCAATAATTTCTTGATCAATAGATTTTTCCTCCAAGGGTGGGGAAGGCATAGAGTCTAAAGGCATGTCAATGCTCTGTAGCTCCATTCGTATGTTATCATCAAGCAAAAGTGTTTGATATAGGGAACTACAATATGATATATCAGATGTGCCAAGCTTGGAAGAAATTTTTGAACTAGAATCCTTTTTGTAAATCACAGAAAAATCTCCTCTAGCTAGAAATGGCTAGCAACCATTTGATGAGCTTTCATTACAATGGGATGAACTTGATTCACATTACTTTGAGTATGAGTTGCAATATTCCTATTATAGGAAACTTCATCCAACAAGCAATTATCAGGAGATTGCAAGTCCACTTCCAACTCAACTTCAGTTAATACTTCATTGCAACTATTTGAATCATTCGCCATAACATCAAGTGAACCATGGTCAGGCAAATGATCCAAATAATTGCAACGGATTCTTAACTAAAGTTGAGTTGGGAGTGGATTTGTGAGCTCCTGATAATTGCTTTACTGGATGAAGTTTCTTGTAATAGGAATATTGCATCTCATACTCAAAGTAATCAACGTGAATTAAGTTCATCCCATTGCAATGAAAGTTCATCAAATGGTTGCTAGCCATTTCCAACTAGCGGAGATTTTCTTTGCAATGAAAGTTCATCAAATGGTTGCTAGCCATTTCCAACTAACGGAGATTTTCTAGTGATTTCCAGAGAGGATTCTGGTTCAAAATTTTCTTTAAAGCTTGGCACATCTGATATATCATCCTGCAATTCCCGATATCAAACGTTTCCGCTTGATGATCGAATACGAATGGAGCTACAGAGCAATGACATACCTCTAGACTCCATGCCTTCCCCACCCTTGGAGGAAAAATCTATTGATCAAGAAATTATGGAACTTAAAGTTGAGCTGGAGAAACATGGTATAATGAAGACAAAAATCTTGAGTCAAATTGATGAAACCATTCAGCGTGAAAGTCAAGAGAAGAAAAAGAACGATGAGCAGGTAGAAATGAACCTACTTCTCATCACAGCATACAAAAAAGATGATGGCTAACAGAGGTGGTAATTCCTCAAGAAAAACTGCTAGTAAAGTAGTGGAAGGAAAGGCAATGACTTTTACCAATCGTAGTCTTGTTAGATACAAGGAATATGAAAGTACAGGAAAGAATTGTTTTAGTAAACCCGAGTTGAAAGATTGTTTTTCTCCCCTTCATGCGAAAATGAAATGAAGTCTATAGTGAGTACACTTCGAATGAATTTCAGTGGTGGTTGCCACAAAAAAGGTAAGCCGGCGTAAATCTTACCCCATATATAAAGCAAAAAGTGTTGCTTTCAATGATACTGGTAAAACTGCTACTTCATCAAGCGGGGTTCAGACATGATATTCATGTTGTTCAAAAGTGCACATAAAGCATTCATCCTCCCTAATAGCATCAATGAAAGATGATTCCTCCTCGGGTAGGGTGAAGAGAAAGAAACCAGTGAGTGAGCTCGAGCTCCTCTATGCCCCAAAAGCAATAGGAGCAGTAAATGGAAAGAGAAATAGTTCAAGTGCAAGGAGGAGGGGTGAAAACGGAAGCAGGTTCACCATTGGCATCGTTTTTCCATCAACAGAATGTTGTTGGATGAAGTAGAGGTTGAATTTGAAAAACAAAGCATAGGAGCAAGAAGTGAATCATGTTTTAGCATCGGAAAGTGAGCTTCACGAAGTGCCGATCTTTGTGGACCCATCTATTGAGAATCTGAGTAAAAGTATTTTCATTGAGAAACTCCACCTGAAGTTAGCGACATGATCTAGAAGGAGGTTGGTGGGGATAATGACCCGGCACCATTGTTTAATATTGATGATAGCAACATGATGGAATCAGACTATGTTGGTCTTGCGGTGCCCATGGATGTTCTTTGGGACATCGAGTTTTTCGGATATAAATAATAATTCTGGCTTCGCTTTTAGGGTGATATCCTTATTTTTTTTGTTGCAAGAACTTGAGGATAGGGTGCATGCATTGGAGGACGTGCTGTAGACTCGGATGATGATACGACGCTGCATGATTATAAAGAAACTGTGGCTTTGTTGCAGCAGCAGATATCAATTATGGTGGAAAACTGACAGCAACAAGCTCATATGGTCACTTTGTAGACCATATTAAAGTTCTTGTGCTTGAAAGGTGAATAATGAAAAACCCTAATGACTGTGTAAATATTTTAGTTAAGGGCCAAATTTCTTTTAATGGTAAATATCCAATCAGATTGTGTTGTTGAACTACATATTTTGATACTCGTTATGAGATTTCTCTTGCTCTTATTTGGGTATAACTTCCTAATTTGAAGGCTAACTATTTTCTATACCATGTTTAAAGCAAATTGTTAAGATAATTAGCCGGTTTTTACATGTGGATGCTACCACTGCTAAATTTCTAGGCCTAATGTGGCTAAGGTTAAGGTAGATGTTGACCTCTTTTAGCCATTGTGTGGATATTTTGGTTAAGGGCCAAATTTCTTTAAATGGTAAATATCCCATGAGATTGTTTTGTTGGATGGCATATTTGATACTCGTTATGATATTTCTCTTGCTCCTATTTGGGTTTAACTTCCTAATTTGAAGGCTAACTATTTTTCTATACAATGTTTAAAGCAAATTGTTAAGCCAATTAGCCAGTTTTTTACATGTGGATGCTGCCACTGCTAAATTTTCTAGGCCTAATGTGGCTAAGGTTAAGGTAGATGTTGACCTCTTTCAGCCACTTAGGACCAAGATGTTTATTATGATGGGCAGCAAAAACAAGGAAAGGGGGATGAGAGCTTTTGACAAGATATTGAGTATAAGAAGATCTCCCCTTATTGTCTAACCTAAAAGAAACAAGGGCATTTAGCCCCAACATGTCATTTTGGTATGAGGCGTTCAGACCCTAGTGTTAGTCATGAGCAACTATTTCCTCCTACTCCTCGAGGTCCACCGCTATCGGATGGTAGGAGTGGTAGTGGTGGAGGTCCGTCGAACCCTCCTCCTGCCCCTCGTGCTCCACCACCTTCTAGTGCTGGCAATGCAGGGTTAGGGGGCATTGTTGGTCAACCTCCAACTGCTTAGACCCAGCCAGTGGGCTCAAGCTTGACTCGAAATCAAAAGAGGAATTCAACCTAGAGACGGAGGCAAGATAAGGGTAAGGACACCGTTGTTAAGGGCAGTGTGTCAAGCCCACTGGTTAAGGATGGAGCTGAAACATAAGGTGTTGGCCTTGAGTTGGGTTTGCCACGACGTGAAGCCCCCCATGTGTCCCAACTTACTGCCTCTTCTTATTCCTACAAACAATTTGTTTACATTCTTGCAAGATGTTCAGGAGACGGAGCTAGCCGAAGGTGTCCCAACTTACTGCCTCTGTTCTTATTCCTACAAACAATTTGTTTACATTCTTGCAAGATGTTCAGGAGACGGGGCTAGCTGAAGGGACACACAAGACTTTGACACAACATTGGATGATCATTTGGCGGGGGTTATTAGTCAAGATTGGGTTCATCCGGACCCTCAAACTCAATCACAAGAGGAACCTCAAGAGCAATCACAAGAGGAGCCTTAGACTCATAATTAGGAGCACATGGGGACTTAGGCACTTGGTCAAGGTGAAGCCCACACTCGGTCACATGAGGATACTCAATCCCCGGTTCAGGCACATAATGATGGGGTTTGCACTCACACCCTCCATCTACACCCGGGGATGCTAGTTCTTCGTGACAGGTATGTTTTACTCCTTCTATTGTTCCAGAGTCTATGGATCCCCAAACACTGGTTTTGGGGGCGGGGATAGGTTTGTGTGGCTTAAACACGGATCATGTCCCCATCCCCATGGTGTGACACCCCGCAAATCTAAATTCTATTTAGTGATTAATTAAGTAATTAATCCTAATCTAATTGGTGAATTATTCTTTAAATTCAAGAAAATTCAATAGTCGGGGACTAGTAATTGACTTGTCAACCCAAGTCAAGGTGTTGTACCTAAAACTTTGAGAATAGTTCCCTTGTTCCCTTACACTTCTTCATCTTAGTATGGGTAATGAAGACATTTCACCTCATGATTGTATTCCAAGCTAACCTAGAAGACACCTTTCATTCTTTCCCTTATACTTTCAAAACATAAGTTCTTCCTTCTCTCTAGAATTTAGCTAGCTTTTCCTTCAAGCTAAGTGGGGACTTTCCAAGATCTTCAAAGTTTGTCTCCAAGATTCCACCTTTCCTAGTCTTGAGCATCTAGGAGGGTAAGATATTTGTTCCTTTTGTGTTTTTAATGCTTTCTAACGTATCTTTTTCTAAAGATGAGATCTTTATGGTCTTTTGGTGTGTTCTTGAAGTGGGTGTTGAAGGTGAACCTTGTTAGGAGCTTTGAGAAGTGTTTTAAGTGAAGGTTTAGTCTTCAAGAGGTAACCCATGCTCTACAAAATCTATTTTGCGTACCTATATGATGATTTCTTGGATACTACATGTGATTTTGCTATGAAATGTGAGCGTTAATGCATTGTCTTGTGAAAATGCTTATCTAGAGCTTGTTATTAGGGTTCTTGTATGCCATTGCTTGGCTATTCCTTTGATTCAAGTCATTTTGTTGTATTTTGTGAGATTTTGGGTGTTTTGGACTTGAATTTGAGCTTGGAGTTGAAAATCCCCGAAGGGATTATTTTGGTACAGGGTATGTACCCGCGGGCGGAACGGCGGGTAGGGGTCCACGCGCCGCCCCACCCGCGGGGTACACAGCTTGTGGGATGTGGTCCCCGCGGGCCGAACCACGGGTGGGGGTCCACCATGGCTCCACCCGCGGGGTACAATGTGGGTTTGTGTGGGGATTGGTTCCCCGTGATTCTTTTGACTCGGTAATTGATGTTTTGACTTCCCGATGTTCTTTTGTTGGGCTTTTGAGTGTCTTCTTGGTGTTTCATATGTCTTGAACTATATGGTAGGATTCCAAGTAGGTTTTTGGTGTCTTGAATCGTGCTAAGTGTTCAACATTGTGATTCGTTGAACCATGATGAGTCTTGTGTGTTCTTCGGAACTATGTTTTGTTTATCCGTTTGATCAGCATGCTAGTTTGATGTTGAAATGTTAGCATGTGTGGTTTGTTCTTCCCTATTGTGGATGATAACTTGTGTTGATCATCGTTGATGTTGGATCGTAGTCCTTCCTTGATTGACTATGATTTCATATCTTTGTTGTGATCCATTGATTGATTCCTATGATGAATGTGTGTGTTGGCTGTACCTGGATTGCACGATTAATGGTATGGGACATTAATCACCAAGGTATAGATGTGGTCCTCGTGGTGGCCATGCATGAGTTTGGTGGTTTGTTATTGTGAGTATAGCTCACACGGTTTGGCAGTTTTGTGATGTGATCTTGCAATGTACCCTCGTGTACTGTGCGTTCGGTGATTTTGTTTGGCGGTTGTTGGAGGGAGAACGACGGTTCCCGGAGGCAAAAGGTTGGACTTGGAAGTATAGGGTGGCACTCGGAGGTAAAGGTTGGAATCATAATAAGGTCGGGGGTAGGCATAAGGTTGGAACAGGGCATAAGGTTGGAACTCGGAACTTGAAACTTGTGACATGAAGTGTCATTGTGGCATGAAGTGCCAGTGTGTGGATGTTTATCCTTATCTGTTGAGTTATTCTGTTGTTGCTCGTGTCTTGATGTGTTTTTGGGATGTGTTTTCCCTTGTCCTTGTTGTGAGTGATATAGAGTCTTGTGGTTGACTTCTATCTTTGGCATTGAACCGATATATACAGTATTCCGTTTCAAAATGATTTTGTATATACTATCTATGTATTATACTTAACATGTATTGGTGGGTTACCAGCATCATTCGTTGATCGGGCGTTGTCCCATTTATTTGTGTGCTTTTCAGGTCCCGTGTAGTGGCTAGCTTGATCTAGTGATGGATAGAGTAGTTCCCTCAGACTTCGTTAGCTTTGTTTTGGGCCTGTGTGCCTTTTATGATGAACGTTAGATAGTTGTTGTTTTGACCTTGTCCCTTGTTAGACTGATGATGTTGATGTTGTTCTCGCCTGTGCGTTCACCTTAATGTGGACGTGGCATAACACTCTTCGTTTTCCAATTTTGAATAGTTAGACTTCCGTTGTGTTTGCTTATATTGTGGTTAGATTATCTTGCATAATTAAGTTTAAAATGGCCTGAAAATCAGGGGTGTTACACATGGTATCTCAAGTTACTCAGCCCTTTGCACCAGTTTCGATAGTTAGGCATGCTCGGAGAACCCGGTCAGCGTCGGAGCGGTCTAACGTTGCGGGGTTCTACCTGAGGCGTATGATGATGATAGTGAGTCTTCAGTTGCTGGTACAGCTGTTACCTTTGAGTCTACGGGGCATTGTAGAGAGCCATTGGGCCATCCCTCACCCCATAGAGCGTCTTAAGTGCCCTTTGGTGGTAGATATACTACATCATAGGTACATTTGAAGGAGAGAAAGTAGTTCGGGCTTAGGTACACCTATCTCATCTCAATCTCCTTCTTTTTGATGATGCATTTTCTTGTCTGGAATGTGCGGGGAATTGCCTCGCGTGGTTCTTTTCAAATGTTGCATTTGCTGTTTAAGGAGCATAAGCCTTTTATGTTATGTCTCCTTGAGTCTTTCTGTAATACTGATAGACTGGATTCCTTTAGGTTATGACTTGGATTTGACAATGCTTATGTTGGTGTTAATGATAAATTGTGGCTTTTCTGGAATTTGATTTGCAATTTGAATCTGGATCTGATCAGTCTATGCCTGTTTCATGTGCTCATGTTACTATTCCTTCCCCTTTTTGGGTTTCTTTTGTCTATGCAAAGACTATGGGTTGTCAACGGGAGCCTCTATGGGTTTAGTTAGGCTTAGTTTCAAATAGGGTTCCTTTGGGGCGTTTCTTGGTCTGTGATGAGTGATTTTAATTATTTGCTAAGTGTGGATGAGAAAAAAGGTTGGCTTCCTTATCCTCATATGAAGACTACTACTTTTCGGGAGTGTGTTAGTACTTGTGACCTTATTAACTCTACTGCCTTTGGTTCCTCTTTCACTTGGTGGAATGGGAGGCGTAGGGAGTCAGCTATTTGGATGCGCCTGGATTATTTTCTTTACATTTCGGTGTGGGAGTCAATGTTTAGGAAACCTGTTTAGCATATGTCTAGGGGTGGAAATAGGCCAGGCCGAGCCAGGCTTTTGAAAAGTAGGCCTGCGCCTGCTATGAAAATCTAAAGCATGGGCCTGGGCCTGAGCCTGTATGTAGGTTTTTTGTTAGGCTCAAGCCTGAGCCTACAGTAGGCCTGGCCTGGCCTGAAGCCTTTTTAAAAGTTTATTTAAAAGCCTATTTAACATATAGGGCATTAAAAAGGCTTCAAAGTAAATCCTAAATAGGCCTTGAACCTATTTAAATTGGCTCAAAGCTTATTTAAATAGGCTTTGAGCCTATATTTAAAGCTTTCATTTTAATGAGTTTTAGGCCTTCATTTTAATGAGTTTTAAAATATATCGATAAAAAATTTACAAAAAAAAAAAAATTACCTAATACGTACACAAGTATATTACCACAAATCTATGTATCATATTATAAAATTACAATCAATCAATAAATGATAAAATACGATAAAATGACAAGTTATAATCTCCTCTTGTTCAGAATCCATACACAATGAAAAAAATTGATGATAAATAATTAAGTCCATTACAAATTTACTAAGTTCGAAGCCTTTGAAGTAACTTTTTTTTTTTTTTTTTTTTTTTTTTTTTTTTTTTTTTGTGATGGTTCCTCCTTCAGTGCTTCCAGTAGAAAATGCAGTGATTCTATTTGGCTTATCAGGATATTGTTGACCAGAAAATGAATAGTCATGATCATTTTCAGAAACACTGGGATTCAAAGTCCTGTCATTGCCACATTGACAGATATTACAGCTTCATCAAGCCACATCCTAGATACCATAAATTAGCTCCCAAAGCTTATAAAGAAGTAAATTTTAAGTAGTAATATGAAATAATATTCTTACCTTTTGTTTTTGTTTTCTCTCCGGCCAATACCTTACCAAAAATTAAAAGCTTAATTAACAAGGAAAACAAGCTAAATCATTAAATATTGAGCAATACGAAAGCGGAAGCTAAACTCAATTCGGGTAGTGCTATGCCACATCTATACCAACAATAGGTGCACAGGCTACAACTAACAACATCTAAACAAGTCAAATGTCTAAGGCACACATGCCAACAATCTATCTAGGAGAAAGCAAAAGGAGCTACGCTAACTACTGTAACACCCACGAATTTCAACAACTTTTAAAACCAATTAAAGCTTATGATAGAGGTAAAGTCTAATCATTAAGAATAAGAAAAGCAGAATCTAACTACACAAATCCGGGAGATGTTATGCCACACCTACACAACATTAGGTGCACAGGCAAACACTAACTACTAAGCAGTCTAACAGTTCAACTACTTAGGCTCACAGGCCTCAACAACTATTAAAGGACGAGATCTAATCTATCTACAGTCCATTAGTGCGCTCTCCAAAGCTACTCAACCTGTAAAAGATAAGGGATAACACCCGGTCAGCGAATAATGCTGGTAACCCACCAACACGCGTTAAGTATCATAATATACATAGAGATAATCAAAACCATTTGAAACCGGGAATACTGTATATATCATTTTAAAGTCGAGAGAGGGAAAACATCAATAGACTCATCAATCACTCACAACAAAGAACAAAGACCAACATACTCAGTAAGATAATAGAACCACAAGCAACAAGCTCAACAATAAAGTACAACGTACGACCCACAATGAAGGATTCACAAAATACATGCTCTTAAGCAATGGAAGACAAGATTCACACCACAACGAGTTCCAAGTCCTCATAGGACACAATCACTCCAAGTCATATACTGTGGAGTCAGCACCACGGCTCGATTCATAGTGGATCAGTGTGGAGGGCTCCAAATCATCAATCATGTATCACGTAGTCATCGCAACGACCCAGATCACATGCTATAGTGTCATCGCAATGACAAGGACCGTAGCCCAATGGAAGCAAAGCTAGTAACTTTAAGTGTATACACCCCCAATTGAGATTCCAAGCTCAACAGGTTAGTTACTATCTCTGGCAACAGGGATAAGTTTCCCACAAGCCATAAGTATCCAAATGGCAATCCGGAGCTTTAAACCCACTACCGGATCAATTCACACATAAGTCCCCACAGTGTCCACTTTACCAGCTCAATCATCTCATCACACCAATCCATCATCTCAACAAGAGTCAATACACACGGAATCTAGAGATACAACAGCACCTAGATTCCACACAAAGTGTGTACAACAGAGGATAAGCACAACAATAGCTTAATCAAGGAATAATCATACACACGGGATCACATCAAGGAATTCAATCAAGGGGTTTCAATGAAGGACATGAAACAATACTCAACAACAACAATGGACCTCAATCCAATATCAACATGATTGGCAACACGAGTTGCCAATCCTCAATAGAAAGGGACAAACAACACATACTAGCATCAATGACACCAAGACTAGCATTCATATCAAACGGGTAAATCAAAATGGTTCCAACGGACCTTCAAGACTCATATTAGCCCAATCCTAACATGGATTCCCTACACATCGTTCTAGACATACGAAACATCAAGAAGACTCACAAAAGCTCAATACTCGAACAACGAGAGGTCAAAACATCAAATACCAAGAAGAAAGGATCACGGCGAACAAATCCCCGCAATCCCCACATATGTTCCCCGCGGGTGGGACCACGGGTAAGCCCCTACCCGTGGGCCTGCCCGCAGGGTACACCCTACTTTCATATTGTTCCCCGTGGGTGGGGTGGTGGGTAGGCCACTGCCCGCTGTTCCGCCCGCGGGGTACACCCTGTATCCACAATATTCCCTTCGAGGAAATTCATCAACAAAGCCATGTTCAAGTCCAAAACACCCAAAACCTCACACACAACAAAGATATGACTTGAACCCAAGAATAGCTCAAAGAAAGGCATTCAAGAACCCTAAATACAAGCTCTAAACATGCATTATCACAAGATCATGCATCAAATCACTCACAACATCAAGAATCTAAAAACATAATAAGTGTGAATGAAAGTTATACCCCTGATTTATGTCCGTTTTTTCCGTTAAGTTTTTTTGTACATTATGCTATAAAGGTTGTACATTAAAATATTTTGGACAAATATACCCCTACCGTTATAACTTCCGTTATCTTTTTCACTATTTTTACCATGCACATGCATCCACCATATATTTTCTTATCTTCTTCATTAATAATAATATATACACATACATTAAATATTTGAGTTATATGTTAATTATTACATAAATATAAATATCAAATTTATAAAAATGATTTACATTATTATTATTATTTAGAATAATTTAAATATCTAAATTTAAATAAATTTAAAATTTTAATATAATGTATTAATATTGGGCACCTATTTTTTGCGCATCGCACATAAAAAATACTAGTCATCAAATAGAAGCCAAGAAATATCAATAACAAGCATAAAATTTGTTTTGTAGAGCATGGGTTAAATCTTGTAGACCAAGAACACCTCCTTCAACCCAAAGCAAGACCAAAGCTCCTCTAGATCAACCTATCATTTCACCCACCACTAGATCTTCTACAAACTCCCAAAACCCACAATGGACTTCAATCCATTATCAACATGATTGGCAACACAAGTTGCCAATCCTCAAAGGAATGGACAAACAACACATACTAGAATCAAAGACAACATATCTAGCATGCTCATCAAACGAGTAAACCAAAATGGTTCCAACGAACCTCAAAGACTCACATAAATCCAACGAATCATAAAGTTGGACCATAAGCACGATTCAAGACACCAAATCCTAACATGGTTATTCAGGACATCGTTCTAGACATACGAAGCATCAAGAAGACATCCAAAAGCTCAACAATCCAACAAAAGAAGGTCAAAACATCACATACCAAAGGATGGAACCACGGGAAAACAACACCTGACATGCCACCCTTAATGTACCCCGCAGGTGGGTCGGGGGGTGGACATCAACCCGCCGTTCCGCCCGCGGGGAACACCCTATGCAACACATAATTCCCTTTAGGGAATTTCATCTCCAAGGTCAAGTTCAAGTCCAAAACACCCCAAATCTCACATACAACAAGGAAATGCCTTGAACCCAAGAATAGATCAAAGCATCGCATTCAAGAAACCTAGATACAAGCTCTAAACATGCATTATCACAATATCATGCATAAAATCTCACATTTACACCAAGAATCATCAATAGAAGTCAATAATCATCAATAGCAAGTAGAAAATAGGTTTTGTATAGCATGGGTTACCTTTGAAGACCAAAAGTTCTTCCTTTCTACCCTCCTAAGCTTTTCCTTGAAGCTCCTCTTCAACCAAATCTTCGTACACAACCAAAACCACAAGAAAACACTAATCTTAGATAAAGACTAGGTAAAGACAACTAAAAACACCAACTAATCCTAGATCTTACCCTTCCTCAAGCTTGGGAGATGGAAAGGTGGAATCTTGGGATGATTCCAAGCAAGGTTGGATGGGATCTTTCTTGGCTTGGGGAAGAAGCCAAGTTTTCTTAGAGAGAAGGGAGAGAAAAGTTGTCTTGCTAAAGTGGGGAAATGAACTTTGGGTTTGATAGGTTAAGGCTTCAAGACCAAGCAAGGGGAAAAGACCATCATACCCTTACTTTCCCTAGAAAGGCTTAGGAAGACCCCAAAGAGTTAGGTACAACCATCAAAGCTAAAGGTATTTCTTTTTTACTTAAATCAATTGACCAAGGAGTTGGTCAATTTCAGTTCTCCGACTACCAATTTAGGAAATTGATTAGAAAGTCAACAAGGATAACTTAGGATTAATTATCTAATTAATCTTATTTAAAAGATAGGATTTTCGGGGTGTCACACTTACTTTATTTATTCCGTTGTGCACAAGACTCTAACAATCTAGTTAAGAGTCTTGATTTCTCTGTTGCCTTAGCAATTATTGTATTTGCGAAATGGTTTAAAAGTCTATTCACCCCCCTCCCCCCCCCCCCCCCTTTACTTTTACCTTACCTCTTTTTGGCCAACAAATCTGACCTTTGTCTGTGATCTTTTACTTCTTCGTGTCTCTTAGTATTGTCAATCCTGTTAGTTTCTTCATATTGCTGGTTGTGTGAGTTGTCCTAAACGGAATGGAGAGATGAAAACTGTAAACAGAAGAATAGTTCAATATGGAGTGCATATCTATACTATTTCATATGGAAACAATAATTACATATCTAAAATTATTTAAATGAATATTACCTATAATAGGGAATTTGGAGCATAATTGTAACTATGAATTATTTCCTTGATTAACTGAGTTTTAATAGTCTATTTTGTAATGTATTCCATTTAGTACAATTTCCTTTTATACATCTATATATGTAGTACTAATTAAAAAACAAATATGACAGCTTCATATTGATTTGCTTTGATATATATATATATATATATATATATATATATATATATATATATATATATATATATATATAAATTAATTTTTTAAGAAGTTAGATAGGTAATATTTATTTATTCATTTTATATCACACACTGTATTTTGTGAGTTCAATACTAAAAATATGTATGTTCAATGCAGGGTATGTATGTCCTTGGCAATGTGGCATATGGAAATGAATTCCACAAGGAAGTAGTTATGCACCAACTTTTCCCACCTTCGTCTAATGACACCCACTCAGTGGACTTTAAGTTCTTGCAAAGTCATGATAGCCAATTACGCACTGCTGCTGTTTGGGCTTTAGTAAATCTAACTTTTGCAAGTAGTCCTGGAGCATTTCATCGGGTTGTGAAACTACGAAATTCAGGAGTTCTTTACCAACTGAAGAATATGGTCAATGATCCTTGCTTGGATGTGAAGGTCAGTTACAAATTAACTGAAACTAAACTACATGTAGATTATCATTAGTCTCTTTTTTTAGTCTAACTTTTTGTTTTATTGCAGCTTAGACCAAGAAAAGTTCTTGGGCAATCAATGACTTCTTGTGATGGCTCAGCATGAATATTATGTTTATATATGCTTAATCAAATGGGTAGCACAACAGTCCAAGTGGAGCATGATCGTTTGTGTAACACCCCCTAAAAACGTACTATTTTAAAGCCTTAAACATGCAGATAACTAAACCAAACAGCAAACACAACGGAAGACTGAAAGATAGATAGATATAAATAAACTGGAATACGGGGTGCTATGCCACGTTCACCAAAGGGATGAACGCACACGCAACATCTGCAATGTTTAAATCTAAACCAAATGTCTCATTGTTCTACATCTAAGCTAGCTCACAGGCCACAAAACGTAAGGGAGAAGCTATACTAGCAAGCACTAGACCGCGCACTCGTCTAGACATCACCTGAAAGAACACAATAAAACATGGGACGACGCCCGATCAGCGAATAATGTTGGTAACCCACCAATACTTGTGAAATAACATACATAGGTAAGATATAAGTTGTAAAGCCATTTTCGAAACGGAATACATATATATAAGTCAAAAACCAAATGTAATGATCAACACAAAACTCAACACTCTCAACAAGAACACGGGAACATATCCCAAGACTACAAAAGACAACAACGACTCACAAGAAGTCTCAAGGTATGGTCTGTCATCACACAATAGACCAACACCCGACATGCACAACGCAAAGGAAGTAAAGACACGACACACGGCAACACATGCCAAGGCAACACATGCCATTGTGAACACATACGTCACAAGAAGAGAACACACAACCACGGCTACACAAGCCCTCGTGACATCACCCATCACGAGTTGATATGCCTTCCTTATGCCCTGTTCCAACCTTATGGCTACCCCCAACCTTATATCTAGTTCCAACCTTTACCTCCAGGACCCCTGTACACCAAGTCCAACCTTATTCCCTCGGGAACCGTCGTTCCCCCTCCAACAGACCTCTAACAAAACCACCGATTTCATAGTACACGAGGGTACCGATCACACATGGCAACACATGCCTTAGATAACATATGTTATCCCAGAAATAAACACGTGAACCTTACACAAAGGCCACAGCTCCATAATCACGTCATGGCCACCACGAGGACCACTGCAATACCTTGGTGACTATTGTCCCATACCACTAATCGTGCAATCCAGGTAAAGCCACACACGCATCACACCTCAACAGGAATCAATCAACGGATCACAACGAGGATATGAAACCATACTCAATCAAGGAATGGGTCACAACCCAACAACGACAACGATGAATAACACAAGTTATCATCACTCATTAAGAAGGTACAAACAACACACATGCTAGAATTCAAACACCGAACTAGCATGCTCATCAAACGGGTAAACCAAATGTAGTTCCGAAGAACGCACAAGACTCACCACGGTTTAACGAAACACAATGTTGAACACTTAACACGATTCAAGACACCAAAACCTACATGGATTCCTACCATATAGTTCTAGACATACAAAACATCAAGAAGACACTCAAATAGTTCCACAAAAGAACATCGGGAAATCAAAAGACCAAATACCGAGTCAAAAGAATCACGGGGAATAAATCCCAATCAAACACCACAGTGTTCCCCGCGGGTAGGCCCACGGTAAGCCCCTACCCGTGGTTCCGCCCGCAGGTACAGGCCTTCATTTCCTTTGTACCCCGCGGGTGGGCGGCGGGTTGGACCCCTACCCGCTGTTCCGCCCGCGGGTACACACCTGTGCCCAAAATAATCCCTTCGGGGATTTTCAACCCCAAGCTCAAATTCAAGTCCAAAACATGCCAAATCTCACCAAATACAACAAAATGACTTGAATCAAAGGAAATGCCAAGCAATGGCACAAATGAACCCTAAACAAAAGCTCAAGATGTGCATTTTCACAAGACAATGCATAAACACTCACATTTCATAGCAAAATCACATGTAGAATCCAAGAAATCATCATATAGGTAAGCAAAATAGATTTTGTAGAGCATGGGTTACCTCTTGTAGACTAAAGACTTCACTTTACACCTCAACAAGCTCCTCACAAAGCTCACCTTCCAAGCCCACTTCAAGAACATACCAAAAGATCATAAAGATCCTATTTTAAAGAAAAGACACCTTAGATAATACTAAAAACACAAGATGAACTTAGATCTTACCCTCCTAGATGCCCAAATATGTGAAAGGTTGAATCTTGGAAGCAACTCTTGAAGTTTTGGCAAGGCTTCAATCTTGGCTTGGAAGGAAATTAAAGCTATCTACCTTTTTAGAGAGAAGGTGGAGCTAGATTTTTAGAAAGTGTAAGGAAAGAATGAAGGTGGTCTACTAGGTTAGGTTACAATACTAACACTAAGTGAAAGGTCAAGAATACCCTTACTAACTTAAGGAAGTGTAAGGGAACAAGGGAACTCCTTACAAAGCTTAAGGTACAACTTTGACTTTGGGGTTGACTAGTCAATTACTAGTCCCCAACTATTAAATTTTCAGGATTTTAGGAATTAATTCACCAATTGAAATAGGATTAATTACTCAATTAATCCCTTAATTGAATTTGGATTTCGGGGTGTCACAGTTTGGGCTTCAACTTGTTTCAAAGTGTCATTTCTTCTTTATGTGGAGCTTAAAGATCATGGTATGCCTTGATCAATATTTGCAATCATTTTATTTATAATGATTGCAGTCATAGCAACATCTCAACATGAAATAATCAAATGATGCTCTTTCGAAAAGTATTCAAAAATATAGATTTCCAATTCTTTTGTGAATACAGTCAATGTGATAGAGCAATTATGCTTAATAGTTGATTGTGATTTTATTATTTTAAGCCATTGGACAACAACAAATGGATCTGTAGATTTGTTTGCTAAGTAAAAGTATTTATTAATAGTGCACTAATAAATACCTTTTATCAATAGTCCCAACTCATGAATGGTGTACTCTTTCATTGAAATGTTACTGCAGATATGGTTGATGAGAGTCCATAATCATTCAATGGACCACCCTCTAATGGATATGAACCTGCAATCTGGATTATGAAACACAACTCATAATTAGAAGGTAAGTTGTTTTTGAATCACTGTAAATGGAGCATATAATTTTTTTTTTTTTTTTTACAATTCTTGTTCTGTTATCTTTGTTCCATGGTAATATAGAGATTAATAATATTTTCACGAATAGTATTTGAAGAACAAAGTGTAAAAATTAAGAATCATAATGCAATATGTTATATATATATATATATATATATATATATATATATATATATATATATATATATATATATATATATATATATATATATATATATATATATATATAATAAAGTTCAAATGCGGCGGGGTCTTCCCGTGCGGCCATGCGGCGGAATTCCAGAATACACCAACAGTGTTAACAATATGCACCAACAGTGTAATAAAAACACACCCCAATGAAATGCAATAAAACATCACAAAATACACAACAGACTCAAAAAAATACACCATATAACTCACCACCCCCAATGGTGTATTTCCGAACAGTGTATGGTGTTTTTACTCACACCTAATGGTGTGTGTTTGGTGATGCGGGGCTCTGTTTACTCTGTTTTGTGTGGTGTATTTTCCTAACGTTGAAGGTGCATATTTGTTGAACTATTGGTGTTGCCGCAGCGTAAGAAATCGTCGCACCGTAAGACACTGCCGCACCTGAACTCGTCTATATATATATATATATATATATAAAAGTAAAGTAAAATCCTCCTTTCCAAATTTTCCACCCAAAACTTAGTGGCATTTGTGTAATATCCAAATTTAATTAATTAAAGAAATTATATATAAGATTAATTATACAAGATTAAGGGATATTCCGTGTGCATATACAAGATTAAGTAAATTCCATGTGAATAATATATATATATATATATATATATATATATATATATATATATATATATATATATATATATATTTCATAATATATAGTGTGTGACTAATTAGTTATGGAAAGAAAGAATATTATGGTAATTAATTGATTACTTTATAAAATTTATTTCGTGTGAAGTTTCCATAACTAAAATTTCATTAATTACAAATTATATATTAATATCCCGGTGTATATAATTACTCTATATATATATTTCATAAATATTCCGTTTGTGACTAATTAGTTATGGAAAGAAAGAAAATTATGATAATTAATTAATTAGTTTATAAAATTTATTCCGTGTGAAGTTTAGTTGACTTAAACTTAATTAATTATACAAATTATATATTTATATCCATATGTATATAATTACTCTATATAAAGTTCATAAATATTCCGTGTGTGACTAATTAGTTAGGGAAAGAAAGAAAATTATGGTAATTAATTAATTAGTTATAAAATTTATTCCGTGTAAAGTTTAGTTGACTAGAATTTAATTAATTATAAAAATTTTATATTCATTTCCGTGTGTATATAATAATTAGTCTATATATATTTCGTAATCATAAATATTTCGTGTGTGACTAATTAGTTATGGAAAAAAAATAGAAAATTGTGGTAATTAATTAATTAGTTTATAAAATTTATTACCTGTGAAGTTTAGTTGACTAAAATTTATTTATGTAATTACTCAATTAAAGCGTGTGCTCCATCTCAACTTAAGCTGATAGTTGGATTGCACCGTAGTCGCTTATGAGTGGCACTGAGATTCGAACCTATGACCTTTAGTCTGTCTCTGATACCAACTTAAAGCATGTGCTCCATCTCAACTAAAAACCTAAATTGATAGTTGGATTGCACATTAATGGCTATATGATCAACATACTCTATATATATTTCATAAATATTCCGGGTGTGACTAATTAATTATGGTAATTAATTAATTATTTTATAAATTTGGAGTTCGTGTGATGTTTAGTTGACTAATTAGACAGTACGGTAATTTAAGAAAAATTTTCTCAAAGTTTATGTTCATATCCGTGTAAATATAATTACTCTATATATATTTCATAAATATACAGTGTGTGACTAATTAGTTAAGGAAAGAAAGAATATTATTGTAATTAATTGATTACTTTATAAAATTTATTCCGTGTGAAGTTTTCATAACTAAAATTTCATTAATTATACAAATTATATATTCACATGCAAACACCCTTAAAATACAAACATGAGGACAAAATCTAGCTATAGGATTAGAGTGTTTGGACGGCACAGATTCAGAAGATTGGCAGGGAGTAATTAGGATATAAATTTAAAATAGGGGTAATTGAGGAAATGTAAGCAAACGTAAATATGGATAATATTAGAATACAAAATAAAAAAGGATTACATGTCTTTTAATTTAGGAAGGAGTCTAATATGCAACTGTGATTCCTCCGGCAGCAAATCACCACTTCGACGCAACCATCAAGAAGCGCAGGAAAAGGAGATGGTTATATATGGCGACAATTTTTATGCTTTCAAGGACAACACGCTCTACACATGTGTAGAAACCAAAACACAACCTTGTGCATCACTTGATAATTACACTTTTTAAAATTGGATTGTTAGTTCTCAATTCAATTGTCAATCCACAGGCACCCAACACCCCATTCCTAGAGTCCAGAACCTGGTCCCTATGCAAGGAGCACTGTCAAATTTACTTAAACTACAATAGAACTAGACAAAAACATTTCGTCAAATTAGAATGATAATTTAGAGCCACAAATATTTGCAAACAATTCGGGTGTGAACATGGCTAGGCAACGTAGAATTCTGCAATTATGGGACGTAATGTGCACACACATAGACGCATGAATGCACACAAATAACCTCTTGGAAAACCGTGTGCACCCACTTTAGGATCTCTGTGCATGTATAACTGTTATACAAAAAACAAATTGAGTCAATCAGAGTGCTTAATGTGTGCATTCACGAACAGATATGTATGCTTGGAAATGTAATGTCTTTTGAAGCAACATACCAGACAAACAGGTGTGCACAAATGGTGGTTGAAATTAGGTGTGTGCACTAATACATATGTTATCCATGAAATACACCGCGTGCGCAAAAATAAAGGGAGTGGCAAAAGGGATTTATTAACATATATCTCAAGAGAAGATGCACAAATGGTGGTTGAAAACATGTTTTAGAAAAAAAAAAAAAGATTATTCCATACTACTAGTTTGATTTTGACCTCAGTGAAGATAAATAATGATGCTGCATATTTTGGGCTGACACGCTCGAAAGGAAAAATTATGCGTGCTTTAGAGATGTAATGTCTTTTTATTTAACATACCGGTCAAACATGTGCGTTTATTGTTTAAAGTTTAATTTTAATAGTATAAACTTTTTTGTGCGTTAAAGATTACAATGTGATTCAGTGTGTGCATAGTGGATATTAGGTGTGTGCACTAATACATATGTGATCCATAAAATACATCTGGTGCGCAAAAACAAAGAAAGTGGTAAACGGTACAAAAGCTCCAAAGAAAATTGGTGAGCTGTCGTAGGCTCCCAAATTAAAACCTTACAAACGTAGTAGCGGGAGTAAGGATCGATCCCACGAGGAGTAACTAGTTTAACTTTTGTGCTCAAGGAAATAATGGGGGGTTTGGAATATATCGAGAATAAATATTAAATAAAAGAGAAATTAAATAAACGAGAAATTTAATCGAACGAATAAACAGTGAAAATAATATATCGAAAACACTTATAATAAGAAACCTTGGTCAGTAAAGATCCACCACCGGAGTTTAACACTGATCATTGATTTATAAAGTAATTAATATGCAGTTGAATATTTGTCGTGAAATTATTTCATTTCCGTTTTCCCTTAGTTGTAGGTAACTAAAGCACACGCGGTTTAATTACCCCTAACTACTAAATAACCTAAGACAAGCGCTATAGATTTAATTTAATAGCAGCAATAGGAACTAGGAAAACCGACAAACTAAATAACACAAGCACAAGCGGTTGCATTTAATTTAGGAAAATATTCTACCCGAGTCCAATTATCACTAAGCCGTCAATAATTAACCCAGTTGCTACTGAATATTAGAGTAATTTGTAGCACAACATTATCTAATATAGCAAATAATTATATCAAATAAATAACTAGTAGGCCTCCCTAGCAATTAAATGACACAATTATTTCAAATAACTTAGAAGAATATTTAATACTCAAATGCATAAAAAATATATAATAAAAATAAATAAATAACCTTACAGCGTGATGAACTCCGGGGCTTCAATTCACTAAACCAAACAAGAAATTAGCCGCGAATGGACATTGATAACAACCTTAAAGAATATTCGAGAGGGGAAGAATGAACATTTTACAATAGTAAACCTTAACTATTTATATATTTTCCCAATCATTTTCTACTACTCATTTTTCCTATTATTTTGCCTTATGCTTGAGTCTTCCACAATTCCAGCCATGTTATTATGATGCATGCCTGTACAAAAAAGAAAAAATCAATTGTAAAGTTTAGATTTATAATATATATATATATATATATATATATATATATATATATATATATATATATATATAAAAGTAATTATAATGTAGTACGCATTATATGTATATACTATAATGCATTCTATATTATATATATTATATTATATATTATATTGTATATTATATATATATAGTATTAAGTACGTAGTATGTACTCTTATAAATTATATATTATATATATTATATATAGTATAAGAATAGATTATACTATGTATATAAAAAGAACTAATTATTAGATAATATTAAATAATTAATATAAAAATATTATAAAGATGTACCTAAAATATGAGCGTAAAATATGCCCATCAAAAATGCAATAAGAGCAAGAAAGGATCACGAAAGTGTCATACATGCAACCGAGAAGGCCACCTTGACTGTCGTAATTGTCTATAGAGAAGAGCATCATCTGACAACCGTCATTTAAAAAAATGATTTTAAATTAGTTAGATTATGTACTAAATAGAACGCAAAAGGTTTCTTTATTGAAAGGACTTATTATTGAATAAATTTAAGGGTACACTTCATCCATTGCAATTTAGCCTGCACGCAAGAAAGAATAATCTTGGGCCCGTAGTGCACATATAAATGGATGTAAGTGCACACACATGATTACGGTGGTAATAAGTCCACACAATTTTATTAAAATTCATTCAAAACCAAGCGGAAGATATAATTATTTGTAGAGTTGTGCTAAAGATATAAAGGAAAATGGTAGTAACATTGTATTTGACATATGATAAATTTAGTAATGTGTGCATAGTCAGGGGGAAGCACACACCCACACACATGTGTGCAAGCCTTAAAATCTAAGCGGCTGCAAAAAAAAGGTTAAAGAACACAATTCATATAGTTGTGTGTTGATATGCACACAGGTAGACATAATTTAAACTAATGTGCACCACTGAGTAACAGATGGTGCAAACCTAAAAACAATGAAATAGATGAACCATACATTATATATGTGCACAGGGTTACACGAATACTAGAAAGAAATGTAAAGAAGAATATTATATTACTGTACAAAAACAAATGTAATAGTATTACGAAATAAATATCACTGCTAAAAACCAACATCTCTAATGTCATTCTGCTGCTAAGATGACAAGTCTCTAAGCGCCTCAACCAAAACGGAAGCCGACGACTTAATCTTAACCCTAGGAAACGATGTATCCTCTTCTGCAGTCAGCTCACCATCGGGGGCATTCCACACCGGGTCTTCTTGCAGCCTAGCAAGAAAGGCCAAACGTGGCGAAACAAAGTTTTAATCTCTAGCACAGCTCTATGAGGCACCAAGATCACTCTATGAAACCTTGGACTTCTTACCTGAAACAAACACAACACTTGTACCCATCCATGCATACAACTAAACCACACACCGAGTTGGAGTGCACATACCAAACAAAAAAAAACCCATAGTACACTACGACACGGCTGCACACACTCAAATCCCACCATGCACACAGATAATTCAACCGCAAGAAAACATAGAACACGACCAATAATACAAAACTAGCCCAAGATTGAACATTATAGACCAAAGTGCACACAGTAATGCACAACCATGCTAACAACACATTAACAAACCCAGCATGAGAGCACATATATATCTCTAACAGAAATAGCCCAAAACAACATATTGCAAACTGCTCCAACTGGGCTGCACAGACTGCTGCCCAACTATGCGCACAGCAGCTACTAATGTCCAAGGATGAGCAGAAATATTTAACACACATGGCACAAAAAACCCATAAGAAAATTACTAAATAGAAGATGCCCTTCCAAACACAGAAAACAAATACAAAGCAACAATTTATACTTAAAAAAAAAACAACTAAGTTGATCTTGATGGTGAATTATACAGTACTATATATTAATTAACCAGATGGATAATCCTGTTATCTCTCTCCTAGGATTAAGGACAATTGATGTCCACACAAGAGTGCACATAGGTATTATATCAAACATAAATTACGAAAATCACCAACAAATATAGATGGGGAAGCAACCAAAAGCATTACCCAAATGAAATAAATGGACTTTGAAAAAAAAAAAAAACAGCAGAACACGCCCAGCAAAAAAAAAAAAAAAAAAAAAAAAAAAAAAAAAAAAAAACTAAGTTGAACTTGAATCAATAACTCTTGTGTGGGACATCTCTACATGTAATGAGAAATAGACGAACATCGACCAAATGTACATTTGTTATGTGAAATAGAAACTATGCTTTTTTTTTTTAATCTATTTCGTGTCAAGAATATATGCATGTTTGGGGAAATCTATAGAACATGTGGTAAAATGTTTTAGTAAATCTTATTGTGGAACGTAGAACATTTTATCTGAGAGCTAATTAAGTGATGTTCATATATATATATTGTTTTCCTCATTTGAACTCAACCCTATATATATATATATATATATATATATATATATATATATATATATATATATATATATATATAGAAGAACGCTCATATGCGGCGGGGTCTTACGGTGCGGTCAAATTCCAGAATACACCAACAGTGTTAACAATATGCACCAACAGTGTAATAAAAACACACCCCAATGAAATGTAATAAAACATCACAAAATACACCACAGACTCAAAAAAACACACTATATAACTCACCACCCCCAATGGTGTATTTCTGAACAGTGTATGGTGTTTTTACTCACACCTAATGGTGTGTGTTTGGTGATGCAGGGCTCTGTTTACTCTGTTTTGTGTTGTGTATTTCCTAACGTTGATGGTGCATATTTGGTGAACTATTGGTGTTGCCGCACCGTAAGAAATAACCGCACCGTAAGACACTGCCGCACCTGGACCCGCCTCTATATATATATATATAGAAGAGCGCTCATATGCGGCGGGGTCTTACGGTGCGGCGGTGCGGTCAAATTCCAGAATACACCAACAGTGTTAGCAATATGCACCAACAGTGTTAGCAATATGCACCAACAGTGTAATAAAAACACACCCCAATGAAATGTAATAAAATATCACAAAGTACACCACTGACTCAAAAAAACACACCATATAACTCACCACCCCCAATGGTGTATTTTCGAACAGTGTATGGTGTTTTTATTCACACCTAATGGTGTGTGTTTGGTGATGCAGGGCTCTGTTTGCTCTGTTTTGTGTGGTGTATTTCTTAACATTGATGGTGCATATTTGGTGAACTATTGGTGTTCCCGCACCGTAAGAAATAACCGCACCGTAAGACACTGCCGCACCTGAACCCGCCTCTATATATATATATATATATATATATATATATATATATATATATATATATATATATATATATATATATATATATATTTATATTTATATTTATATTTATATTTATATATATATATGATAGATGCCAGCCAACTTGGTAGAGTAATGAAGACTAATGCATCCATTATATCTAATCTACCATGGCTAGTTTAATAAGTATTTAGTGATCAAATCCTTTTATGGACACTAATAATGGTTGTTCAACATCCAGGGTAGCTTGATTATATTGCTTAGTTATCAACTCATTATTTTGTTTAGTTACCATATAAACAGCCTTAAAACTTATTATATGCATAGCTTAGCTTCTTGTTAATTTTTTGTATGTTTGTGCCTAGTTGCTATCTCACTATTGAATGATAGGGTCGGGACTTATTGATTCAATTGACTCATGACCATTGTAGTGGCTAGTGCATGCACCCACCTAAACCTATCAATCTAGTGATTTTATTCTAACTTTTTCTTCCACGTGCAGGCCATGCGTGCCCTCACCTCCCTCCACATTCTGTGATCTATAAAGCTCTCAGATCATATTTGTCCCCTATCTTTATATATAAATGGTCGATTCCTGTTGCTGCTAACCCCAAAAAGTATTACCCAAAATGAAATAGATAATATTTAAAAAAAAAAAAAAAACCGAACACGGCTAGCAGCAAAATCCTTCCACCGTCGACCAAACACCACCAACAACCCCCTGTAACTACCAACAGTAGCCCCCTACCCCAAAACTCCTCTCGCAATGTCGCATCGCCATAGCCGCAGGTCCCCGCCACCACACCCCCCACCAGCGCATCCACACTCACCTCACAAAGACAACAGCCACCCAAAAAGCCAAAATTGAGCAAAAATGTTACAAAAAAAAAGTAATTAAAAAAAACCCTACATCTACTAAACCCGCCCCCAATCCTACCGTCCGACCCATGAACCACCATCCCCCTCCCCACCCCCCCAACACAACACCGCTGAGATAGAAACACACATGCATATCCACCCACCCCATCCCCCACCAAACGGTCACCGCAACACAAAGGATAAAAAGCAAAAAATTGGAAACGACAAAAGGGGGAAAAATACCTCGACCTACACCCTCGACCATCGTCTGCTCCTGATGAAGAGTCGTTGGCGCACGTACGCTAAACAAAGAGAGAGACCAGGAAAAACAAAAAGGCTTATGCGCGTGATTGTAGAGGAAGAATTTGATCCGACTAAATCAATAGTAAAAATTCAAAATTACCCTTCCTAACATAAAAACAGGCGCACCCTACATTAAAATCTGAGTTAATTCCATTTTTGGTCCTAGACTTATTAGGGTGTCGACAATTTTCATCCTCCATAATTAAAATTGCCATTTAGTAGCCACCGTTATTCAACGGTGGACACTTTTGCTCCTTTGTGAACTTCTCCGTCTCTTGGCCGTCTATGAGAAGGGCAAATAGGTCTTTTAATTGGTCTTCTTCTCTTCCTTATATTTCTTCCTTCACTCGAGTGTTTGTCGATCAACAGAGAGGGTTAGGGTTAGGGGAATCATTTTGAAATTCTCAATGGAAGGATCGAAGGTAGTACGCAGTCATTCTTCGAGTTCTTCAACAAAGAGAAAGACTTATATGTATGGGGAATGGATTTCAACCGAAGTTTGCGAATGTGGTCAAGAACTGAGTTTGAGAACATCATGGACAAATGACAACCCCGGTAGGAGGTACTGGGAATGCTCGGGTTGTAAGGTTAGTACTCAAATTTTGTTTTTGTATTTGCATAGTGCATTAAATTAATTTACTGGAATTTAGAATTGTTTGTAGTGGTTTTGATTGCTATTGTTGCAAATTTTCAGGATGGATCTAGTTATACGTTTGTGAAGTGGTATGATCCTCCAATGTGCCCTAGGTCTAAGAGGATTATACCGGGGCTTCTGAAGAGAATTAACAAATGTGAAGAAGAAATAGCAAAATTAAAATCAAAGCCTAGAAGTGTTCCAAGAGGGGAAGATGGTGATTTGAAGGATATGCGTAGGAGCAAAAGATGTAGTTCAATGAAGCTGCTTGTTGTATGTGGGCTTATTGTATTGTTAATTGCTTATTTTACCAGTGGTAATGGAAAAAATGAGAGGTTAGGTTTTAAGAATGAGGTGTATTTGCTCCCATAAGTGTTATGCAGTGTGTGTTTTGACATAAGGAGTGAGTGTTATGTTTTGCTTTTTTGTGTATGGCAGTGTTATGCATTGTAATGAATTTGACAATGGTACTTGTAATGAATTTGGTAATTCTATACAGTGTGATGACAATGTTACTTGTTCATCTTTTAAAATGGTAACTGTTATCGCATTATTCCAATGTTACTTGTTCATCTTTTAAGGAATGTGGTAGTGGTAATTGCCCAAAAAGTAGCAATTCTAAGCCATATCAAAGAACATAAAATAAAAGAGATCCATGTTCAGAATATAGCCATACAAGGCATGTCATTCCAAATTGATTAAGTTCATCAATGTAGCAAAAAACCAATCCAGATTCTGTACCATAATATATGCATAGATACAAGCAGTTTCACAGTACCAAAACATAAGCTACATCCAAGTTTGAGTTTCACAGTAGCCTACCAAAAACTAAATCCAGAATATATGCATACATACAACCAATTTCAGTATCACAGTACCAAAACATCAGTCTAGAAGTCAAGTTTACTCAATGTTTAGAGGTGTGTCTGATGTGTTGGTGAACCTACACTTGAGAGTTGTTGTGGATCTTGTCCTCCTACGAACAGGTGTGTCAGAGGTATTCTTCATCTTCTTTGATTTTGATTTTAACCCTAATGTAGACCTGATTGGTGCCTGAGGTGGTATGCTTGGTGCTTGAGGTGGCCTGATTGGTGGCTGAGTCTGAGATGGTGCCAGAGCAGGTATGTTGAGTGCTTGAGGTGGCCTGATTGGTGGCTGAGTCTGAAATGGTGCCAGAGCAGGTATGTTGAGTGCATGAGGTGGCCTGATTGGTGGCTGAGTCTGAGATGGTGCCAAAGCAGGTATATTGAGTGCTTGAGGTCTTCTGATTGGTGCCTTAGGTCTTCTGATTGGTGCCAGAGGTGGTCTGACTGGTGCTTGAGGTGGCCTTACTGGTGCTTGAGGTGGTTGAGTCATGCTTGGTGCCTGAGATGGGGTGATTGGTTGCTGAGTGATCCCAAAGATACCTTCTGGCTGAGTTATAGAGATTTCTTCATGCTGAGTGCCAACCAAACCTGCCATAGGTGCATTGTGGTCAAACAAACTTGCAAAATCTGCTGCTTCATTCCAGAAATCTATATTTTCTTCTATCAAACCTGAAGATGCTTGTGAGGAGGCACAAGGTTGAACTGGTGGGGCAGCAACATTTTTCTTCTTTCTGTTCCTTTTTTTCTTTGGAGCCAGCTACATAATCAGAGAAGAAAAACAAAAAATTACTGCAAAAAATAATCAGAGAAGATAATAAAACATTAATGCCAGTTACATAATCAGTCAACATTACCTTTCTTTGACTTGTAGTTGGATCATCTGGGCATGTCCTAGAGTTATGGCCTATTTTGTTGCATTTCTTGCAATGCTTAACAAGCAAACTTGGGTTAACATGTGTGCCATCTTTGGTCATTTCATCTCTGCCTCTCTTCCTCAACTTTCTTGGTCTTCCAGGCTTGCTATTGTACAGAGGTGGAAATGGTGGTTCTTGGTTTGAAATGGGCCATTCTTTAGGACCAGCCAGTGGCTTAATCCTTCCCCCATATGTATTCAAGTAGTTGGTAATAGAGTAACAAGGGTCTACATAATGATGAACTGGACCATTACCATGTCTAATCCAAATGGCACTCACAGCATGCTTACATGGTATCCCTGTTAAGTCCCACTTTCTACAGCTACAAGTACCCCTAAACAAATCCACGGAATGCTGCTCTATCCCCCCTAACACTGTCATGCACCTTATCTCAAATAAGTGTTCATCTGCTTGATTCCCTAAACACCCACTGGCATCCCTCTCAACAGATTCTATCTTTGTCATTATGTTAGGACAGAAAGGACCTTTCCATTTCACAGGTTTTTGTTTATTTTCAAAGAACTTTGTCATCAACAATTTCCTAATACTTTCTAGACAAGAAATCAGAGGTTGTTTCCTTGCATCTACTATAAGGGCATTGAAACTTTCAGAAATGTTGTTAACTAAGGCATCACTTCTAGCAAAGGGAGTGAAATGTGACCTTGACCATTCTGAAGGGTGTTTATCTCCTAGCCACTGATAAGCCTCTTCATCCAACTTCCTGAGTTCTAACATAGCTTCTCTGAAGCTGTTAACTGTAGTTGCCTTGGCTGCTGTCCAGAGTGCATCCTTCATTGCTTTGCCTTGAAATCCTGCAAGCTTCATGTTCCCATGAAGATGCCTCACACAAAATCTATGTGAGGCATATGGAAACACTTCTACAAAAGCTGGTAGAAGCCCTTTCTGTTTGTCTGCAACCAATTTAAAAACAGAAAACATATTACAATTAGCTTCCTTTGATAAATGTAAACAGAAAACAGAAAACATACACTGGTATGAGATAAATGTTTATACCTGAGATAAATGTAAGTTGCTGTTCTGCTTCTCGAGTGATTTCTAGGTCTGTTTTAATGAAATTCAAGAACCAGATCCATGAATCATTGGTTTCTCCTTCAACAATGGCATAAGCCAGTGGGAAGATACTGTCATTCCCATCAATCCCAATAGCTGTTAATAATTGACCTCCAAATTTTGTTTTTAGATGACAACCATCAACTCCAATTAGCTTCCTACAGAACTTATATCCCTCCTTTGAAGCCTCCCAGCAGAAATACATCCTTAGAAACCTAGGTTTTCCATCATATAGTAAGTCACTTACCTTTACCTTGCATGTGGTGTTAGGATTTGTTTTTTCAATCTCCAACTTGTAGCTCCATATTTTGTTGAAAAATTCAATAGCTTCACCTTCAATGACTTCCTTTGCCTTTCTCATAGCTCTATAGGCTTGCTTGGTGGACAAATCAAACCCCTCATCTGCTTTAACCCTCTCTCTAAATTCTGCAGTGGTCCAGTTGCTGTTGCCACCAATCTCTTTCATCAATCTCTTTGCAATCCTAGTTGATTTAACCATGGTGTTCTCATAAACCCAACCACAGCCATCATGCAATTCATTATAACTGACAATTCTCCATGACAAGGCATTTTTAACTTTCCAAAGATTAATTCTGAAAGGGCAGCCAACTTGTTTACATCTAACATAGACCCTCTCTTTGTCATTCCTAATAAACTTCAATTCCTTACCATTGTTGAAACCATAATTGTGGACTGCATCTTTGAATTCTACCTTTGATGCAAATGTTAAACCAACACAGAATTTTGGGGTACGCATTTGAGTGGTAGACCTAAATTCTGGCCATTTCATTTTGCCTTCTTCATCACTGTCCTTACCACTGTCTTCATCAGACAATTGTAGACCATGATCATTGTCTACAACCCTAGTACTGTCCCCACCAACATGTTGTTCACTTTCTCTTACCCCAGCTACTGGTTGTCCACTTTCTCTTACCCCATCAAACTCCACATTGTTGTCAACATTGGCCTCAAACTCTTGGTCATCATTTCCCACTTCATCAGCACTGTTCTCAAAGTCATCTAAAAAATCTCCAGATTCTTCATCACCCTCACTTTCTACTGATGGTGCTTCATCATCACCTTCTACACCACCTACTACCCAAACCTCGATCTCTTTGGGAAACATTCCAACATCGCAAATAGCCCAACAATCGCTATCATTACTTATTTCAAATAGGGTGTCACTACCAGTAGGGGTGAAATATTTAAAGGTGTCTAACATATTGTACCCAACTCCTCAATTGTATCCCTAAGAGTCATCATGCCCCACAAATCAATGTCTAAATGAAAACTGTTAACAACCCCTCCAATATATCCAATTCCATGTGTCTTAAGACGACCACCATGTCTTAACTTCAGATTGAATTTAGCTGTGTTACTTCCTCCATCTATGTAGCAATTTAACAGACAACACAGCAACAAAGCAACAAAGCAACACAACAATTAAAACAGTTTACTAATTATAAGTCAACAAAGCAACAAAACAGAGAAACAGACAAAGCAAATTGTGGTCCCCTTTCAAAGAAAAAAAAAAAAGCTACTGCCCCATGTGGTCCCCCTTTGAATACAAAAACAAATGGAGATGTACTGCACATTTAAAGTGAAACACCAACCACACCATTCAAAGCATATGTATATCAAACAACAAACAACCGCTGACATGTACAGAATATTTAAAGCAAAGCTAAGGAAATTGCACTTTATCAGTTCATTATATACCCACAACTCCCACAACTCACACTATATATACCACCAACAAGCATAACAAATCAACCTATTTCATATTTTACCACACATTAACAAAACACATACGATTTTGCAACTATTATGTTCACTACATACACACAACACTCAAATTCACCTAGGGTTTCGCTATTATTCGCATACGTATACATACAACGCATAAAAATCCAAAATTACCGGGGGTATTGTTGTCGCCTCGTCTGACGCCTTCCATTGTGCTTGCTCCCTACATCCTCGCCTTCACATTCGCCTTCGAGAAGATTAGGGTTACTGTGGTCTTCGCACTTCTGAGCTGGTTCTGTTCGTCAACGTTGTGGAGTACAAGTAGTAATCAGTTGACTAATACGCTTAGAGAAGAAGACCAATTAAAAGACCTGTTTGCCCTTCTCATAGACAGCCAAGAGACGGAGAAGTTCACAGAGGAGCAAAAGTGTCCATCGTTGAATAACGGTGGCTACTAAATGGCAATTTTAATTATGGAGGATGAAAATTGTCGACACCATAATAAGTCTAGGACCAAAAATGGAATTAACTCTTAAAATCCCTATAAATAATTAAATCAATCCTATCCATCCAATTTCAAAATCCAACGATCCTAATCAATCCACACGTTTGTATTTTAAGGGGTGTTTGTATTTGAATATAATCCTCCCTGTGTATATAATTACTCTATATATATTTCATAAATATTTCGTATGTGGCTAATTAGTTATAAAAAGGAAGAATATTATGGTAATTAATCAATTAATTTATAAAATTTATTCCGTTTCAAGTTTAGCTCACTAATTAGACACTAGGGTAATTAAAGAATAATTTTTCATAATGTCATATGCAAATTACCATGTATATTGATGTATATATATATATATATATATATATATATATATATATATATATATATATATATATATATATATATATATATATATATATATATATATATATATATATGGCTGGGCACTTCGGTCTTCGATTCGGTTTTTTTCGGTTACAGTTTTTTGGTTTTAGAAAAGTTGAACCATTCGGTTTAACATTATAGTTCGGTTCGGCTTCGATTCGGTTTCAATCGGTTTAGTTTCGGTTCGGCCTTCGGTTCGGTTTAAGACTTTACGAGAATTACGATCATCAAATTTCAACATTTCATAATTTTCCAAACAATACATATTCACATAATCCACATCTAAAATATAAACGTTATATAACAAAATAATAATTCAAATTTTAAACATACTACTAAATAATAAATACTAACATCACATACTAATAGCAATCTAATTACTAAAACATCACATACTTAGAAATTTGAATCCAAAGTTCAAAGTTCAAACATTACAAACATGAATCACGTAGTTCAAACTTCAAATCCAATGTTTAAAGAGTACGAACAAGAAACATCAAATAAAAATATTCAGTTGGAATATTTTTATTGATAAGATGAATAATCATCAATCTGTATAGTTGATATTAAAAGAACAAGTGTCAATTACTATATAGTTAATTTTTGGACACAATATGTCATTGCTAGTGCACTAGAAATATATTCCAGTACTAGAAAATAATTATAATGCACTGGATATCAAAATTAGAATGACTGTAAAGAACATTAAATTTATAGAAAAACATGAAACTAAGGAAAATACTGAATATTGTAAATATAACTCAAGTTAGATATAATTGTGAGGTAAAGAACAATTGCGACAAACAACAACAGTGCAATGTAGAAAACAAGCTTTAAAGAAATCAAATAAAAAATTTAAGATTCGGTACCAGTAAGAATGAGAACTGAACGGTGGAGCAAGCATCAAGGAACTTGGATTTACTTCTTTATTATTATTATTATTATTATTATTATTATTATTATTATTATTATTATTATTATTAATTTATTATTATTATTATTATTATTATTATTATTATTATTATTATTTATTAAAAAATAATATAGCGTTCGGTTCGGTTCGGTTTGGTACTAAACCATTCGGGTTACAAAATCCCGAACCATTCGGTTTTCTATTACTAGTTTGGTTCGATTCGGTTCGGATAAACCGAACCGAAGTACCCACCCCTATATATGCTACAACTCTCACTCAAATTTTCTTATAAAAACAGTACACAATACACAATACTCAATACTACGTTTTCCTCATCTACCTACATATTAAAACCCATACACAATACTGCCACTGCTGGATATTATGAAATTTCCGACCACCTGAAAATGATCTTAAATCAAGTCGAAAGCAAAACGTGGTCGGAAATAGCAACAAAGATTTTTCCGAATACCAAAAGTGGTCGGAACAAGGCTTTTGACTTGATTTAAGATCACTTTTAGGTGGTCGAAAATTTCATAATTTCCAGTAGTGGTGCATCGGTCTAGGTTGAATTCCCATGTAGTCTAATTAGCTTTCTATATCCGATCTCTCTCTTAGAACTACAAAAACATCTATATGCCTTAGGTTAATATGCTGCTATTTTTCTAGAGAATATCAATGCACGCCACTGCACCACCAAACATTGGAATGCTTATTTCATGATTATAAGGTATGTATTTAATTTATAAATTATTTGCACCATAGTTTTTTCTCTTTTATTCAATATCTATTTATCAATTGTAATTAATGAATGATTTCTGTAGGGAATATGCATACATCTACAAATCCCAAAAGAATATGTGGACAAATTTGCTACTGTTTAAAAGTGTATGACATTGAGAATTTCATTGTGCACACATATCGCATGAGGTTTAAGACGCGTCAGCACAAATTCATTATGAAAGCAAACAGTGACACGATGATTAAAGTCTCGGATCAAGATGATTTAATTTTTTCCAAAAAAACATGTTTATATTTAAGGACTTTGGGTCCTTGAAGGCTCCAGGGGTGATGATTGTAACGAATTAATTGTTAAGATCATTGCAACAACTTTTGTACATATTGTTCTTTTTATTACTCTTTCATATAAAACTATGTCATTTCTTTTTGCAATTTTCCGATTCTATTTTTTTCCCACAGATTTGATTGGTCGTGTAGTTTCGATTTGTGAGCCTAAAGTTATTCATGTTCATCAAAAACCTCAAAGGTTGATTGATTTTGTCATTGAGGATTGTAGGTATGTATTTTTGTAAAATTTTTAAGTCTTCTTTATTGGTATAATTAAATATAAATATATAGCCTTAATTATGAGCCTAAAGTTATTCATGTTCATCAAAACTCTCAAAGGTTGATTGATTTTGTCATTGAGGATTATAGGTATGTATTTTTGTAAAATTTTTATGACTTCTTTATTGGTATAATTAAATATAAATATATAGCCTTTATTACGAAATCAATTTCTGTTAATTCAGGGAAAGTCGATTCAGCATAACCCTGTGGGACGAGCATGTGGATTCGTTGTTGCCGTTCTATAATGTTGTTTTAACAGATCCATTGATTGTTATACTTCAATTGTGTAGGGCAAGGATGATTGAAGGCGAGTAATAATACAATGGTAGATTTTAATTTATTTTTGTCAAATATACGTATTTAAAACTATTTTTTATATTAGATGGTGAGGTCAAGATTTCCAGTTCTTATACGGCAACTAAGATTTTGTTCAACTACGAATGTCCTGAGTTTTTCAGTTTTAAGGAGAGGTATTGACGCATTTTAATTTGGCCACGCCGTATAATATGCAATCGATAACATCTTGAACGATTACAACATATTTGTTTTAAGTAGTTTGCCTAGCTTCTTTACTCATGTGCGGAGTATAAGCTCAACTTCCAGACTCATTGGAAGCGGATCTATTGGAGCTATGTCGAATCATAATATCACAATCAGTTCTTTAAAGGATATTCATGACGAAAAGAACGTCACAGTCATTTAAACTAAATTTGTATTACATTCCTTTTAACATACAACTCATGATTTGAGGTGTTTTTAATAAACTTTGTAGGTTGGACAACTTTGGGTGTTCGGAGAAATTCGTGATATTGAAAACGATTGGTATTTCACTACATGTACAAATAAGAACTGTGGGAAGAAACTTCAACAAAGTGAGGACAAAATGTATTGCAAACCATATAACAAACAGTGGTCAGATGGAATCATAAAATATAAATTGGTGATTGATATCCTTGATGATGATCAAGATGGTCAACTAAAACTTTGGGATAATGTGTGTACCCCTCTACTAGGGGTCACTGCTATTGAGTTAAAGGTGAAATATTCTGAGGTTAGTGAAATCACCACTTATTTTTTACAATGTTAATTATTTTATCAGTTTTATATTATCTACTTTAATGTTTATTTGGTTGACATAGGAGTGTTGTATGCCCAATGAGATTAAAGAATCGATTGGAAATAGCATGAAATTCACGATAGTCACACGATAGAAACAATTCAATTATATTATTATTATTATTATTATTGTTATTATTATTATTATTATTATTACTAGTATTTGTCCCGTGCGATGCACGGAAAATATGTTATAAAAATATACCCTATAGGAGGTTTATTCATATATAAAATTTTTGTTATTTAATAATTATTATGTGTGAATTACTATGATAAAATTATGAACATAAATATATTTACAATTAAAATAATATTTAAGGTGGGTGATTACTACAAATCTTAAACTATATTAAAAATTTAGTACATAGTATTTAATATTACAAATTTTTAAGAACTTAGTAAACTATAATAGTAATTGAATTACAATTTTAGAGTCTCCACGGATCAAAATTTTTAGACCTTTGGGATTTCTAACTCTAAATGTAGCAACGTACAATTGACCTTTAAAGACCAAAATCACAATCTTAGTTCGAACATTGATTTTTTCTTCCAAATACTATCGAATTAAGTGTGTAATCAATAAAAGATGAGAACTAATAATTCGAGAATATAATCTTAATGTTACTAAGCCTACTTCATGTCAATTAAGTTGGAGAGTGTTGTTGGATAGTATCCGATGAATCCACGAATAACGCAACTTTGTCTCCGTAGTCTTCAATATGCACATCAACAATCTTAAATATTAGACCGCCTAGCTATGCCATATATTAATTTCAAACTTATGAACTTTGGGGTTGCATGAAATAAAAAGTATATTTTAAATTACTAAGGTTACATTATATATGTATGTAAGGTACTTTCAATATAAAAATAATGTATTTTTAATATATTAAAAATGTATTTGATATTCATGATCCCTACAATTATGTGGACCATCGTTCACACAATAATTTGCCAATAGAAATTGAAATATAAATAAATATAATAAATAAATAAATAAATAAATAAATAAATAAATATATATATATATATATATATATATATATATATATATATATATATATATATATATATATATATATATATATATATTTATATATTAGAAACTGTCAGTGGAAATTATTATCATTATTATTATTGCAATTATTATTACTATTATTGTTATTGTTATTATAATTAACAATTAACAATATTATTATGGTCTTGTGAAAATTAAATGTTGATGATCACCATTTAATTTTCACAAGACCATATGGCTTTATTATATATAGGATTATGGAGAAATCTTGGAGAAGAAAAGATGGGAAAGTTGCGATATTGGCAGAGCAGCTTCGCAAAGAATCACTTCTCGTACCAACAGCTTCGCAAAAAATGAAGTCATTTTCCGTAAAAATCCATTCATTTTCCATTGACTTTAGTGTTTTCCTTCTTGCCAAACACTGGAAATCTGGAAAATGATTTTCAGAAATCATTTTCCGTGTTTCCAAACACACCCTTAATACCACGTATATGAGTAGCATACATAGATATACACGGTAAATTCAATAATCATACCTAATATGCATGGTAATCTATAATTAAAATTATTTAACACCATACCTAATATAGACGGTATTATCTAATTAAAATTGATTTTAATACCATGTATATGATTAACATACATATAGGTGTACACGGTAAATTAAATAATCATATCTAATATGCATGGTAATACCTAATTAAAATTATTTAATACCGTACCTAATATAGATGGTATTATCTAATTAAAATTGATTTTAATACCATGTATATCAGTATATGATTATCATACATAGGTGTACACGGTAAATAAAATAATCATACCTAATATGCATGATAATACCTAATTAGAATTATTTAATACCATACCTAATATAGACGGTAATATCTAATTAAAATTGATTTTAATACCATGTATATGATTAGCATACATAGGTGCACACGCTAAAATATTTTTTTTTCAATTGATTGATTTATTTCTGGCAAACACAAGATAATACCATACCCAAATATTACTATATACATAATAGCATACTTTATTATTATTTTTAATACCATGCATACCATTAAATAATCATACCTAATATATTGGATAATACCTAATTAAAATTATTTAATACCATAGTAGTTAATATACATGGTATATGATTACCTAATTAATATTTATTATGGTTATAAAATCATATTATTGTTTTACGTCCATAACTACCAGAAGTTGGGAGGCGATAAGCTTGTGATGACACGGATCCCTCGCATGACCACCATGTGCCTAACTATAACTCTCCCATTAATTACATCATAATTATTATTATTATCATTATTTACATTCCTCACAAAATTCTCATCTAATGAATTCAAAAAAATGGATAGGTTTTCAATTCATTGAAATTAACTTTGATGGAAAACCAATTAATATTATTTTAATATATTAGTTTATTAGTTTATTATAGTTGGGGAAAATTGTATATATAAATTATACAATTAGTTATATAAAAGAAGGAAAAAATTACGGATTATTTACTTGCACAAAAATCTTTAGTGAATTATTTTATTATAAGCAGCAAAATATTAAAAAGCGGAAACTACATAGGTTGTATTGTGTAAATTAAAACAGACAAAACCGGAAACTACATACATAAATTTAGATTTTTAAATTATTTAATTTTCAAAATTTTTTAATAAATTTGAATAGTACTATACATATGGTGCAATACTTGGTCACAAAATAAGCTTTATATAATTTGTATATAAATATAAATTATTAAAACAGTTATATCTATTAAAAATGATCAATTTGTTAAATTATACAAATTGGAAAAATCTTACAAATAATTGGCAAAAATGGCACCACATCCGTAAATGATTTGTAACAGTCCGTATGATTGCATTTCGAATATATAAAGGAAAAGTGTGATTACATTTTGAAAATATAACTGAATATTACAAATTAGTACTAAATTAAGGTAAATACCATTACATAAAAACTATTATTGAGAAGTGAAAAATGCCATTACATAAAAACTACGAAATAAAGAATAGTACAAAATGAATAATGAAAAATGGCATGAATAATAGTTTCCAATTGTGTGTAATATTAGCATAATAATAATAATAATAATAATAATAATGATGATGATGATGATGATGATGATGATGATAATAATAATAATAATAATAATAATAATAATAATAATAATAATAATAATAATAATAATAATAATAATAATAATATAACATCAAAATATAAATAATTGATTTGATTAAAAACAAAGTGCAAAATATGAGTAAAAACAATAACAAATAACATAACAAAAGCATGAGTTTAATAGATTAAATTGTTGACACATTCCTCATTATTCATCTCTAAATGCACTCTTCATTATTTGAATCCCCTTTTTTAGAATCCAAATTTCCAGTTGGAGGTTCCGGCACCAGTGTATCCAGGGAATCTTTTGATACAGGGAACTAGATGATATATCAGATGTGCCAAGCTTGGAAGAAATTTTTGAACCAGAATCCTTTTTTTAAATCACAGAAAAATCTCCTCTAGCCGGAAATGGCAAGCAACTATTTGATGAGCTTTCATTACAATTGGATGAACTTGATTCACATTAATTACTTAGAGTATGAGATGCAATATTCTTATTATAGGAAACTTCATCCAGCAAGCAATTATCAGGAGATTGCAAGTCCACTCCCAACTCAACTTCAGTTAATACTCCGTTACAACTATTTGAATCATTCGCCATAACATCAAGTGAACCATGGTCAAGCGAATGATCCAAATAACTGTAACGAATTCTTAACTAAAGTTGAGTTGGGAGTGGATTTTTGAGCTCCTGATAATTGCTTTGCTGGATGAAGTTTCCAGTAATAGGAATATTGCATCTCATACTCAAAGTAATCAACGTGAATCAAGTTCATCCCATTGCAATGAGAGTTCATCAAATGGTTGCTAGCCATTTCTAACTAGAGGAGATTTTCTTGTGATTTCCAGAGAGGATTCTGGTTCAAAATTTTCTTTAAAGCTTGGCACATCTTATATATCATCCTGCAATTCCTGATATCAAACGTTTCCGCTTGATGATAGAATACGAATGGAGCTACAGAGCATTGGCATACCTCTAAACACCAGGCCTTCCCCACCCTTGGAGGAAAAATCTATTGATCAAGAAATTATGAAACTTAAAGTTGAGCTGGAGAAACATGGTATAATGAAGACAAAAATCTTGAGTCAAATTGATGAAACCATTCAGCGTGAAAGTCAAGAGAAGAAAAAGAACGACGAGTAGGTAGAAATAAACCTACTTCTCATCACAACATACAAAAAGATGATGGCTAACAGAGGTTGTAATTCCTCGAGAAAAAGTGCTAGTAAAGTAGTAGAAGGAAAGGCAATGACTTTTGTCAATCGTAGTCTTGTTAGATACAAGGAATATGAAAGTACAGGATAGAATTGGTTTAGTAAATCCGAGTTGAAAGATTGTTTTTTCTCCCCTTCATGCGAAAATGATATGAAGTCTATAGTGAGTACAACTGCCACAAAAAGGTAAGCCGACGTAAATCTTACCCCATATATAAAGCAAAAAGCGGTTCTTTCAATGATGCTGGTAAAACTGCTACTTCATCAAGCGGGGTTCAGACATGATATTCATGTTGTTCAAAAGTGCACATAAAGTGTTCATCCTCCCTAACAGCATCAATGAAAGATGATTCATTCTCGGGTAGGGTGAAGAGAAAGAAATCAGTGAGTGAGCTCGAGCTCCTCCATGCCCCAAAAGCAATAGGAGCAGTAAATGGAAAGAGAGATAGTTCAAGTGCAAGGAAGAGGGGTGAAAACGGAAGCAGGTCCACCATTGGCATCATTTTTCCATCAACAGAATGTTGTTGGATGAAGTAGAGGTTGAATTTGAAAAACAAAGCATAGGAGCAAGAAGTGAATCATGTTTTAGCATCGGTAAGTGAGATTCACGAAGTGTCGATCTTTGTGGACCCAGGTACTGAGAATATGAGCAAAAGTGTTACCATTGAGAAACTCCACCTGAAGTTAGCAACATGATCTGGATGGAGGTTGGTGGGGCTAATGACCCGACAACATTGTTTAATATTGATGAAGGAAACATGATGGAATCAGACTATGTTGGTCTTGCGGTGCCCATGGATGATCTTTGGGACGCCTACTTTTTCGGATATAAATAACAATTTTGGCTTCGCTTTCATGGTGATTTTATTTTTATGTTGCAGGAACTTGAGGATAGGCCGCATGCATTATAGGAGGTGCTGCAAACCCGGACCCGGATGATGATACGATGCTGCTTGGTTATAAAGAAACTGTGGCTTTGTTGTAGCAGCAGATATTAATTAAGGTGGAATACTGATAGCAACAAGCTCATATGGTCGCTATGTAGACCATATTAAAGTTCTTATGCTTGAAGGGCCATTCAAATGAAAAACCCTAATGATTGTGTAGATGTTTTGGTTAAGGTCCAAATTTCTTTTAATGGTACATATCTAATGAGATTGTTTTGTTGGACTGCATATTTTGATACTCGTTAAGAGATTTCTCTTGCTCCTATTTGGGTTTAACTTCCTAATTTGAAGGCTAACTATTTTTCTATACCATGTTTAAAGCAAAATTTTAAGCTAATTAGCCGGTTTTTACATGTGGATACTGCCACTGCTAAATTTTCTAGGCCTAATGTGGCTAAGGTTAGGGTAGATGTTAACCTCTTTTACCCACTGTGTGGATATTTTGGTTAAGGGCCAAATTTCTTTTAATGGTAAATATCCAATGAGATTGTTTTGTTGGACTGCATATTTGATACTCATTATGAGATTTCTCTTGCTCCTATTTGGGTTTAACTTCCTAATTTGAAGGCTGACTATTTTTCTATACAATGTTTAAAGTAAATTGTTAAGCCAATTAGCCAGTTTTTACATGTGGATACTGCCACTGATAAATTTTCTAGGCCTAATGTGGCTAAGGTTAAGGTAGATGTTGACCTCTTTCAGCCACTTAGGACCAAGATGTTTATTAGGATGGGCAGCAAAAACCAGGTAAGGGGGATGAGAGCTTTTGACAGGATATTGAGTATGAGAAGGTCTTCTCTTATTGTCTAACCTGAAAGAAACAAGGGCATTTAGCCCCAACATGTCATTTTGGTATGAGGCGTTCAGACCCTAGTGTTAGTAATGAGCAACTATTTCCTCCTACTCCTCGAGGTCCACCGCTATCGGATGGTAGGAGTGCTAGTGGTGGAGGTCCGTCGAACCCTCCTCTTGCCCCTCATGCTCCACCATCTTCTAGAGATGTCAATGCAGGGTTAGGGGGCATTGTTGGTCAACCATCAACTGCTTAGACCCAGCCAGGGGGCTCAAGCTTGATTCGAAATCAAAAGAAGAATTCAACCAAGAGACGGAGGCAAGATAAGGGTAAGGACACCGTTGTTGAGGGCAATGTCTTAAACCCAGGGGTTAAGAATGGAGCTGAGACATAAAGTGTTGGCCTTGAGTTGGGCTTGCCACGACGTGAAGCCCCCCATGTGTCCCAACTTACTGCCTCTATTCATATTCCTACAAACAATTTGTTTACATTCTTGCATGATGTTCAGGAGACGGAGCTAGCCGAATGGGCCAACACACAAGACTTTGACACAACATTGGGGTTATTAGTCAAGATCGGGTTCCTCAGGACCCTCAAACTCAATCACAAGAGGAACCTCAAGAGCAATTACAAGAGGAGCCTTAGTCTCATAATTAGGAGCACATGGGGACTTAGGCACTTGGTCAAAGTGAAGCCCACACTCGGTCACATGAGGATACTCAGTCCCCGGTCCAGGCACATAATGATGGGGTTTGCACTCACACCCTCCATCTACACCCGGGAATGCTAGTTCTGTGCGACAGGTATGTTTTACTCCTTCTATTGTTCCAGAGTCTATGGCTCCCCAAACACTGGTTTGGGGGCGGGGATAGGTCTGTGTGGCTTAAACACGGATCATGTCTCCATCCCCATGGTATCTCAACTTACTCAGTCCTCTGCTCAATTCAAATAATGATGGGGGTTTGCATTCACACCCTCCATCTACACCCGAGGATGCTAGTTCTGCGTGACAGGTATGTTTTACTCCTTCTATTGTTCCAGAGTCTATAGATCCCCAAACACTGGATTGAGGGGTGGGGATAGGTTTGTGTGGCTTAAACACGGATCATGTCTCCATCCCAATGGTATCTCAAGTTACTCAGCCCTCTGCACCAGTTTCGGTAGTTAGGCATGTTCGGAGAACCCGGTCAGCGTCGGAGCGGTCCAACGTTGCGGGGTTCTACCGTGAGGCGTATGATGATGATAGTGAGTCTTCAGTTGCTGGTACAACTGTTACCTTTGAGTTTACGGGACATTGTAGAGAGCCATTGGGCCATCCCTCACCCCATAGAGCATCTTAAGTGCCCTTTGGTGGTTGATATACTACATCATAGGTACATTTGAAGGAGAGAAGTAGTTCGGGCTTAGGTAAACCTATCTCATCCCAATCTCCTTCTTTTTGATGATGCATTTTCTTGCGTGGAATGTGCGGGGAATTGCCTCGCGTGGTTCTTTTCAAATGTTGCATTTGCTGTTTAAGGAGCATAAGCCTTTTATGTTATGTCGCTTTGAGTCTTTCTATAATACTGATAGACTAGATTCCTTTAGGTTGTGACTTGGATTTGACAATGCTTATGCTGGTGTTAATGATAAATTGTGGCTTTTCTGGAATTTGATTTGCAATTTGAATTTGAATCTGATCAGTCTATGCATGTTTCATATGCTCATGTTACTATTCCTTCCTCTTTTTGGGTTTGTTTTGTCTATGCAAAGACTATGGGTTCTTAAAGGGAGCCTTTATGGGTTGAGTTAGGCTTAGTTTCAAATAGGGTTCCTTCGGGGCGTTTCTTGGTTTGTGATGAGTGATTTTAATTATTTCCTAAGTGTGGATGAGAAAAAAGGTGGGCTTCCTTATCCTCATATGAAGACTACTACTTTTCGGGAGTGTGTTAGTACGTGTGAACTTATTAACTCTACTACCTATGGTTCCTCTTTCACTTGGTGGAATTGGAGGCGTAGGGAGTCAGCTATCTAGATGCGCCTGGATTGTTTTCTCTACATTTCGGTGTGGGAGTCAATATTTAGGACACCTGTTTAGCATATGTCTAAAGCCCATGTCTGACCAGTATCTATTACTTGTTACTTCTGAGGTTAATACTGCTCAGCCCATTCCTAAGCACTTTTTGTTTCTTAATGTGTGGACTAAGCATGATGATTTTCTGCGTGTGGTTAGGAAAAGTTGGGGGTTCGTGTTGAGGGTGCACCTATGTATGTTTTGGCTACTAAGCTTTCCAGGTTAAAGAAGGTCCTTGCTCCTTGGAGGGGGTGTGCATTTCGGGATTCGGTTTCGATTTTGGTATTAAAAAAATGATACCATTTGGTTTAACATTAAGTTTGGTTCGATTTCGGTTCAATTTGAAAATGTTCAATTTCGATTTGAAATTAATTCAGTTCAGTATTCAATTCGATTTAAGAACTCCAATTTCTAACATTTCCTAATTTTTCAAACACACTACCGATAAATACATATTCACATAATCCAACTCCAAAGTCTAAAACATTTTATAACAAAATAGCAATCTAAAGTTTAAAAACACTACTAAGTACTAATTACCAAACATCAATTGGCTTTTTTGCCCAACCGACTCTTCAATTGACTCACTTGGAATGTTTTGTTGATGAGATGAAGAATCATCCATCTATGTAGTTAATATTTGGAGAACAAGGGTTAAATATTGTATAGTTAGTTTTTGAACACAATCCGTTATTTCTTGGCAAAGTATATTTCCACTGCATTGGAATATTATTTTTTAGTGTACAAGAAATATAATTTTAGTGCTTCCAAGCAGTGGAAAAATATTTCCACGCACTAGAAATCAAAATTAGAATGATGTTGAAGCACATTAGTTTCATAGAAACGTGAAACTAAAGAAAATATCGAATATAGTACGAATAACTTAAGCTAGAGATAATTGTGAGGTAAAGAACAATTACGACAAACAGCAAAACTACAAAGTAGAGAACATGCTATAAAGAAATCAAACAAAAAAATTTAATTGAAATACCAGTGAGAATATGAGCTGAACGGCGAAGTTGGCAGCAAGGGAGTTGGATTTACTTATTTCATTATTATTTATTATTGTTATTGTTATTGTTATTATTATTGTTATTGTTATGTTATTATTATTATTATTATTATTATTATATTATTATTATTATTATTATTATATTATTATTATTATATTATTATTATTATTATTATTATATTATTATTATTATTATTATATTATTATTATTATTATTATTATTATTATTATTATTATTATTATTATTAATTAATTAATTTTACTTTTGTCACACGACTTTTGAGATCTTATCAATTTTGGTTCTTAACTTTGTTATTTTTTTTTATCAATTTTAATCCCTACGGCCATATTGACGGTGAAATATTGCCGGGTTTTATATTTTAGGGACAAAAGCGTCATCCCAAGGAAAGAACTTCAATATGTAAACAAAAGAATAATCATATTTAGAGAAAACGAAGGGTTTGCCAATTGCTGACGCTATGAAGGGTTTATAGGGATTCTCTTTAGATATTGAAGATGATTTCTTGGGATGACGATTTTACCCTTTAAAATATAAAATCCAGCAACATTTCGCCGTCAATTTGGCTAAAAGGACAAAAACTGATAAAAATAAGAAAGTTAGGCGCTAATGATCTTGTGGTCTAGTGGCATGAAGTGGCTCTACCAAATGGATGGTCATGGATTTGACCCCTAGTAGGGGCGGTATTGACTAAAAAAAATAAAAAAAATAAAACAAAGTTAGGCACTAAAATTGAAAAATTTTAAAGTTGTGCACCAAAAGTGATAGAACCTCAAATATCGTGGGACCAAAAGTGAAATTAATTATTATTATTATTATTATTATTATTTTTATATTATTATTATTATTATTATTGTTATTGTTATTGATATTATTATTATTATTATTATTATTATTATTATTATTATTAAAAAATGTTATTCGGTTCGGTTTAGTTTTTTTACCGAATCATTCGGTTTGGTTTTTTTTACCGAATCATTTGTTCGGCATTCAAAAGTACATTACTGTTCGATTGTTTGGTATACTACCGAATCGAAGTGGTTCGATTCGGTCCAGTACTATTCGGGAAAATTGAATGGCCCACTCATACTCTTTGGGGCTGGGAAACCTTTGGTAATATCTTTTCTAAGTTGCATGAACTTGAGGGTAAGGTGCAGGCATTGGTGGAGGTGCTGCAACAACACGTGGACGATGATAGGGGGCTAATGGATTATAAGGAGAGTGTAGCTCTTTTGAAGCGACAAATTTCTATTAAGGAGGAGTACTGGCAGCAAAAGGCGCATATGGTGGTTGTGCAAGAGGGGGATATGAACTCCAAGTTCTTTCACTCGTTGGTCAAGGAGAGGAGGATGAAGCTCTACATTCATAAGGTAAAAGATGACACATGGCGCCAAACTTATTAAAGCGAAAAAGCGCACTAAAGCGACAAGGCTGGGCTTTGCTTTAAAGCGAAAGCGCAAAGCGAAGCTTGAAAAGCGACGCTTTAAATATATGTATATATATTATACATATATATAGTCAAAAACTCCAAATATTCAAATAATTATGCAAAATAACATAATTCATTTATTTAAAAATAATAATAATAAACTGCTTAGTACTGCATGTCTGCCTTCAACCCAAACTGCCAATCTGCCACTCGCCCACTCTGCATATATAATGATGATTTTAACCTCATATAACATATGTATCTTCCTTCTGCACTGTCCGTAACAGAGGAATTTAAAAAAAAAAAAAAAAAAAAAGCGAACGACGATTTACCAGTGGGCAGTGGTAACTGTTAACCACCAAGGCAGCAAGGAGGAGGCAGTCGATGAGCTGTGAGAGGCGGTCGGCGATAGTCCACAGGGAGCACAGCAGCTGAGTCGCGGCTGTTGCGTAGAGAGTAGAAGGCGGCTGTTGCGTAGAGAGTAGAAGGCAGCTGTTGCGTAGAGAGTAGAAGCGACATGCGACGATGAGGGTTTTTCTATTCTCCAGTTGCGACTTGCGACCAATATTATCTAGGTTTTTTATTTTATTATTATTATTTTTTACGTATGACCGTTGACTTTGCGCTTCGCATGAAAAAGCATCACTTTTTTCTGCTTCATCGCTTCACCGCTTCTCTGGAAAGCGCACTTAAGCGTGCGCTACCTCACAACGGTGCGCCTTGCTAAGGCGAGGCGACACACCGTCGCTTGCCTCGCTTTTGCGCTTTAAGCGCAAAGGCGAGCGCTTTTCACAAGTTTGCATGGCGCTGGATCAATGATAGACAAGGGAAAACACAACAATCTGTCTCATTTTTTTAGCATATGTTCAAAGCAGATGTAGGTACTTTTGACTTGTTTAAACTTGATTGTGTGTCACGTCTGGTTATTGATGAGGATAATGCCATGTTAACTGCTGTGCCTAAGGAAAATGTGGTTAAAAATAGTGTTTACTATGAATTCTGTTAGTGTTGCAGGCCCTGATGGGTTTTCTGTGGAATCAGATATCGTACTTTCAGTGTGCACACCCCTAACCTGGATTCCAAGGCCAGCGGGTAGTATCCAACCTAGCAGCTCGAGATTTTTCTACCAAGTTACTTCTAAAAATCGGCCTTCTCTAACCGTATTATATATATATATATATATATATATATATATATATATATATATATATATATATATATATATATAGTCTCGTTCAGGTGTGAACATTGCTTAAGTTGTGAACGTGTGAATTGTTTTCGACCGTCCCTTTTTTTAATGATAGACGGTTGTGAGCGTGGGTTTAGGCCTTACGATGTGCATGCTTCGCACTGTATCTCTTTTTCTGTGGGTGGGTTTTGGTGCGATACTCTTGTTCACCGTACACAGCTGGTCCGTCTCATCCAAATTTCCGTCCTAGGACTTTTCCACTCCAACTCTCCTCTGTCGATCAATTCTCCAATTCCAGCTCATGGCGAGGTCGAATGGTGATCGCCGGTCGAAGCGGGGTAAGAACGGCCATCAATTAACGCCCGCGACACCTCCTGCTACCAATAGCCTCAGGATAGGGTATGCGTCGTGGCCGTTTAAACGAAGGCTTCGCCGGCGTGTTTCTAGCTCCGGTTGACGGGACGATGTCAGCCGGAAGGCGTCAGGGATAGCAGCGAGGGTTGCTGCACGGAGGAAGGCGAATCAATGGGGGGGGGGGGGGGGCAAAAAGGTTAGTTCTGCGTGGTTCTGCCTATGTTTGCCCTGGGGGGTCGTTTAGACAGTTAATTCCCTCTTGATTTCAAGTTGATAAACACCTGAAAGAAACCATTTATGTATTTTAGATTAGAAATATTGTCAAGAATAATAAAATGCAGAATATTGTTCTATGGCAGTCATATATTTCCATTTACCATAAACATATATATTTTATATAGGGCTTAGGGCCTTCTACTGATATTATTATTGTACAGTGCTACTCTTTCCTTATCATTCATCCATTCCTTGACTTAATTTCCCAGACAAGAAGAATACTTCCTAATTTAAGATTCTTTACATTCAAATTCATTATTAATTATATTTATTATATTGTCCATTATATTCTTTTTAAACTATCTTGTAATTAAATATATAGTTGTGACCCTTGTTCACATGAGGACACATCTAAAAGGAGGACGTACAATTATGACTAATCCTATCCATTGGTTGCAAAGATTTGAGTGATTGTGATTGATTCGAAAATATATGGTTGGATTAATGGAATCATAATTAAAAAAGGCATAATAGAAAATATACATAGGATTTAATTAGGGATAGAATTTGATTAGGATATTATATTTGATTTTTTGAATGTATTTATGGTAGAATATGATTCTTCATGTAGAATATTCCTTTTATTATCTATTTTTTTCAGAGCTTTTTCATCCATACTTATTTTAACAGTTGACTTTGATTTGTCCGTATGTCATCACATCGATAATAGTTTGGTGTGTGCACTTGTATGCAATATCGTATGCACTGTCACTCAAGACCACACGGCAACCAGACGAGTGCACACACACCACCAAATAAGTGCACACACCTGGCACTCAAAATCACACGACAACCAGACAAGTGCACACATACCACCAAGTCAGTGCACACAACAGTTACCAAAACCAGTTAGCAATCGGACGAGTGCACACATATCACTGCGTCAGTGCATACACCTCTGAATATACAATCCAAGGCTTCCACTCATGGATGTTGTCCATTCGATCATTTCTACTATACTAATAAGAGCCCAAGAGAGTTAGGCCTATAATGAGTAAAAAAAATGGGGGTCAAAATTTTTAGTCAAATGAATGGCTCAGATTGATCAGATTTTAATTTTTACTTAAGATTTTCTAATTTATCCTTAATGAATATGATTATCCGTTAACTTTTCCGTTAAATATTATCTTTTCCGTTAATTTTGGTTAGTTCACCGTTAACTTACTCATTGATTTCAATAAGAAAGGTCTTAGGTTCGAACCCTATCCCAATTAAAGTTGGCATAATTAGTACTTACTCTTATTAAATTAAATAATAATTTAGTAGCTATAACAAAAATTAATACATATGTATTTCTTTAGTTTAGAGTTATGTGTCTACAATGTCTTTACTCAAAAAAAAATTATTTATTATCAATAAATTAAATAAGAGAAATAATTTCGTTAGTTATATTGTCTTTATTTTTCTCCAATATAAAAATTCTTTACATTCAAATTCAACAATTGATTATATTCGCTACATTGTCCCTACAATGTCTTTATTAAGAAAAATTTATTCATTATCAATAAATTAATTAAGAGAAATAATTTTATTTGTTATATTGTCTTTATTTTCCTCCAATATAAAAATTCTTTACATTCAAATTCAGCAATTGATTATATTTACTACATTGTCTATTATCGTTTTTGTGCACTATTTTTTAATTAAATATCAAAATTATAATACAAAATAATGTTATATATTTATTTACCAAGTATTTTATTAATTCAATGAAAAAATTAAAAAATATATAATTAATAAACAGCCAATCATATTAACTATTTGAGGGATTTGTTGACAAAGAGAGTGTTTTTACCGACCAGCACGACGGTAAGCATCTTGGTGCACACCCATGACCTTGTGGGTTTCAAACTCAAACTAATTACCGCTTGTGCTATGCAGATTGGGACTGTGGTTCGCGTCTCATCGAGCGAGGAGGAGAGGGTGGCTTGGTTCGAGAAGCGCATGGACGGGGTGTTGCAGAGTATGGGACGTCGGGGGATGGCCGACATAGATTTGGTGAGTTTCCCTGCTCGATAAAATAATTGCCACACCGCCTACCGCCGATGTTCTAATAATCGTTTAAAATGGCAATGCAGTTCATTTCCGCTGATTTTTGATGGCCATTAACTTCAAGCATTACAGTTTTGACATCATCGACAGCTCGTCGGCGAAGAAGCCTAACAAAGAAATGTATGAAGCTGGTATGTGTCTCTATTCTCCGAAATATATGTTCACGCCCTAGCGTTTTATGCCGGCTATGTGTGCTGCAAATTTCTGCAAATTATTAGCGTTCACAGTTGCGAGCGATTTAATGGATTATTTTTAAGTTTGTTACTCTGCGAATTTGATTTCATTCCTCTGTGTTTTACGGTGCGTTGGTGTATAATTTTCTGCTTTTAAATCTGTTAGATTAGTGCTAGAAATCTAGGTATGTTTTTTTAATTTGTTTCATTCATTTTGGAAGTCTAACATTATTTTTAGCTTAAATTTTTGAAGTACTGGTGGGAAACTATGCATGATGCATTTTTCTTAAGTGCAAACTCTGTTTAGTTCTCATATGTTCGCCTTCTGTACACTGTTTGCACTTTAAGTGCTGTCATTTGTTATCCATAAATATATTAAAGGGGTGTGTTCGGTTTTCGGTGATTATTTGTGCAGATAACATGCCTTGCTGGTTTCTTGGACTCTAACCTCCAGTCTCTTCGCGATGCACGCCTTGAAAACATGAAACCCAAGAGGATGCAGATGGCGTGGAGGGATACGACTTCTACGTCGGATTCCGGGGTTTTCACGATGCGGCACATGGAGGCTTTTTTTGGGGAGGGGTGCGCGAGCTTGGACACTGGCCTGCAGCGGGGTAATGTCGCGCAACTAGTCAATCTACGCAAACGATACATTCATAATATACTACTGAGTGTGGCCAATACTCATGCACGCAGCATTGGGGCGCGCGCCTCAGAGTTTGAGCGCCGAAGATTAGCACAGATGCATCGGTGGGCACGGCAGCCACCACAATGATGGAGTGTCAGTCTGGACTGGTTAGCCATGAATAAGTTACGTATGCAATAGTCCTCGTAGCCGGTGGTTTGTAGTGTTGACACCACAATAATAGCGTATTTAAAATTCAGGCGTGTTGGTAGCGTTTTGCAGGGGATTTTAGCTTAGTCTATTGGTTCGTTGTCTATAATCCAATGGGATATCACATTACTAGTTTAATAATTTCGGGTAGCATTAAAAGTTATCTAGATATAATTATTTACGAGTTTTGTGTATGCTTTTCTGGTTTACTGAGCACGGTTAATATGTACGCGCAAACCATTAGCACAATTTTGCTCCTTTTTGGTTTACGAGTTTTGTGTATTGGTGTCCGTTTAAAAAAATGGCCAGCAATCTGCCTGTTAATATGGTGTTATTTTCTGGTTAATTGCTCACATCAACTCGCACCAAAATAAATCCAATTGCTCACACTCCCATACCCACATTATGTAACCCAATTTTTTTAAAAAGAAACAGGAGACAACCCATGTATGCACCCATGTCCCCCTCAGCTGCTACCAGTGTGGTAAATTTCTCATGCCATATTAACAATTAAATTGGTAAAAGCTAAACAGAACACAACAGTCTCAACACTAAATTATAGGATAAACACCATTCACCGATGAAAAATAATTAACAATTAAGTTGGTAAAAGCTAAACACAACAATCTCAATACTAAATTATAGGGTAAACACCATTGACTAATGGGAAATAAACCGATTGAAAATAATTAACAATTCAGATCGAAAAAGCTAAGCATAATAGTCCCAATACTAAATTATAGTGCAAATATCATTGACTAATGGAAAATAAAACACGACCCAAAACACTACCATATTACTTGTGAGGGAAACTACGTGCGTTATGGTGGGCATACTTCCCACAAATCCCACATTTTCGTCCAGTTTTGACATTCTTCTCAATGGCAAGCTCTCGGGTGCTCTTAATACGCTTCCCAGTACCTTTGTTTTTTGCTTGTGCGGGGCCTTGATCGTTATGGATTGTGGTGCTTACACACCGCATAATGCCTGAATGGCGGCACGATTACCCTTAATAGGTCCCCCAGTATTACCATCGCTTGCAAATTCCATCGTAAGACTCTTTAGTACATCGACCAAACGTGCTTGTCGCTCCGTGTTACTGCCCACCAACCCAACACATGTGTTAATATCAGCCCAAAGTCGTGTCGCTCCACATGTTGACCCGTTTGCAACGGATAACTGACCACTGCATGCACCGCAGGCTAGATGTTTGCACCACCGGGTCACAATGTATTGTGACGGCAACTGCCCAAGCTGTGCGTCTCGAAACACTAGGAACATATGCCTGCAGACTAGACCCATTCTTTCAAACAACTTGCAGGTGCACGATGCACTGAGCCCCTTCGGATCGTGGTGTACGCTGAAAATTGTGTTACACTCGCCTCGGATGTCGTAATAGATGCTCCCCCCGTCCTCACGAACTCCTACAACTCGGGAGTAAAAGCAGGCAGCTTCGATCTCTTTCTGCAGCTCATAAAAAATAGTTATCGTGAATAGCTGTGCAACATGCCGCTCGAGCGCTAAAGGTGTTTTGAATTCTGGTATGTATCCCTCACACTCTGCATTCAATTTTGCTTGCCTGTAGCGTTGCGTTTCAATGACACTCTCGTATTGCATGTAGAACTCTACCAGACTCGAATGAGGGCGTGTGAATTTTCCGTACACACTGTTTTCTGCTTCCGAATGAGATGTGGTACGTACCAACCCGCTCAATGGAAAATCTGTAAAATAAGCCGGGATCCAGCTCTCCCGTTCTGTGTACAGTTTGCAAAACCACTGATGGGTTGTCAGGTTGTACTCATCTATTAATAGGTTCCATTGCGCCTCAAATTCAGCACTATTGATTCTCTCATTCCATACGATAGCATTTAATTTGTTGCGAAACTTCTCGTCTTTAGCTAACTCATTCCCGATTTTTTCCGGGACCTTGGTCATGATGTGCCACATGCAGAAGCGATGACGGCTTTCTGGTAAAACTTCTTCGATAGCAACTCTCAAAGCAGGGTCTTGGTCGGTCACAACACACAATGGGGTCTTTCCCATTGCGCATTTAAATCTCTCCAATAGCCAACTGTATGAGTCCATATCCTCCTTAGTGAGCAAACCGACCCCGAAAGTGATGCATCGTTTGCGGTTGTTAACCCCGGTGAATGGCACGAACACCATACTGTACCTGAAAAATAAAAGGGTATGCATAATCAGTTAACCATATCAGTAGAATATTTTTCGTGATCGTAGCACTCCTTAAATATTTTTTTATTCCATACGATTTAAAAATCGACGGTACACACCATTGATACACTATTGGTTATAACTCGACTGGTTATAACTCTTGCAATTCAATTTTATTTAGGAGAGGCAAATCAAACCTATTACACCAACTGCACACAAGCACACAGAATGGAACTCATGCACAATACCCAAATAAACCATGGATAGATAAACCAGGGTAAGCATCATACCTGTTTGTGCCGTAAGTTGCGTCAAACGAAATAGTATCACCATAGCAAGAAAATGCGCGCCTGCCGCTGGGGTCAGCCCAAAAAAGTCGTGCTAGTCGATCATCTTCGTCGAGCTGGTAATCAAAATAGAAGTCACTACACACTTCATGCTTCGCTTTGGACTTCTCAATGATCATCTCGCCATCACCGGCATCGACGTAAGTTTGGAGGTCACGTTTAAAATTGTGGAACTCTACGTCGGTTGCACCCACATTCCCGTAGGAACCTGCCACCTCCTTGCAAAACCGCAAGCCTGTCGATGCCCCGATATTGGTCTTAACACAGTTTGCTAGGAATGCTTGTTGGGATACATTCAACTACCGGTTAATCCGCATAAAAATTTTAGAAGGTTCAGAACACAGTTTGTGGATATGTTCTTCTACATAAACGTTTCTTCCTCAAGCAGATCTTGGCCTTGCAATTGACTCTGTTAGAAATCCTTCGTTGGCGCTCCCTGTTCTTTCCTCTACCAACATCACGGTCTGGAAGCCGGTTAATCCTGCCACCACCTCTGACCCCTTGCCGACTACACAGTAAATAGCGCATGAATATGACCCCATCTCTGTCTCGCTTGAATGTCCCCTGGCGAACGTCAAAGTCGCTTATTCGAGCGTAGTTCATGTAGAATTCGATACCTTCTTGTAGTGTTCTAAACTTGCGTCCAACTACAGGCAAAATTGAATCATCCACATTGGGCTTCCACTGGAGCGAATGTGAAGTCGCCAACCCCTCTACCGGTGCGGTAACCTCTGCTACTGGCAACATATCTATGGCACCTACAGTAGTCAAATCCAAAAGTTAGGAAAAATAAAATACACTCTCACGGTGGTATGCAAATCATCACGCCGTCCAAGCCAAACGGGCGCACGCAATATATGATCGATCGGCGCATACAACCTGTTGAACAACCGGTGTCTTCATCATCCATCGTCAACGTCCCTCCTTGGCCTCCGACAGTGCACGAACTGACCATCCTGGGTATAAGGGAGAGAATTCAGTACCGTACGAAACCAAAAACGCCTTAGCGGGATAGGACTCTTTTCAAACGCAATATAAAGAGGTTACGTAAAACACCAGGGTACTACGTGTGGCAAGGTGCACTGCAGTCAGATGCGACATAATCTTTGTGACCGTCGGATGCATTAAATCGATGCACCATAATGATCCACAAATTCACATGGTTAATAAGGTGTGCACCAGAAAATTACCCTATATATATATATATATATATATATATATATATATATATGGTTGGGTTCCTGTGAGAACAGGTCTTCCCTTGCGGTCAGTGCGACATACACTATTAGGTATGCATAAATACACCACACAGTGTTCAAAAATACACCATTATGTGTGGTGTATTTTTTTTTTTGTGTGGTGCATTTTTTGTCATTTCATTCTAGCGTATTCTCGAACACTGTATGATGCATTTATGCATACCTAATGGTGTATGTCACACTGACCACACGGGAAGACCTGTTTTCACTTCTTAACGCTAGGCCCACTTGAAAGGGTTTTAACAGCACAAAGACAAATAGGAAAACATCCGTTAGTACGAAGCTAAGTATAACAACACTCAACCCTGTAAAGTACTATAGAATATACTTTGGAAAACATTTGATAACATTCATAATTAACAATCTCATCTCATAAGCAACTATAGTCACATCACACTGTTAGGTGCACCAGTGGCTTCTTCTTCATCTGTAAAACATTTCCAGACATTCCACTTCCAAATCATCACTAACACATTATACCACAACAACAAGTCATCTAATAGCTCAAACATACAACAATCAAGCATTTAGACTCATTTCTAATAATATAACAGTGGTTTCACAGAGCCAAAAAGAGATTGGGAATCCATGGGTTATACCTTTCTTGTTTCCTCTTCTTGTTGGGATTCCTCCTTCTTCCCAAGCTAGACATCTCCTTCACCTCCTAGACACCTCAAACAAGCCACACAACAACTCATAAAACTTAAGTCTCAGAGATAGAAATATGAAGCTGAAGAAATGGAAGGCTAGAAAAACTTACTGTGTTTTCTTATAGAGATTTTGTTTGGGGAAAACAAGGAAGGGAATCAAGAGGCAATGGCTGAAAGCATCTTGAGTGTCAATCCAGTCATACTTGAGTGTGGACGAATTCAAAGAACTAATATATGAAAATTGTTTCTGCATGCACACAACTAGATTACCTATGTGTATGATTAAATTTGAAATATGAATTCAAAAAACACACAGGAGAGGATTTAAGAAGATATCGTTGTTCGAAACTCCATCCCCCAAGTTGGATACATAAAACTTTGTCCAACGTTTAGGCACAAAAATTGAAAAGAAAACCGAGAGAGAATACAAACCAAAAGAAAGGTTAATGGCGATCAGGACTGGGATTGTGACACCCCGTATTTTCCTAAAATAAACTATAGTCCCGATATTAAATATTTTATTAAAATTTTTTATATAGCTATTTAATTTAAAACGGGCTCGGGTCTATTTTTTATATGAACTATTAATTTTGTACCCAAATGCCTTAAGCCCAAAAGAGATTTTAATTACCTTAAGTCTACCTATTTATTGTAAGCCCAAAGTATTTGTATATAAGTATTTTATAGGCTAAAGTTGGTCTTGAACCCATAAGATTATTCTATGCCCAAAATGAGATGTATTTTCTACCTAGCCTTAAACCTATCTAGCCTAGCCCATTTGTCTTATATGACCCAACCCAAATTAGAAGTCTACCCCAAATAGTAATATCTATATTTGTAATATAGATATGTAAAATATGGCTAAGTAGTAGCAGATCTCCTTTCAGCCAAACAACCCTACCCCTTCGTATAATTCCTTCCGCCTCCCTCTCTCTCGGCAAAGCATCAATGAAGGCATGCTTGGTTTCTTTCCCCTTCTTGAGACGGCATCCAGTAACCAGTAAACAACTCCATCTTTTCCCTTCTTCCCCTTTAGTTTTCCAGCATAGGCGAGCAAGGTCGGTGGTGGTGGCGAAGCAGCTTCCATGCTCCGGCAAAGCTCTGCTTCTCCTCCGACGAGCTGAGGCAGTGATCGGAAGTGACCAAGCCCCCCTCGTTTTCTCCTTCCTTCGGCAGTAGTGACGTCAAGCTGAGCACCAGCGAGGCAGCAACTCCGGCGGCAAGTTCGATGGACGGTTGACGCAGTAGCTCCATCCTCCTCCGGTCTTCATCTTCTTCCGGCGACGACGAGGTTGTAGTTTCGGAGCTTCGGCGACATGGTTGCTCTGGTGTACCCCGCTGGCAGTTGGATAGGGTGGTGGTGTACCCGCCGCACCACTCGCGGTTTGGCTGCATGGAGAAGAAGAAGAAAGTGGTGAGCTTTGCCTATCCTTGTTGTTTATTAGGTGTTAAGTAGATTGTTGTTAATTAGTGTTATTTAGTGAGGTTTTAGCTTAGATAGTAAGGAGAGTGTTTGTGAGATTTGATGCATTGTCTTGTGGTGATGCATGTTTAGAGCTTCTTCTTAGGGTTCTTGAATGCCATTGATTGGCTATTTCTTGGGTTCAAGTCATATTGTTGTTGTGCGTGAGAATTTGGGTGTTTTGGACTTGAACTTAGCCTTGTTGTTGAAAATCCCTGAAGGGATATTTTTGGTGTACAGGTGGTACCCGCGGGCAGGGCCTTACCCGCCGCCCCACCCGCGGGGAACGTGTTCCTCGTGGGTCGGTACCCGTGGGCGGAACTGAGGGTGGTTTTCCACCCGTGGCCCCAACCGCGGGGTACACAGTGGTGGTTGGCCGGGGATTTGTTCCCCGTGATTCTTTTTACTCGGTATTGATGTTTTGACCTCCCGATGTTGTTTTATTGGGCTATTTGTGAGTCTTCTTGATGTTTTGTATGTCTATAACGGTATGTTAGGGATCCATATAGGATTTCGTGTCTTGAATCGTGCTAAGGGCCTGGCATTGTGATTCGTTGGACTAATGGGAGTCTTGAATGTTCTTTGGAACTACTTTTGGTTTACCCGTTTGTTAACCATGCTAGTTTGATGTTAAAATGCTAGTATGTATGGTTTGTTCCTTCCTATTGGGATTGGCAACTTGTGTTGACAATCATTTGGTGTTGGATTGTGATCTCTTGTCGTTGAGTATGGTCTCATGTCTTTGCTGTGATCCCTTGATTGATTCCTATGATGTGAACATATGTAAATCGTTGTACCCTTTGATTGATACTTGATTAAGTTTACTGTTGAGCCTTAGTCCTCTTGGTAATGATGATGATCTTGTGTGACTATGATTGAAATTGGTGGTCTGTTATCTGAGCTTGGCTCATATGTTGGAGACTATGTGATTGAAATTAATGGTACCCTCGTGTATTGAGCGTTCGGCGGGATGTTGGAGGTATTTGGAGGGGGGACGACGATCCCTGCTGGTACAAGGTTGGACTCAGAAGTACAGGGTGGCACTAGGAGGTAAAGGTTGGAACTGAAATAAGGCCGGGGGTAGCCATAAGGTTGGAACTATGATACTTGTGAGATGTAGTTGTCACTGTGGCATGTAGTTGCTACTGTGTGAATGTGAATTCCTTGCTTAAGAGCATGTCTTGATGTATTCTACTTTGTGATCAGTAGAGTGCATCCTGAGTTGTATTGTCTTTCATGTTTGTTGTCTTGTCGTTGTTGGGAGAATGGTAATTCCCATTTCTTTTGAGAGTGTTTGATGAGTCTTGAAGTTGACTTCTCTCCTTGGTTTTGAAATGATATATACCGTATTTTGTTTCAAAATGGTTTTGCTTATACTTATCTATATATGTTATTTAACGCGTATTAATGGGTTACCAACAATATTCGGTGACCGGGTGTTATCCCCATGTTTATTCCCTTGTTCTACAGGTTTTGAGTAGATGTCTGAGAGCGCTAGACGTGGATCGCTAGATAGATTAGTTGTCCTGTGTAGACGTTATCTTTTGTTGGCCTGTGCGCGTAGTTTAGCGACCTGTGTGCCTAGATACTTTATGTTTTGTTGAATGGATAGTTTTCCCGCCTGTGCACCTATGTCTGAGATAGGTGTGGCATAACATGTCCCGATTTTATATAGCTTCCGTTTTCTTTATGTCTTGATGATTAGATGTTTTCCTGTGCATTTAAGTTTTAAAAATATGATAAAAATCGGGGGTGTTACAGGGATGCTCTATTGTGCTGGGACCAGGAACGATGCCGGCAATCCGCTATCCTTGAAAAAAACCTTAGAGAGAGAATCTGATTCTTGAATCTCTGATGAGTAGTGCGCTGGGGAAGGCAAGTCCTATCATTTTATAGCAAAAAAAATTGACCCGATTCACATGAAATTAATATTCGGTATACATTTTTATAATTAAGATTAATTAAATAATAGAAAAAATAATAAACGGATATTACCGATTATATATATATATATATATATATATATATATATATGTATGTATATATATATATATATATATATATATATATATATATATATATATATATATATATATATATGATACAACTCTCACTAAAATTTTCTTATAAAATCTGTACACAATACACAATACACAATACACAATACACAATACTATGTTTTCCTCATCTACCTACATATTAAAACTCATACACAATACTGCGTGCATCGGTCTAGGTTGAATTCCCATGCAGTCTAATTAGCTTTCCATATTCGAACTCTCTCTTAGAACTACAAAAACATCTATATGCCTTAGGTTAATATGCTGCTATTTTTCTAGAGAATATCAACGCACGCCATTGCACCACCAAACTTTGGAATGCTTATTTCATGATTATAAGGTATGTATTTAATTTATAAATTATTTACAACATACTTTTTTTCTCTTTTATTCAATATCTATTTATCAATTGTAATTAATGAATGATTGCTGTAGGGAATATGCATACATCTACAAATTCCAAAAGAATATGTGGACAAATTTGCTACTGTTTTGATCGAAGGAAAAGTGTATGACATTGAGAATTTCATTGTGCACACATCTCGCGTGAGGTTTAAGACGTGTCAACACAAATTCATTATGAAAGCAAACAGTGACACGATGACTAAAGTCTCGGATCAAGATGAATTAATTTTTTCCAAAAAAGAACATGTTTAAATTTAAGGACTTTGGGTCCTTGAAGGCTCCAGGGGTGATGATTGTAAAGAATTAATTGGTAAGATCATTGCAACAACTTTTGTACATATTGTTCTTTTTATTACTCATTCATATAAACATATGTCATTTCTTTTTGCAGTTTTCCGATTCTATTTTTTTCCCACAGATTTGATTGGTCGTGTGGTTTCGATTTGTGAGCCTAAAGTTATTCATGTTCATCAAAAACCTCAAAGGTTGATTGATTTTGTCATTGAGGATTTGTAGGTATGTATTTTTGTAAAATTGTTCTGTCTTTTTTATTGGTATAATTAAATATAAATATATAGCCTTAGTTATGAGCCTAAAGTTATTCATGTTCATCAAAAATCTGAAAGGTTAATTGATTTTGTCATTAAGGATTGTAGGTATGTATTTTTGTAAAATTGTTATGTCTTCTTTATTGGTATAATTAAATATAAATATAAATATAAATATATAGCCTTTATTGCGAAATCAATTTCTGTTCATTCAGGAAAAGTCGATTGAGCATAACCCTGTGGGACGAGCATGTGGATTCGTTGCTGCTGTTCTATAATGTTATTTTAATAGATCCATTGATTGTTATACTTCAATTGTGTAGGGCAAGGGTGACTGAAAGTGAGTAATAATACAATGGTAGATTTTAATTTATTTTTGTCAAATATACGTATTTAAAACTATTTTTTATATTAGATGGTGAGGTCAAGATTTCCAGTTCCTATACGGCAACTAAGATTTTGTTCAACTACGAATGTCCTGAGTTTTTCAGTTTTAAGGAGAGGTATTGACCATTTTAATTTGGTCACGCCATATAATATGCAATCGATAACATCTTGAACGATTACAACATATTTGTTTTAAGTAGTTTGCCTAGGTTCTTTACTCATGTGCGGAGTATAAGCTCAACTTCCAGACTCATTGGAAGCGGATCTATTGGAGCTATGTCAAATCAAAATATCACAATCAGTTCTTTAAAGGATATTCATGACGAAAAGAAGGTCACAATCATTTAAACTAAATTTATATTACAATCCTTTTAACATACAACTCATGATTTGAGGTGTTTTTAATAGGGATGTCAATTTAGCCCGAACGGGCAAGCCAGATAAAACACATTAGCCCGATGAGCCCGAAACCGATTAGCCCGGTGGCCCGATAGGGCTACCCTAGCCCGACAACCCGAACTATTGAAAACTATTTTTTATTATAGAAGTGATGTGAAACCTAACATACATGGAATAATTATTATAATTAAAAATAAATAAATAAATAAATAACTAAATATGTATATATATATATATATATATATATATATATAGTTGCACTCGGGTGCGAACGGCTCGCCCAGGCGCGAAATAGGAATGGATTCTGTTCGTCCACGTGTCCAGATCTAATGGATGAGAAACACTGATTTTTTAAAAAAACGCGATGACATTTTCGTAAATAATTGAACATCGAAGTGCAAGTAAAATGTATTACAAGTGCATGTAAAATGTATTATAGGTGCAAGTAAAAATTTATACTGAGCATCAATACTTAGTTGCACTAATAGTTCTAAGTAGTTGCACCAATAGTTCTAAGTAGTTGCACACATAGGTATAAGTAGTTGCATCTAGGTGTATGAATGTTTGTGAGTGGTTTTCAGGAGTATTACTACCCACTGAACTCAGATCAATGAATGTTAACAAGACAAAATTACATGCACTTATAGGTGAAAGTAGGTGCACATATAGTTATAAGTAGTTGCACCTATAGTTATAAATAGTTGCACAGATAGTTATAAGCACACCCAGGTGCATGAATGGTTGCGGAAAGTGAATGCTAACAAGGCAAAATTACATGCACTTATAGGTGAAAATAGGTGCACTTATAAGAGATTTTACTTGCACTTCGATGTTCAATTATTTACGAAAATACCACCGCATTTTTTTTGAGTTATTAGATCTGGACACGTGTCACGCGCTGATTCGTTCGCATTTCCTTCCTGGACACTTATTCGCACCTGAGTGCGTCCCTATATATATATATATATATATATATATATATATATAATGCTACTGTACAGTAGCAATACGTACAGTAGCATTACTTAAGTTTAATGCTATATAAAATTAAACTTAAGGTTTTTAAATTACCGTACAGTCAATATATATAAAATTTATATTAAAACATAAATTTAGTTTTTTTTGAATGCTACTAGCTCTATTACATTATAGTATCTGTTCATATATTTTCTCAACCTACTGAAACACAAAGAGCCAATAACGCCTCCATTGAGACTCAAACTCACAACCTTCCAAATGGAAGTCCAACCCGGATACCATTAGACCACATAGTCCTAGTAGTTTTTTAAAGTTTAAAACAACATTAATCTAATATTTTAACTAAAAATTGATGAGGACGGGATTCTTCGTCCTGGTAAAATTCTCCGCGGGAACGTAGATAGGAACTATTTTCAATTTCCCGTTGAGGACGGAGACGGGGAGTATACTTCCCGCTCCTGCCCCGCCCCACCCCGTTGTCATCCCTACTCTAAATATGGGTACTCACTTTCAGTTTCTAATTTTAGTTCAGATGGTTCAACCCGCCCGATTAGCCCGACAACCCGATGTTTAGGGTTAGGGCCAAACCAAACCCGAGAATAAAATATTAATAAATCGATTAGCCCGACAACCCGACAGGGTTAGCCCGAAACCGAGTGGGCTGGCCCGATTGACATCCCTAGTTTTTAATAAACTTTGTAGGTTGGACAATTTTGGGTGTTCGGAGAAATTCGTGATATTGAAAACGATTGGTATTTCACTGCATGTACAAATAAGAAATGTGGGAAGAAACTTCAACAAAGTGAGGACAAAATGTATTGCAAGCCATGTAACAAACAGTGGTCAGATGGAATCATAAAATATAAATTGGTGATTGATATCCTTAATGATGGTCAACTAATACTTTGGGATAATGTGTGTACCCCTCTACTAGGGGTCACTGCTAGCGAGTTAAAGGTGAAATATTCTGAGGTTAGTTAAATCACCACTTGTTTTTTACAATGTTAATAATTTTATCAGTTTTATAATATCTACTTTAATGTTTATTTGGTTGACATAGGAGAGTTGTATGCCCAATGATATTAAAGAATTGATTGGAAATAGCATGAAATTCAGGATAGTCACACGACAGAAACAATTCAATTATAGAGGAAACGTGGTTTCTACTGTTCTTTCCGTGGAAAATGATGAGAGAGTATGTATTTCAGTCAATAAAGGAGAACAAGGAAGTATGGTTAGGAAGTTGGCTGATGAAAAAGGGTTCAATGAAAATTTTGAACAAGTTTGTACTATCTTAACATGTTTTTATAGAGAGTTTTAAATGTCTTTAATGCTAATGTTTTTAATTTTTTAAAACATTAGATAAAAACATGTTAAGATAGTACAAACTTATTCAAAATTTTCAGTGAACTCTTTTTCATCTGCCAGCTTCCTAACCATACTTCCTTGTTCTCCTTTGTTGACTGAAGTACATACTCTCTCATCATTTTCCACTCCTAGAACAGTAAAAGTCACGTTTCCTCTATAATTGTATTGTTCTTGTCGTGTGACTATCCTGAATTTCATGCTCTTTCCAATCAATTACTTAATCTCATTGGGCATACGACCCTCCTATATCAACCAAATAATCATTAAAGTAAAAATTATAAAACTGATAAAATTATTAACATTGTAAAAAACAAAGTAGTGATTTCACTAACCTCAGAATATTTCACCTTCCACTTGCTAGCAGTGATCCCTAGTAGAGACAAACACACATTATCCCAAACTAGTAGTTGACCATCTTGATCATCATCAAGGATAACAATCACCAATCTATATTTTATGATTCCGTCATACCACTGTTTGTTACATGACTTACAATACATTTTGTCCTCACTTTTTTGAAGTTTCCTCCCACAGCCCATATTCCTATATGCAGTGATATACCAATCGTGTTCAATATCTAGAATTTCTCCGAACACCCAAAATTCTCCAACCAACAAATTTTATTTAAAAAGCATCAGATCATCAGTTGAATATTAAAAGGAATGTAATATAAATTTAGTATAAATGATTGTGACCTTCATTTTGTAATGAATATCCTTTAAAGAACTGACTGTGATATTCTGATTCGATATATCTCCAACAGATCCACTTCCAATGATTCTGGAAGTTGAGCTTATACTCCGTATAGGAGTAAAGAACCTAGGCAAACTACATAAAACAAATACGTTGTATTTGTTCAAGATGTTATCGATTACATATAATATGACGTGACAAAAGTAAAATGGGTCAATACCTCTCCTTAAAACTGAAAAACTCAGGGCATTCGTAGTTGAACAAAATTTTAGTTGTCGTATAGGAACTAGAAATCTTGACCTCACCATCTAATATAAAAACCAGTTTTAAATACGTATATTCGACAAAAATAAATTAAAATCTACATTTGTGTTATTACTCACCATCAGTCACCCTTGCTCTACATAGTTGTAGTACAACAATCAATGGATATGTTAAAACAACATTATAGAACGACAACAACGAAACCACATGCTCGTCCCACAGGGTTATGCTCAATCGACTTTCCCTGAATTAAAACAAATTGATTTTGTAATAAAGGCTATATATTTATTTATACAAATCAAGAAGACATAATAATTTTACAAAAATACATACCTACAATCCTCAATGACAAAATCAATCAATGTTTGAGGTTTTTGATTAACTTGAATAACTTTAGACTCTTGAATGGAATCTACATGACCAATCAAATCTGTGGGAAAAAAATAGAATCGGAAGATTGCAGAAAGAAATGACATAGACTAATATGAAAGAGTAATAAAAATAACAATATGTATAAAAGTTGTTGCAATGATCTTACCAATTAATTCGTTACAATCAACACCTCCTGGAACCTTCAAGGACCAAAAGTCTTTAAATTTAAACATGTTTTTTTGGAAAATTGAATGATCTTGATCCGAGACTTTAATGAATTAGTTATAATCATGTCACTGTTTGCTTTCATAATGAATTTGTGCTGGCACGTCTTAAACCTCACGCGAGATGTGTGCACAATGAAATTCTGAATGTCATACACTTTTCCTTCAATCAAAATAGTAGCAAATTTGTCCACATATTCTTTTGGAATTTGTAGATGTATGCATATTCCCTACGGGAATCATTCATTAATTACAATTGATAAGTAGATATTGAATAAAAGAATACATACCTTATAGTCATTAAATAAGCATTCCAAAGTTTGGTGGTGCAATGGCGTGCGTTGATATTCTCTAGAAAAATAACAGCGCATTAACCAAAGCAATATAGATGTTTTTTAGTTCTAAGAGAGAGATCGGATGCAGAAAGCTGATTAGACTCCATGGGATTTCAACCGTACGATGCAGTATTGTGTATTGGTTTTATATGTAGGTAGATAAGGTAAACATAGTATTGAGTATTGTGTACTGATTTTATAAGAAAGCTTCACCGAGAGTTGTAGCATTTATATATATCAAAGTACACGGTAATACAATATGAGAGTATTGAAAGAATATACCTTATTTTGGATTAATACCATAAAACCATACTTTATTATTAATTTTAATACTATGCATGCGATTAAACAATTCATACCTAATATGCATGGTAATGTATATATAATCTAGACGGTAATATCTACTTAAAATTGATTTTAAGGTCCGTTTGGAATGTAAGAAAATGACTTCTGAAAAATGTTTTCTGGAAATTGAGTTATTTTCCAGAAAATATTTTCCATTCTGGTGTTTTGTTGCACACGGAAAACTGTCTTTGTGTGTTTGGTTCACTCTCCGAAAAATGAGCTTTGTATTATTATTATTATTATTATTATTATTATTATTATTATTATTATTATTATTATTATTATTATTATTATTATTATCGTCGTTGTCGTCGTCGTCATCATCATTATTATTATTATTATTATTAAATCTGAAAACAGAACGTGAAGTGATATGAGGTTAAATTCCCTGAAATTAGTACTACTGCTTTGGAAAATCACCGACTTCCACGAGATCCAAATCGGCTCCAAGATATTGAAATGGTTAAATCTTGGAGAAGAAGAGATGGGAAAGTTGCGATATTGGCAGAGCAGCTTTGCAAAGGGTTTCTGAAATGGACAAATCTTGGAGAAGAAGAAATGGGAAGGTTGCGATATACGTTGGTTACCAAAAATCTCGTTGTGAAGTTCAGCTGCCATTGAGAATTAGTGTAAAGAGGAGAGTACAAAGACAGAAATACGTTGGAAGCTAGCTTTGGGTTTAGCACAATGATGGGTTTAAATAGCAAATTGTTATGTTATTACCATAATTAATTATTACCCTAATATCTAATTTATAATTCTGATGTTAAAATTATTATTATTATTATTATTATTATTATTATTATTATTATTATTATTATTATTATTATTATTATTATTATTATTATTATTATGATTATTATTATTATTAACATTTGATTAGTTTTATAAATTTATATATGCACTACGCATAAATTCCAAATTTTCTAGTATAATAATAATATATTCTGTAAGTTTAATAAGCTTCCTCCATTCCGTGCTATTATCATAATAAATATTCATCTTCCCATATTATATACATATATATATATATATATATATATATATATTATTAATTGTATATAATATCTATATATAAATAATGAATGATATTATAGAAATTCCCCTAAGTGTTTTTTTTTTTTTTGGGGGGGGGGGGGGGGGAGAATTTGGCTAGGAGGATTTTACTTATAATGAGCTTAGGCTCTCTTTGATGGAAAAGGTTGGACTGGTATTTCGGATGGACTGGTATACCATGGTTGATGTGTGAACTCTTGGTATTCTATAGTTGGTAACTTGCTCATATCCTTTGTGTTGTTTATTGGATCTGAGTTGAGTTGAGCATTTTTGTTGTAGTCTCTCTCTTGAATTGGTCTTGAACCTATCTCCTTGATTGAGTATGAGTCGGTTAGACTTCCTTGTGATTGAGTTGGTTACGTTGAAATATATTATATATGTCAGTTTCAGAACTATTTTGAATACAAAAGTATATGTATGTAGTTTTACGAGTTGGAGTGAAAATTACTTAGCATTCTTTCGCTAATAGTTGAACCATGTTATCAGGATCTGAATTTGTGGCTAGTTGAGAGTGCGGCGTAGAATTTGCACCTCGAGTATTGCTTATTGTATAATTGATTAGATTAGAACCTAATATATTTTATAGTTAGTTGTAATTGGATTAATGAACCTTGTATTCGGATTTGTAGATAGAACCTTTGTAGCTTGTGCGTTTGGGCTTAGTTGGTAGTCCAAACGTGGCATAACACCCCGTTGAGTTTAAAGTTTTGATTTCCTTTATGTATTTCTGTATATTTATGTATTGGAAAATTAGGGGGTGTTACAGTTAGTGTGTTGAGTCAGTTTCTTGAGAATCCTTGTGATACTCATTGGGATGCTGCTGATTGGGTTCTAAGGTATATCAAGAGAGCACTAGGACAATGCTTATTATATATGATTATAAAGGACATGCTCATGTTGTTGGGTATTCTGATGCAAATTGGTTGGTTGTCCATTTGACAGGCGCTCTACTTCGGGTTATTCTGTCTTCATCGGTGATAATCTTATATCTTGGAAAAGTAGGAAGTAAGATGTTGTTGCCAGGTCCAGTGCTGAAGCTGAATACCGAACCATGCCCTTTGCCACATGTGAGCTTATGTGGTTGAAACAATTACTACAAGAGTTGCAATGTGGCAATGTTGCTCAAATGACACTGATATGTGACAACTAAGCAGCTCTACGCATCGCCTCAAATTCAATTTATCATGAGAGAACCAAACACATCGAGGTTGATTGCCACTTCATGAGGGAGGAGATTGTGTCAGAGTGCATCAAAACCATTTTTAATTTGTCAATCTTCAAATCAATTAGCTGATATCTTGACAAAATCCCTTAGAGCTCCTAGACTTGAGTATATTTGTAACAAGCTTGGAGCATATGATTTATACTCTCCAGCTTGTGGGCAGTGTTGAAACCCTTATCCCTTTTAAAAATGGGCCCATTAAGTTATAGCTTATTCTTGTGTAACAAGCTTGGAGCATATGATTTATACTCTCCAGCTTGTGGGGAGTATTGAAACCGGAGCGTTATGCTGTGGAACCGTGCCCACCTTGCAAGGTGGGCACGGTTGTAGATTCATAAAATTTATACTGTAGATTCATAATTTCTAAATCGTAGGTTCATAATTTAAATACAGTAGATTCATAATTTCTATACTGCGGATTCATAATATTTGTATTGTAGAGTCATAATTTATGTATTGTAGATCCATAATTTCTAAACTGTATAGTTATCTAATTATGAACATATAGTTCTGTGATTTGTGAATACAAAGTTCAACGAATGGATATATGAACATTAAAAATTATGAACATATAGCTCTATAATTATTAACATATATTTATAAAATTATGAGCATATAGCTCTATCACATGTTCACAAACCTACTACTGTAGATTCATAATTTCTATACTAGAGATTTATAATTTAAATACAGTAGATTCATAATTTCTAAATTATGAGATTGCGAAGAGAGAAACACAGTTAACGACAAGTGAAAAACAAAAATTATTATTATCTAATTAAAACGACGTCACGAAAACGGCAAGTGAATCCCCTTCTTTAGAATCCAAAATTCCAATTGGATCATATGATTTATACTCTCCAGCTTGAGGGGAGTGTTGAAGGCAAATTATTATGTGGACCATAACAAAAAGTACATTTTTAATATACTAAATGTATATTATTTATGTATTGAATGTACATTATATAATATAATGTACACTCAGTACACAAATAATGTATATCTCCTGAATACAATGTACATTTTTAATATACTAAAAGTACATTATTTTTGTATTGAATATAGATTATTTTATAATATACAAAATATGGTCTACACAACTTGTGTAGACCATGGTTCACGGCTTCACGCAATAATAATGGAGTGTTGAAACCGTAGGCCCTTTTAAAAATAGGCCTATTAGGGTATAGTTTATTCCTAGTTAGGTATTCTTGGTCCTCTTATTCTACTACATATACATCATTCAACAACCCTGCTAGGAAACGGACTACATATACACGCTTGTTGTTGGAAATGTTTGAAGGTTTAGTTTGGCAGTTGCTATTAGGTTACCTTCGCCAATACATTCGGGACATTCAAACGGAGCAGCTCAAGATTACTCTGTGGAATGGTAACTTGCTGATTATTTGAGAAAAGCACTCTTTTCCACTCCGGTTTACAAGTAATAGTAACAAAATTGACGAAGGGGAAACTTTTTTTTTTTTTTTCTTTAATGTGATTACGTTTGGGCATTTTCATTTCTTTGTGCGGGGTTTGAGCTTCTAATGAAAGTTTAGGGGTAAATATTTTGATGGTTGGCAATACATAACAAATGATAAAGCAAATACTTTTTTCTCTCTTTTAACTTTTTAATTCATGTTATATTTGTGGCATATCTGTATAATGATCATTTATAGCTACATACAATAATCTGAATTTTAGATAAAATTTACATTAACAATCATCGTACTATCGCAGAAGAAGTATTATTGGAAAATGTTGAGCTGATTCTTGAAGCTTTTGATTACCTTCAGTTCCCATTTGCTTTAAAGCAAGGTAAATTCTCTGTACTTTTTCCATGTATTCTGCTAATTATTCCACTACAAGCATTTTTAGAATGCTTTAAAAACACCATTTAGTATTACTTGCCATAATTCCATTATAGTCTTCTAGCTTGCAGCTATTGCTGTATCTGAGCTTAAATTATGCTTATGGAATTTTGTTCTCCAATTTGCTAAATTTACCTTAGCTTGCAACTGTTTGCTGTATGGTATTGTGGGAATTTAAAAGAACAACACTAAAGTTATAATCTGCATTATTTTTTGGGAGAGGGTGGGTGGAAGCATAGATATTTTGATATGTGTGCTAAAGGTAAAAAGTCAAGTTTATCAGCACTTGATACTTTGATGCCATTGCAAGCCAACTAAAATAGTGTGACCTTTGGCTTTGTTATATTCATCTAAAACCCAAACCTGCTAAGTGAGTTATCACAGATAAATACTTGTGCAATATCCTCCAATTTAATAAAGAAATTATAAAGGGGATGAGGGGGTCTAAAACTTATTGAGAAGGCAGTTCCTTTGCCGTTTATGATCTAGGATTTATGGTTCATGATTATGAGTTCAGGGTACTAAAGCGTCTAACTTCATTTATCTTTATAGGTCATGTTGGCAAGTTGAGTATTAGGATTCCATGGAAAAAGCTTGGCTGGGATCTTGTTATAATCATCTTAGAGGATGTATTGATCTGTGCCTCCCAACGAGATAAAAAAGAGGTATTGTTTCACTATATATAGTATTGATGTCTAATATCTTGCACTTCATATAAACCACTATTTATGCTTGTTTTCCTTTTAATTAGCTTTATTATACTAGCTATTAATTAATAGCCCGATTTTTATACATGATCCTAATTAAATGCCACCTAAGAATGATACAGAACTATAGTTATTCAGTAGGAAAAAAAAGTTTCAATAAGTAAAGCGGAGTTCCCTAGTTAATGGTATGCATTCAACAGAAAGAAAGGAAAAGATAAATGCAGTAGGGGAAGAAAAATAAGCTGAAATGACAAGAAACCAATTTCGAATAGGATTCAAATAATATATAATCTGACTTTCAACCAGAAAGATCTAGTTTTGAAAATAAGATTTAAATGAAATGCAGATATTGAGAATTGAGAATAATTTAAAGCTTTAGCTGCCAAAACTGTAGGACTCTTAGACTTCCCGCGTACTACATTAGCCCTCAAGTTTGTTGGTTCTTGGTATTTATGCTGCTGTGTGTTCTTTTATGGCTATTTCCTTTATATGAATTTTCATTGATGAACTCTGCTTTGATTTATTTATTAATTTTTTCTAGGCAGTGGCTGTATTTAGTATGAAGTTTTCAAGCTTTGCAATTATGAATCAACATTTTCTTGGGTGCACTAATTAGCTAAGTGCTTTCTGTACAGGATAAATATAAAATAATAAATGTTTACTTAATGGTTTAAACTTTTAATTTAGGTGGAATACATACTTCATAGGCTATTGGCCCTAGATTCAAATCCTACGTGATACCCATCGATTCATGTGTTTTGCCCATAAAAAAATCCCATTCATATTAAGCTTTTAGTAGAGGTGGAACACATACTTATACTTTCTTTCTTCAGGAATAGTAGGAGGAAGTTGAAAACCATTATCATATCTTTCATAAACCTAATGTTTCAACCTTAGGAGGTTGCTTATGAGATGAGTGAAAAATAGATGAAATCTTTTAGTATAATGCATTAGATTTTCTTACAAATTGATGAGCATGGATGCTTTATTTGTGGTAATTACTTGCATTAATACTTTTTTTTTCCCTTTTAATGGGAATCATGCGGCGTTTGCGCAATCCTTCAAGTTTTTATGAGTGACTAGTGAAAGATGTTTTTTAGTGGTAGAGGGTATTTTCACACCGGATATCATCCTCAAGGAGTGACGGAAGGGAGTTGACTTAAGAGGATCTAATCACAAGTTATAACCGAGTATATAAGAGTTAGGTCAACAATCATGTACGTTGAGATCTTAGATTCAATCGAAATATGCACTAGACTCCTAAGCAAACATAGGCGAAGGAATAGAAATATTTAACAAACAAGAATAGAAAGTAGGGACTCAGACTTGGCTATCTTAAGTCTTTCATGTAAAGAGGAGTTATTAGTGAACGTGCTACAAGCTCGATACAACAATAGTGCCAATGCTATTCTCATGACCATTGGACTAGCCAACTAGCCCTAGGTTGCTTATGAGACGACTGAAAAATAGATGAAATCTTTTTAGTATAATGCATTAGATTTTCTTACAAATTGATGAGCATGGATGCTTTATTTGTGTTAATTACTTGCATTAATACTTTTTTTTCCCTTTTCATGGGAATCATGCGCAGTTTGCAATACACTATTGGTATAGTGTATACATTACTATATACTACATATGTCTGAAAACTCAATAGTCGGGGACTAGTAATTGACTAGTCAACCCCAAAGTCAAAATTGTACCTTGAGCTTTGTAGGGAGTTCCCTTGTTCCCTTACACCTCTTCATGTTAGTAAGGGTATTCTTGACTTTTCACCTTGTGTTAGTATTGTATGCTAACCTAGTAGAACACCCTCATTTCTCTCCTTACACTTTCCAAATTCTAGCTCCACCTTCTCTCTAAAAAGGTAGATAGCTTTTTTTCCAAGCCAAGTTGAAGCTTTGCCAAAACTTCAAGAGTTGTCTCCAAGATTCTACCTTTCATGCATTTGGGCATCTAGGAGGGTAAGATCCTTGTTCATCTTGTGTTTTTAGTGCTTTCTAAGGTGTCTTTTCTTAAAGATAGAATCTTGATGATCTTTTGGTGTGTTCTTGAAGTGGGTTTGGAAGGTGAGCTTTGTTATGAGCTTGGTGAGGTGTTAAGAGAAGGTTTTTGTCTTCAAGAGGTAACCCATGCTCTACAAAACCTATTTTGCTTACCTATATGATGATTTCTTGGATTCTACATGTGATTTTGCTATGAAATGTGAGTGTTTATGCATTGTCTTGTGAAAATGAATATCTAGAGCTTGTGTTTAGGGTTCTTGTATGCCATTACTTGACTAATCCTTTGATTCAAGTCATTTTGTTGTCTTTGCTGAGATTCGGCATGTTTTGGACTTGAATTTGAGCTTGGAGTTAAAAATCCCCGAAAGGATTATTTGGTACAGGGTTACGTACCCGCAGGCGGAACGGAGGGCAGTGGCTTACCCGCCGTCCACCTGCGGGGTACAAGAGACTCCTGGCCATGTACCCGTGGGTGGAACCGCGGGTAGGGGCTTACCCGTGGGTCCACCCGCGGGGTACAGTGTATTGTTGTTGGGGGATTTGTTCCCCGTGATTCTTTTGACTCGGTATTTGGTATTTTGACTTCCCGATGTTCTTTTGTGGAACAATTTGAGTGTCCTCTTCACGTTTCGTATGTCTAGAACTATATGGTAGGGATCCATGTAGGTTTTGCTATCTTGAATCGTGCTAATTGTTCAACATTGTGTTTCGTTGAACCGTGATGAGTCTTCTATGTTCTTCGGAACTACGTTTGGTTTACTCGTTTGTTCAACGTGCTAGTTCGGTGTTTAAATTCTATCGTGTGTATTGTTTGTAATTTCTTATTGGTTGATGATAACTTGTGGTATTCATCGTTGTTATTGTTAGACTGTGATCCATTCCTTGATTGAGTATGGTTTCATATCTTCGTTGTGATCCGTTGATTGATTCCTGTTATGGTGTGATGTGTGATGTGTGTGTGGCTTTACCTGGATTGTACGATTAGTGGTATGGAACACTAGTCACCAAGGTATTGCAGTGGTCCTCGTGGTGGCAATGACGTGATTATGGAGTTGTGACCTTTGTGTAAGGTTCACGTATTTCTTGGGAGGCATGTGTTGCCGTGTGTGTGATCGGTACCCTCGTGTACTATGAAATCGGTGGTTCTGTTGGAGGGACAGTTGGAGGGGGAACGACGGTTCCCGGAGGGATAAGGTTGGACTTGGTGTACAAGGATCCTGGAGGTAAAGGTTGGAACTAGATATAAGGTTGGGGGTAGCCATAAGGTTGGAACCGGGCATAAGGAAGGCATATCAACTCGTGATGGGTGATGTCACGAGGGCTTGTGTAGCCGTTGTTGTGAGTTCTCTTCTTGTGACGTGTGTAGACATAAAGGCATGTGTTGCCATTTGGTGTGTCCTTATTCCTTTGAGTTATGCGTGTCGGGTGTTAATCTATTGTGTGAAGATAGATTATACCTTGAGACTTCTTGTGAGTCGTTGTTGTTCCTTGTAGTCTTTGGATGTGTTCCCGTGTTCTTGTTGAGAGTGTTTGAGTCTTGTGTTTACTATTACTCTTGGTTTTGAACTAATATATATGTATTCCATCTCGAAAATGGCTTTACAAACTTATATCTTACCTATTTATGATATTTCACATGTGTTGGTGGGTTACCAGCATTATTTGCTGACCGGGCGTCGTCCCATGTTTTATATGTTTCTTTCAGGTGATGCTTTGATGAGTGCGCGGTTTAGTGCCGGCTAGTGTAGCTCCTCCTTTATGTTTTGTGGCCTGTGAGCCAATTTAGACTTAGTACTTTGTTAAGTTGGTTTTTAGATGTTGAACAATGCAGATGTTAGCCTGTGCGTTCACCTCTGGGTGAGCGTGGCATAGCACCCCGTTTCTTCCAGTTTATATATTTCCTCTTTCAGTCTTGCGCTGTGTTTGTTGTTTTGGTTTAGATATCTGCATGTTTAAGGATTTAAATAGCAGGGAATTTAGGGGGTGTTACAGTTGGTATCAGAGCCTAGGTTTGAGCCTAGGAGGGTTAAGTCTAGACTTTCTAAGTGGCTAAGTGTGGTTTGAGACCTTAGGAATCTATGTGTTAGGCTTAGGACTTTAGGTTGCACGGTGAGCTGAGTGTTCTTTCAGTTATGTGCGTGTTTGTTGTCTTTTTGGTAACCGTGTTGTTGTTGAAGAAGTTTGCGATGCCTCCTCGTCCACGAGCGCATACCCCGGAGACCCCGACGAACGAGCAGCTTGCTCAGAACCTCCAACAGTTGACTCAGACGATGCAGACGCTTAGTGAGGCTTTGCTGAACAACAACCACCCCGTGCCACCTCCTCAACCTGTTGGGCACAGGGATATGGGTCGTTTGGTGTCGGGTCATAGGCCGCCGACCTTCGCGGGTGAAGAAGACCCAGTGGTTTTGGAAGAATGGATGAGAGTGTTCGACAAGATCTTTCGCGGTTGTGGGTTGTCCCGAGGAGAGAAGGGTAGAACTGGCAACGTTCTACTTCTGCCATGAAGCTGATCTGTGGTGGATTCATGAGGGTCCGACCTTCCTTAAGGAACCAGAGTTCGGTTGGTCTGCGCTTAAGGATAGGATGCGCGAGAGGTTTTACCCGGCACACGTGCGAGCCACCATGTACGAGGAGTTTCTCCACCTACAGCAAGGATCTCTGTGTGTGGTCGAGTACCACAAGAAGTTTTTGGAGTTGGCGCGCTTTGCTCAGATGCTCGTGCCTACGGAGCTCGCTAAGGTCGAGAAATTCGTTGCCGGCTTGAATTATGACGCACGAAAAGCTTTGACTGTGAGCATGCTGAGTTCTTTTAAGGATGCTTATTTGAGTGCCGCAGATCTGTACCGCGTTCAGCAGCTTTAGCGGGGATCTTTTGAGCTAGCAAGGAAAAGGACCGAGAGTGGAGGTTCTTCCACCTTCAAGAAGCCACGGCCGAGTTTTCAAGCCAAGAATGTGTCATCTTCGACCCAAGGACCCAACCGGATGGAGCAAGGGAATCAAGCCATGACATCTCCTTGTCATAGATGTGGGAAGGTGCATGTCGGTCAGAGTTGCAATGGTTTCGCGTTGCGATGCTTTTGTTGTGGAGATAGGGGCCACAAGGTTGCTGAGTGCCCTCACCAGGCCAATCAAAGGGCGCTGCCGCTACCCCTTGGAGCCAGAGGAGCAGCGGGAGGTAGCTCGAGCGCGGAGCAGCTGGGGCCAGGCCAGCAGGGAGAGTCTTTGTGATGGGGCGTTCGCAAGTAGAGTCCGAGGGTTTGGTGGAGGAGGAGCTAGCAGGTAATCCTTTCCTAGCCTACCCTTGTCTTTTGTGCGCATCTTGTTCCTTGTTGTCTTGAGTGTAGTCTTGTGTTTCTTCGTTGTCTACTTGAGTTACTTTCCTATCCTTGACATGTTGTTTCCTTGATAATGATTCCTTTGGAATTAAGTGTAAGTCTAATTGAAGAATGTGCTCCATCTCAACTAAAAGCTTAAGCTCTAGTTGGATTGCACATTAATGGCTATATGCTCACACGCCCCCTCACGTGTGCGATGGGTTCCAAGCAAAACGTGGACTGGTAAACAGTAATCGCTTATGAATGGCGCTGAGATTCGAACCCATGACCGTTAGTCTGGCTCTGATACCAAATTGAAGTATGTGTTCCATCTCAACTAAAAGCTTTAACTCTAGTTTTTTTTTTTTTTTTTTTTTTTTTTTTAAAAGAAGTTTATTAATAAAAAGGAAGGCCAAGGCCAGTACAAGGTCCGGATGGACTTAGGCCCCACATGGCCTAAATCCTACTAATAAGCTAAGTAAGGAAAAGTAAAATAACACAAGATACCATAAAGTGGCCCCCGGGGCTCTAACATGCATGCCCCAAGCCCTATGCTAGCTATCACTAACTAATCGCAGGCAGGAGTAGTCAAAACCTCTGAAGCACAAGTAGCGAGGATAGATGCCTCGCGTGTCACAAACGTGGCCCCCCAGCCAGTTGCACTACAGCGACTACACACCATAATGCCGCCTAGCCGGGATGCACCACAATTGCCACACCTCCCGGAACGCTATCGACTGCCCTGTAGAACCAAGCATGCCAAACAATAGATAATGCAACGCACGACAAAGCATAACAATGGCACTACAGGTAGATCCCGAGCCACACGGCACAAGGCAGCCAATAGCAGAACTCCCGATCAGCACCCCAACCCTAACGGGATTAGCTACTATGGGCCAGCAGCAAGCCTGGACTACCGCCAACGGATTTGAAAAACACCTACCCGGCCACCGTTCAGCCCGGGCTACGATGCAATTTTTGACCGCTTGCATCGGCGTTGAGACCTGGTCTTTTCCAAAAATGCCTGCAAAGGCGAAACCAAAAAGAGCCCAAGACCAGTTCATGCCTCCGAGGTCAAAGAAGCAGCACCTGCAAAAATAGAAACAAGATAGAACAAGCTAGCATCGTGTTCCCATGACCCAACTATCACATCTATCTCGGGTGAGTGTTTAAGTTTATACCAGGCTGACGCGAACAAAAGCAACCCCCCAAATAATAGCCCGTCCCCCCGGAGTCAAGAAGGAACTCAGCTACTATTGGCCAGCAGCAAGCCTGACCAGGTCAACGGATTTGATAATCCTGCCCGGCACACCGTTCAGCCCGGACTAGGGTGCCCTGTTGTACCGCCAACACCTTACGTTGAGACTCAGCACTGCGAAGCAGGGCTTCCCGGTCCCCAGAGAACCTCACACACTCACTGTTTTTTAACTCCCATCCACTCTTTCTTTTCCTCCCAACTCTCCTTTTTCTCACTCCAATTCTTTTCACTCTATTCTTTTCTTTCACTCATTCTTTCCACTCAATTCTTTTCTATCCCTCAGCCCATTCTTTTCTTTTTTCCATCTCTTTTCCTTTTCTTTTTTCCTTTTTTCTTTTCTTTTTTATTTTTTCTGTTTTTTCTTTTTTCCAAATTTCCAACTAATCAAACAAAGTACAAGTACAATCACGGGGGATCATCAATATAAAAAAACACGTAGGGCACATCATCATGTATCAGTAAAGCACGGACCCTACGTGGCAGATCATTGAGGCTCCGAAAGATGGCCTCCCCCGGCTTATCCACCGCCCAGTTAGCTAGCGCCTGTGCAGGCATATTGGCCCTGGACGGGCACACAGAAGCAGTAACAACCCCACAGGAACACAGAAACCAGAGTCTGGTCACAACATCATCTAGAATCCACGGCGGACGAACAGAGATATCAACGTAGCTAGCCAACTCCGCCCAAGTGGACTCTATATCAATCAAAGTAGTTCCCCCGGCCAGGCACCATTCCAGGCAAGAGAAAAGGACCCGGAGCATTCCCCGGGCGTGCTCCCCGTGGCCAGACCACGCAACCCCGTAGCAGAAGCCACCCTCCTGGTTGCGCACCACGGCCGCAGCCCCCCCAGCCGCCGAAGACCGAGAAAGATTGATCTTTAACGCCCCAGCAACTGGGGGAGACCACCTGACCGTCCTAATAACACGCCTCGGCACATGTGCCTCCAAGTATGCCACAGTAGTCCTCCAGTTAGAGGGCAGGATATGCTGCATGGGCCAACGCCTAAACAGGCATTCCGCCACCCCCTTTGCCACCCCATGCATCACCCGTGCAACGCTGGGTGTGTCTCGGCCGTACATGCACCCATTACGGTGCTTCCACAGCTCCCACAACACCAGATACGGCAACCTTCAAACAACAAAAGACAAAAGAGGGTTACGCGCCCCGCCCGACCCCATCCTGCAATCAAAGTCCTAAGACTCCGGTGTCGCAAGTAGTGGCCGAGGGACGCCAAAACATATCTCCAAGCAGCTCTTGCTGTTTCCCCAGAATAAAAGATGTGATCAATAGACTCGGGGACCGGGGCTGGACAACACCGACACCTCGAGACGATCGCATGACCGAAACGGGCCAAGATGTCATCCGTGGGAAGCCGCCCTCGGAACACCCTCCAAGCCAGGAAGGACACCTTAAAAGGAAGGTGCTTGCGCCAACACTTAGCTAAGAGCGGGTCCGGTGCAGTGGGCAAAGCAGGCCTAAGAAAGGCCTCAGCAGAGGAATAAGAAAACATACCGTCGGACGCCACGGTCCAGAGTGGGATATCACGCGGGCCCTGCCCCAAGCGGGACAGGTCCGCCCCAATCCCAGCAAATGCCAAGTCATCGTGGTCTGTCAAATCAAGCTGGCCATCCCGCACATAGTCTAGAAGTAACTCCCGGGAGTAGGAAACCCCTCGGTGTGGATAAAGCCTGCCAAGTGGGCCCAGACCCGACCAGTTGTCCCACCAGAAATTAACCCGGCCTTGGAACAACCGCCAAGTGAGAACCCCCTCAACCTCATCACGTACCGCCAGCATCCTCTTCCAGGTGTGCGAATCTCTATTCTGAACCAACTTAGCAACCGGGTGAACCCGACTGCAATATTTCGCCCTCATAATGTCCGACCATAAAGTATGATCTGTCCGGAAATTCCACCACAATTTAGCACTGGCCGCCCTTATCATCAAGTCTAAATCCATGAACCCCGCCCCCCCTTCCTTCTTAGGACGAGAGAGGGTTTTCCACGAACTCCAGTGGTACCGGGCGCCCCCTGACTGTTTCCAGAAAAAACTCGCATAACATCTCTCCAAATCCCGTATGACCTGCTTAGGCGGAGCGCAGGCCGAAAATATGTGCAACGGTATGGCCTGCAAGACTGAAGAGATCAAGATTGCCTTCCCGCCCTTCGAGAGCAGCCGGCGTTGCCAACTCAAGCATCTAGCCTTAACTTTATCAATCACCGAGGCAAAGTAGATACACTTTTTACGGCCTATATACACCGGGCATCCCAAATATGTAAAAGGAAACTGTTTATGCACACAGCCCGTTGCCCGGCAAATCTGCTCAATCTCGTGGGCCGGAGTACGAGGGTGCATGTAAAACGCACTTTTCTGAAAGCTCACCAACTGTCCTGAGATCTCCTCGTACTCCTTTAACGCCCCAATCACGACCTCAATAGCTCCCAACCTGGCCGTACTAAAAATAATAACATCGTCCGCATAGGCCAGGTGGTGAATATGTGGTGTCCGTGGCGGCTGTGTAAACCGGGGCACCGTAGTGCCATCATAGACCCGCGCAATGTACACCGACAAGACCTCAGCTGCAATCACAAACAGAGTCGGGGACAGCGGGTCCCCTTGCCTGAGACCTCGCGTAGACGTGAAGAAGCCCTCTTTGACTCCATTCACAATCACTGAATACCACACGTTAGACACGGCCCGGAACACCATATCTATCCAGACCTCACTGAAACCCAGGCGGCGCATCACCGAAGTCAGGAAAAACCATGATACCCGGTCATAAGCCTTAGCCATGTCTAACTTAAGGACTATGTCCCGGTTCTGCAAGCTCAACCCGTGGCACATCTCAGACGCTAGAAGCACATTATCTGTAATAGACCGGCCCGCCACAAACCCACTCTGCTGCGGTGACAACACCCGAGGCAAGACTGTAGCCATCCGAACCACCATGAGCTTCGTGATAAGCTTACTACTGAAGTTGCATAGGCTGATGGGTCTGTAGTCCGCAAAAGTCTCCGGACTCGGCTTCTTCGGCAACAGGACGATAGATGTGTGCGTGATAGCCCTGGTAAATTCCCGTCCCGCAAAGTAGCTCTGAACCATACGGACAACATCATCCTGAATAATATCCCAGCAAGCCTTATAGAAGGCCCCCGAGAAACCATCCGGCCCTGCCGCACTCGTAGAGTTCATCTGCATTACCACCGCCTTCACCTCCTCCACCTCAGGCACCGCCGTCAAAACCTCATTATCCTCCTCTGTAACCAACCGTGGGACACAGTCCAGCCTAGTCAACTCAAAACCCCAACCTCCGCGGTGAACATATGCTCAAAGAAAGAGACCGCCTGATTAGCAATCCCTTGCCTATCCTCTAGCCACACACCGTCACCACCCTTCACTCTGTGTATATATAGCTTTCGCCTACGTTCCTTAATAACTGAGTGAAAGAACCGGGAGTTTCTATCCCCATCCTGAACGTCGGTGATACGCGCCTTCTGCTGCCAAAATTCTTCTTCTATAGCAATCTGTTTCTGTAACAAAGCAACACCCTTTTTATATTCAATTAAAGCATTCTCATCATTCGGGTGTTGCTGTAAGGCAGCCTCTAGTTGGATTGCACATTAATGGCTATATGCTCACAAGTCTTTCTTGATGAATGATTCTCTTAGTTTTATGAGTAAGCCTCGTAGGGAGTCATGCTTTGGTTAATTTTTATAACCTTTGCATGTGGGTATTCTTGCAACCTTTCTTTTTTAGAACCACCTAAATTTCTCCAAGTATTCTTTGAATTTGGAAATAAGAAATCCATACAAAACCCATTCTTATGTGGCCTTAAAATCAAGTATAATATTCTTTTTGCAAGCCTTGAGTTTCAAACCAAGGCATACCCTTTGCCAACCTAACTCCTAAACCACTTGAGCTAATTACCTTTTTTGGAACTTACTCAACTTTAATCCCATCTAAACCATAAAATTTTCACTTTACACAAATCCCCAAATTAAATCATCTTTTCCCCAATTTTTTCCCCAAAAATCCCTACATTCCCAAATCTTCTTCTTTCTTCTTCCCTACCCGTGAGCAGCCAAGAACCCACCCCCACCCGTCGCCTCACGTGAAACCTGCCACCACCACCTGCCCGTCGACGAGCCACCACCACCGCCGTTCGCCGGAGACGTTGCCGCCGCTGGAGCCTTGTTGTCGTGGGCTGTCGCATCTCCATGAGGGAGAAAGAGCGGCGAGAGAGAGAGAGGGAGAGAGAGATCGGATAGTGAGAAGAAGGGGAAGAAGAGAAAAGTTGTGGGCTTCTTTTGTTGAGCTTTGGGTTATCTCCTACCACGCCTAGAAGGTCAAGTTTGGCTAGGAAAGCCGAATGGGTGGATACCCATTATCTCCTTCTTGAAGGTAAAGCCTTTGACCCAAAATCTTTTTCTAATTCTTTGTTGGATATGCTTAGATTCCAAGGTTTGTTGGATGGGTTTCTCGCTATAAGGGCCGAGACTTACCCGAGTCTGGTTAAGGAATTTTATTGTCACATGGTTGTGACAAAGGATGGTGATAAGCTTGAGATCACTTCTAAAGTGAGAGGTGTGAAGGTTGTTCTGTCTGAAAAGAGGCTGGCTCAGCTTTTGAGTTTATCTGCTTCGGGAGTTGCTCAGTATAGCGGTAACTCATGGATTAGTACGGATACCATGGGGTACCGGGACTATTTGAGTTATTTGTTGGGTCGCACGAGTGGTTTCACTCAAGCTTCAAGACCGAAGAAAAAGTGGTTGTCTGCGAAACAAAGGATCTTGGTTATGTTGGTATCGGATTGTTTGTTACCCAATAACAACAAAAGTAATTTGTTGGGAAAGTTGGAGTGCACCTTTGCCTTTTGCCCCAAGAATATGGTCAAGTTCAACGTGCCAGCTTTGATGTTACAACATATGGTTTTCTGCCGTGATCATAACCGGAAAAGCCTACCGTATGGGATGGTGTTGAGCTGGATTCTGGTTAGGAAGGGTGTAAATGTGGATGGTAGTCTACCGAAGGCCGTGGGAAAGTTGGTGTTGGATGCCACCAATCTTCGTAGTTGCAATCTGTTTCATTTGGAAGATGGTGATTACATCACTCTCAAAGAAGTTGCAAGGAAAGCCCCTGAGGAAAGAGCCGAGTTGGAAGCCGAGCTTGGGATTCATGCCGGGAAGTTGAGCCTCGCAGTCCAAAGTTTGGGTGGCGATGAAGAAGATGAGGGTGAAGCAGGCCGTGAGGAGGAAGTGGAAGCACCGGAAGCTGCCGAGGCTGAAGAAAGTGATTCTGAAAGTGAAGAAAATCAAAGAAGAAAGGAAGCTCGCAACAAGAGGGAGCATGATGCCATGACACACGAGGAGCGCGTTGTCACCTTGTTTCGTCAACAGAATCGCATGATCGGAGAAGGCTTCGCGTTCATGAAGACGCAGTTTGTCGTCGTAGAGGATAGGATGATGAAGGATCCGAGGAGAGCACCGAGGAGTCGGAGAGCGAGTCCTTCTAGAGTGGATTTGTGGCCGACTTGTTCGCCCTTCCGTAGTTGTTGTTATCTCTTTAGCCGTTGTTACCGTTTGGTTGTTGTTTGCCTTTATGCTTGTTCTTGCTTGTTGTTTTGTTGTTTAATTAGTTTTGTAGCTGGTGTTTAGAGTTAGTTGTCTAGTTCTTAGTTGTTGGCTAGAAGTTGGTGTTTGTGTTGGGAATAGAGTTCGTTATGCTCAATTTATCTGTTTGTTTAATTCTTGCCAATCCTTGTTTTGAATTCTTTCTTGCCTTGAATTCTTGTGGAATCTTTTGGATTTTGACCAAAAGAGGTTGTTCTTGACACACTTGTCACATAGTTGTTCTTCTCACCGTTTGTTTTAATTCGTCGTACCCAAGTTTCGGGGACGAAGCCTCTTTGAATGGGAGAGGATGTGACACCCCGTAATCCAAATTCAATTAAGGGATTAATTAAGTAATTAATCCTAAACCAATTGGTAATTTAATTCCTTAAATTCCTGAAAATTCAATAGTTGGGGATTAGTAATTGACTAGTCAACCCCAAAGTCAAAATTGTACCTTGAGCTTTGTAGGGAGTTCCCTTGTTCCCTTACACCTCTTCATGTTAGTAAGGGTATTCTTGACTTTTCACCTTGTGTTAGTATTCTATGCTAACCTAGTAGAACACCCTCATTTCTCTCCTTACACTTTCCAAATTCTAGCTCCACCTTCTCTCTAAAAAGGTAGATAGCTTTTCTTCCAAGCCAAGTTAAAGCTTTGCCAAAACTTCAAGAGTTGTCTCCAAGATTCTACATTTCATACATTTGGGCATCTAGGAGGGTAAGATCCTTGCTCATCTTGTGTTTTTAGTGCTTTCTAAGGTGTCTTTTCTTAATGATAGAATCTTTATGATCTTTTGGTGTTTTCTTGAAGTGGGTTTGGAAGGTGAGCTTTGTTAGGAGCTTGGTGAGGTGTTAAGAGAATGTTTTTGTCTTCAAGAGGTAACCCATGCTCTACAAAACCTATTTTGGTTACCTATATGATGATTTATTGGATTCTACATGTGATTTTGCTATGAAATGTGAGTGTTTATGCATTGTCTTATGAAAATGCATATCTAGAGCTTGTGTTTAGGGTTCTTGTATGCCATTGCTTGGTTATTCCTTTTATTCAAGTCATTTTGTTGTCTCTGGTGAGATTTGGCATGTTTTGGACTTGAATTTGAGCTTGGAGTTGAAAATCCCCGAAGGGATTATTTGGTACAGGGTTACGTACCCACGGGCGAAACGGCGGGTAGTGGCCAACCCGCCGCCCACCTGCGGGGTCCAAGAGACTCGTGGCCATGTACCCGCGGGTAGGGGCCTACTCGTGGGTCCACCCGCGGGGTACAGTGTATGGTTGTTGGGGGATTTGTTCCCCGAGAACAATTTGAGTGTCTTCTTGATGTTTCGTATGTCTAGAACTATATGGTAAGGATCCATGTAGGTTTTGGTGTCTTGAATCGTGCTAAGTGTTCAAAATTGTGTTTCGTGGAACCGTGAAGAGTCTTGTGTGTTTTTCGGAACTACGTTTGGTTAACCCATTTGTTAAGCATGCTAGTTCGGTGTTTAAATACTAGCGTGTGTATTGTTTGTACCTTCTTATTGGTTGATGATAACTTGTGTTATTTATCGTTGTTGTTGTTGGAATGTGATCCATTCATTGAATGAGTATGGTTTCATATCTTCGTTGTGATCCGTTGATTGATTCCTGTTGTGGTGTGATGTGTTCGTTGCTTTACCTGGATTGCACGATTAGTGGTATGGGACACTAGTCACCAAGGTATTGTAGTGGTCCTCGTGGTTGCCATGATGTGATTATGGAGTTGTGACCTTTGTGTAAGGTTCACGTATTTCTTAGGAGGCATGTGTTGCCGTGTGTGTGATCGGTACCCTCGTGTACTATGAAATCGGTGGTTCTTTTGGAGGGACTGTTGGAGTGGGAACGACGGTTCCCAGAGGGATAAGGTTAGACTTGGTGTACAGGGGTCTTTGAGGTAAAGGTTGGAACTAGATATAAGGTTGGGGGTAGCCATAAGGTTGGAACCGGGCATAAGGAAGGCATATCAACTCGTGATGGGTAATGTCACGAGTGCTTGTATATCCGTTGTTGTGAGTTCTCTTCTTGTGATGTGTGTAGTCACAAAGGCATGTGTTGCCTTGGCATCTGTTGTCATTTGGTGTGTCCTTATTCCTTTGAGTTATGCATGTCGGGTGTTAATCTATTATGTGAAGATAGATTATACCTTGAGACTTCTTGTGAGTCGTTGTTGTTCCTTGTAGTATTGGGATGTGTTCCCGTATTCTTGTTGAGAGTGTTTGAGTCTTGTGTTTACTATTACTCTTGGTTTTGAACTTATGTATATGTATTTCGTCTCAAAAATGGCTTTACAAACTTATATCTTACCTATGTATGATATTTCGCATGTGTTGGTGGGTTACCAGCATTATTCGCTGACCGGGCGTCGTCCCATGTTTTATATGTTTCTTTCAGGTGATGCTTAGACGAGTGCGCGGTTTAGTGCCGGCTAGTGTAGCTCCTCCTTTATGTTTTGTGGCCTGTGAGCCAATTAGACTTATTACTTTGTTATGTTGGTTTTTAGATGTTGAACAATGCAGATGTTAGCCTGTGCGTTCACCTCTGGTTGAGCGTGCCATAGCACCCCGTTCTTCCAGTTTATATATTTCCTCTTTCAGTCTTCCGCTGTGTTTGATGTTTTGGTTTAGATATCTGCATGTTTAAGGCTTTAAATAGCATGGAATTTAAGGGGTGTTACAGACACCGTTGTTGAGGGCAATGTCTTAAACCCAGGGGTTAAGGATGGAGCTGACACATAAAGTGTTGGCCTTGAGTTGGGTTTGCCACGACGTAAAGCCCCCCATGTGTCCCAACTTACTGCCTCTGTACATATTCCTACCAACAATTTGTTTACATTCTTGCAAGATGTTCAGGAGACGGAGCTAACCGAATGGGCCAACACACAAGACTTTGACACAACATTGGATGATCATTTGGCGGGGGTTATTAGTCAAGATCAGGTTCCTCAGGACCCTCAAACTCAATCACAAGAGGAACCTCAAGAGCAATCACAAGAGGAGCCTTAGGCTCATAATTAGGAGCACATGAGGACTTAGGCACTTGGTCAAAGTAAATCCCACACTCGGTCACATGAGGATACTCAGTCCCCGGTTCAGGCACATAATGAGGGGGTTTGCACTCACACCCTCCATCTACACCCAGGGATGCTAGTTCTGTGCGACAGATATGTTTTATTCCTTCTATTGTTCCAGAGTCTATGGCTCCCCAAACACTAGTTTGGGGGGCGGGGATAGGTTTGTGTGGATTAAACACGGATCATGACTTCATCCCCATGGTATCTCAACATAATCAGTCATCTGCTGCATTCAAATAATGATGGGGTTTGCACTCACACCCTCCATCTACACCCGGGGATGCTAGTTCTGCGTGACAGGTATGTTTTACTCCTTCTATTGTTCCAGAGTCTATGGATCCCCAAACACTGGTTTGGGGGTGGGGATAGGTTTGTGTGGCTTAAACACGGATCATGTCTCCATCCCCATGGTATCTCAAGTTACTCAGCCCTCTGCACCAGTTTCGGTAGTTAGGCTTGTTCGGAGAACTTGGTCAGCGTCAGAGCGATCCAACGTTGCGGTGTTCTACCGTGAGGCGTCTGATGATGATAGTGAGTCTTCAGTTGCTGGTACAGTTGTTACCTTTGAGTCTACGGGATATCGTATGGAGCCAGTGGGCCATGCGTCATCCCAAAGAGTGTCTTAAGTGCCCTTTGGTGGTTGATATACTACATCATAGGTACATTTTAAGGAGAGAAGTAGTTCGGGCTTAGGTAAACCTATCTCATTACAATCTCCTTCTTTTTGATGATGCATTTTCTTGCGTGGAATGTGCGGGGAATTGCCTCGCGTGGTTTTTTTCAAATGTTGCATTTGCTGTTTAAGGAGCATAAGCCTTTTATGTTGAGTCTTTTTGTAATACTGATAGACTGGATTCCTTTAGGTTGTGACTTGGATTTGACAATGCTTATGCTGGTGTCAATGATAAATTGTGGCTTTTTTGGAATTTGATTTGCAATTTGAATTTAAATTTGATCAGTCTATGCCTGTTTCATATGCTTATGTTACTATTCCTTCCCCTTTTTGGGTTTCTTTTGTCTATGCAAAGACTATGGGTTCTCAAAAGGAGCCTTAATGGGCTGAGTTAGGCTTAGTTTCAAATAGGGTTCCTTCGGGGCGTTTCTTGGTCTGTGATGAGTGATTTTAATTATTTCCTAAATGTGGATGAGAAAAAAGGTGGGCTTCCTTATCCTCATATGAAGACTACTACTTTTTGGGAGTGTGTTAGTACGTGTGACCTTATTAACTCTACTGCCTATAGTTCCTCTTTCACTTGGTGGAATGGGAGGCGTAGGGAGTCAGCTATCTAGATGCGCCTGGATTGTTTTCTCTACATTTTGGTGTGGGAGTCAATGTTTAGGACACCTGTTTAGCATATGTCTAAAGCCATGTCTGACCAGTATCTATTACTTGTTACTTCTGAGGTTAATACTGCTCAGCCCATTCCTAAGCACTTTTTGTTTCTTAATGTGTGGACTAAGCATGAGGATTTTCTGCGTGTGGTTAGGGAAAGTTGGGGGTTCGTGTTGAGGGTGCACCAATGTATGTTTTGGCTACTAAGCTTTCCGGGTTAAAGAAGGTCCTTGTTCCTTGGTGGGGTAGTGCATTTCGGGATTCGGTTTCGATTTTGGTATTAAAAAAATAATACCATTCGGTTTAACATTAATTTTGGTTCGGTTTCGGTTCAATTTGAAAATGTTCGATGTCGATTCGAAATTAATTCAGTTCGGTATTCAGTTCGATTTAAGAACTCCAATTTCTAACATTTCCTAATTTTTCAAACACGCTACCGATAAATACATATTCACATAGTCCATCTCCAAAGTCTAAACATTATATAACAAAATAGCAATCCAAAGTTTAAAAACACTACTAAGTACTAATTACCAAACATCAGTTGGCTTTTTTGCCCAACCGACTCTTCAATTGACTCACTTGGAATGTTTTGTTGATGAGATGAAGAATCATCCATATATGAAGTTAATATTTGGAGAACAAGGGTTAAATACTGTATAGTTAATTTTTGAACACAATTCGTTATTTCTTGGCAAAGTATATTTCCACTGCATTGGAATATTATTTTTCAATGCACAAGAAATATAATTTTAGTGCTTCCAAGCAGTGAAAAATATTTCCAAGCACTAGAAATCAAAATTAGAATGATGTTGAAGCACATTAGTTTCATAGAAACGTGAAACTAAAGAAATATCGAATATAGTACGAATAGCTTAAGTTAGAGATAATTGTGAGGTAAAGAACAATTACGACAAACAGCAAAACTACAATGTAGAGAACATACTATAAAGAAATCAAACAAAAAAATTTAATTGAAATACCAGTGAGAATGTGAGCTGAACGGCGAAGTTGGCAGCAAGGGACTTGGATTCTTATTTCTTTATTATTTATTATTGTTATTGTTATTGTTATTGTTATTATTATTGTTATTATTATTATTAATTATTAATTTTACTTTTTGTCGCACGACTTTTGAGATCTTATCAATTTTGGTGCTTAACTTTGTTTTTTATTTTATCAATTTTAATCCCTACGGCCAAATTGACGGTGAAATATTGCCGAATTTTATATTTTAGGGACAAAAGCGTCATCTCAAGGTAAGATCTTCAATATCTAAGCAAAAGAATAATCATATTTAGAGAAAATGAAGGGCTTGCCAATTGCCGACGCTATAAATCCCATAGATCTATGTCTAGTTTTTGTCCGTCTTCTCCATTATTTTCATCGATCAAACACTTATAAATATGATTTTACAGTGATTTTGTTTAGATATTGAAGATGATTCCTTGGGATGACAATTTTACCCTTTAAAATATAAAATCCAGCAACATTTCGCCGTCAATTTGGCTAAAAGGACAAAAACTGATAAAATTAAGAAAGTTAGGCGCCAATGATCTTGTGGTCTAGTGGCATGAAGTGGCTCAACCAAATGGAAGGTCATGGGTTTGACCCCTAGTAGGGGCGGTATTGACTAAAAAAACAAAAAAAGAAAAAAAAAAACAAAGTTAGGCACTAAAATTGAAAAATTTTAAAGTTGTGCACCAAAAGTGATAGAACCTCAAATATCGTGGGACCAAAAGTGAAATTAATTATTATTATTATTATTATTATTATTATTATTATGATTATTATTATTATTATTATTATTATTATTATTATTATTATTATTATTATTATTATTATTATTATTATTATTATTATTATTACACATGGCGCTGGATCAATGATAGACAAGGGATAACACAACAATCTGTCTCATTTTTTTAGAGTATGTTGAAAGCAGATGTAGGTACTTTTGACTTGTTTAAACTTGATTGTGCGTCACGTCTGGTTATTGATGAGGATAATGCCATGTTAACTGCTGTGCCTCATGAAGATGTGGTTAAAATAGTGTTTACTATGAATTCTGTTAGTGTTGCAGGCCCTGATGGGTTTTATGTGGAATCTGGTATCGCACTTTCAGTGTGCACACCCTCTAACCTGGATTCCAAGCCCAGCGGGTAGTATCCAACCTAGCAGCTCGAGATCTTTCTACCAAGTTACTTCTAAAAATCGGCCTTCTCTAACCGTATTATGTATGTGTATATATATATATATATATATATATATATATATATATATATATATATATATATATAGGTTTGGGTTCCTGTGAGAACAGGTCTTCCCTTGCGGTCAGTGCGACATACACCATTAGGTATGCATAAATACACCACACAGTGTTAAAAAATACACAATTATGTGTGGTGTATTTTTTTTTTTTTTGTGTGTGGTGCATTTTTTTGCATTTCATTCTGGTGTATTCTCGAACACTGTATAATGCATTTATGCATATCTAATGGTGTATGTCGCACTGACCGCACGGAAAGACCTGTTCTCACTTCTCAATGCTGGGCCCACCTGAAAGGGGTTTTACAAACAACACAAAGACAAATAGGAAAACATCCGTTAGCACGAAGCTAAGTATAACCACACTCAACCCTATAAAGTACTATAGAATATACTTTGGAAAACATTTGATAACATTCATAATTAACAATCTCATATCATAAGCAACTATTGTCACATCATATACTTTCTATATGCTTGCAACCTATAATATCAATAGGCATGCTTCAATACAAATGACTCAACAACATAGATATTTCAACACGTAAACATCACATCAAACTTATCAAGACAACTCATGCTTACAAATAATTTCATACTAATAAACCATAAGAAAGTTATCTTCATGCTTTCAAGTTCTCATCATGTAAACTGGATATACAATACTTCAAAATGCAACTAAACCATCATACTCATAAACGAACTCGGCTAGTCATTCTCATAATGCAATTCATGCAATAATATACTCACACGCAATCTCGTGCAAGACTATACTTTAATGCAATCTCGTGCAATACTATATTCAAATGCAATCTCGTGCAATAATATAAATATACTCATACACTCGTTTGTAAAATAGAATACATTTCTGTGGAGGTTTCTTAGAGTCACAATGTGTAACACCCCCTAATTTCCATGCTAATTAAAGCCTTAAACATGCAGATATCTAGGCAGAACATCAGTCACAGCGGAAGACTGAAAAAGGATTATATAAACTGGAAGCGAAAGGGGGGGTTATGCCACGCTCACCCAGAGGTGAACGCACAGGCTAACATCTGCATAATTCGTAAGCTAAAAACCATACATGTCCAAAGTACTAAAATCTATCCTTGGCACACAGGCCATAACAACACAAGATGGGAACTACACTAGCAGGCTCACGTCTAAACATCACCTGAAAGAAACACATAAAAGATGGGACGACGCCCAGTCAGCGAATAATGCTGGTAACCCACCAATACATGTGAAATATCATACATAGATAAGATATACGTTTGTAAAATCATTTGCGAAACGGAATATGTATATATAAGTTCCAAAACCGAGAGGAGAAGTCAGCACAAGACTCTAAGCACTCACAATCAACAATACGAGAACACATCCCAAGACACGAAATGTAATAACGACTCACAAGAATGGCTCAAGGCATAATCTACCATCACACAGTAGATTAACACCCGACATGCATAACACAAGAGAATAAGAACACAACTAATGGCAACACATGCCTTTGTGACTACACGTGTCACAAGAAGAGATACTCACAACAACGGCTACACAAGCCTTCGAGACATCACTCATCACGAATTGATATGCCTTCTTTATGCCCGGTTCCAACCTTATGGCTACCCCCAACCTTATGTCTAGTTCCAACCATTACCTTCAGGACCCCTGTACTTCTTAGTCCAACCTTTTCCCTCCTGGAACCGTCGTCTCCCAACAACAAGCCACCAACAAGACCACCAATTCATAGTACACAAGGTACCGATCACACACACGGCGACACACGCCTCGACGACACGCGCCTCTCCAAAATACGTGAACCCGATACACAGGTCACAAACTCCATAATCACATCATGGCCACCACGAGGACCACTGCCGTACCTTGGTGACTAGTGTCCCATACCACTAATCGTGCAATCCAGGTACAGCCACACACACATCACACCACAATAGGAATCAATCAACGGATCACAACGAAGATATGAAACCATACTCAATCAAGGAGTGGATCACAGTCCAACAACAACAACGATGAATAACACAAGTCATCAGCAACGATATGAGGGTACAAACAATACACATGCTAGCATTTAAACACCGAACTAGCATGCTTATCAAACGGGTAAACCAAACGTAGTTCTGAATAACACACAAGACTCATCACGGATCAACGAATCACAATGTTGAACACTTAGCACGATTCAAGACACCAAAGCCTACATGGATCCCTACCATATAGTTATAGACATATGAAACATCAAGAAGACGCTCAAATAGTTCCACAAAAGAACAACGGGAAGTCAAATGGCCAAATACCGAGTCAAAAGAATCACGGGGAACAAATCCCCCAACAAACACATATTGTTCCCCGCGGGTGGACCCACGGGTAGGCCCCCACCCGTGGTTCCGCCCGCGGGTACATACCCACAAGCCTCATGTTCCCCGTGGGTAGGGCGGCGGGTAGGCCACTGCCCGCCGTTCCGCCCGCGGGTACACACCTGTACACCAAAATAATCCCTTCGGGGATTTTCAACACCAAGCTTAAATACAAGTTCAAAACATGCCAAATCTCACCCAATACAACAAAATGACTTGAATCAAAGAAATAACTAAGCAATGGCTTACAAGAACCCTAAACACAAGCTCTAGATATGCATTTTCACAAGACAATGCATAAACACTCACATTTAATAGCAAAATCACATGTAGAATCCAAGAGATCATCACATATGTAAGTAAAATAGATTTTGTAGAGCATGGGTTAACTCTTGTAGACAAAAACCTTCACTTAACACTTCACCAAGCTCCTACTAAGGCTCACCTTCCAAACCCACTTCAAGAACACACCAAAAGATCATAAAGATTCTATCTTTAAGAAAAGACACCTTAGAAAACACTAAAAACACAAGATGAATATAGATCTTACCCTCCTAGATGCTCAAAGATATGAAAGGTAGAATCTTGGTGACAACACTTGAAGATTTGACAAAGCTCCAACTTGGCATGGAAGAAAAGCTATCCAACTTTTAGAGAGAAGGTAGAGCTCAAATTTGGGAAGTGTAAGGAACAAGAATGGGGAGTGTTTACTAGGTTAGCTTGCATTACTAGCACAAGGTGAAATGTTAATTACTAGTCCCCGACTATTGAATTGTCAGGAATTTGAGGAATTAAATTACCAATTGGTTTAGGATTAATTACTTAATTAATCCCTTAATTGAATTTTGATTACGGGGTGTCACCTCCTCCCCCCCTTCAAAGAAGCTTCGTCCCCGAAGCTTGGGTACGACGAATTAAATCAAACGGTGAAATGAAACAGCAATGTGACAAGAGTGTCAAGAACATCCTTATTTGGTCAAAACTCAAGGATTCAAAAGGTGTCAAACATAAGTAAGAAGGTATATCGATACAAGGATTGGAAGAATTTAACAAACGGAGATATTGAGCATATGAAACTCTAAACCAAACACAACCACCAACTTCTATCCAACCACCAAAAGTCTAATCCTCTAGCTCCTAACACGAACCACCAAACCAACAAACCAACCAAACAAGCAAGCAAAGCAAACACAAGAAGCAAACCATAACAACTAGCAACGGTAGCACAACTAAAAGATAACACAAGCTAAAGGAAAGGGTGAACGAGGTTACCTGTGACACCCCAAAAATCCACATTCAATCCATGGATTAATTGAGTAATTAATCCTATTTTATTTGAAGAATTAATTCCTAAAATCATGATTTTTAATACTCGAGGACTAGTATTTGACTAGTCAACTTCAAAGTTATGTTATACCTTGAGCTTTGAGGGGAGTTCCCTTGTTCCTTACACTTTCTAAAGGTTAGTAAGGGTATCCTTGAGTTTTCACCAAGAGTTAGTATTGTAACCTAACCTAGAAGACTTCTTCATTTCATTCCTTACATTTCCTAGAAATTAGCTCTACCTTCTCTCTAGAAAGGTGAGTAGCTTACTCTCCAAGCTAAGTTGAGACCCTTGTCAAGATTCCAAGATTCAACCTTTCACCTATTTGGGAATCTAGGAGGGTAAGATCTAAGTCCATCTTGTGTTTTTGGTTTCATCTTAGTGGTCTTTTTCTTAAAGGTAGGATCTTTATGATCTTTTGGTTTAATCTTGAAGTGGGTTTGGAAAGTAAGCCTTGTGGGGAGCTTGTTGTGGTGTAAAGTGAAGTCTTTTGGTCTACAAGAGGTAACCCATGCTCTACAAAACCTATTTTGCTTACCTATATGTGATTTCATAGATTCTACATGTGTTTTGCTATGAAATGTGAGGGTTTATGCATTTGTCTTGTGATATTGCATATCTAGAGCTTGTGTTTAGGGTTCCATTGTGCCATTGCTTGGCATTTTCCATGTTTCAAGTCATTTTGTTGTATTGGGTGAGATTTGGCATGTTTTGGACTTGAATTTGAGCTTGGAGTTGAAAATCCCCGAAGGGATTATTTTGGACCTAGGGACGTACCCGCGGGCGGAACAACGGGGAGAGCCCTACCCGCCGCCCCACCCTCGGGAACGAGGCGTGTGGGTGTTGGTACCCGCGGGCAGGACCACGGGTAGGGGCCTACATGTGTGTCCACCTGCGGGGTATACATGTTGGTGTTTGTTCGGGATTTGTTCCCCGTGATTCTTTTGACTCGGTATTTGGTCTTTTGACTTCCCGATATTCTTTTGTGGAACTATTTGAGCGTCTTCTTGATGTTTCGTATGTCTAGAACTATATGGTAAGAATCCATGTAGGTCTTGGTGTCGTGAATTGTGCTAAGTGTACAACATTCTGTTTCGTAAAACCATGATGAGTCTTGTGTGTTCTTTGGAACTATCCTTGGTTTACCCGTTTGATAAGTATGCTAGTTCGGTGTTTAAATGCTAGCATGTGTGTTGTTTATACCTTCCGATTGGTTGATGGTAACTTGTGTTATTCATCGTTCTTGTTGTTGGGCTGTGACCCTTTCCTTGATTGAGTATGGTTTCATATCTTCGTTGTGATCCGTTGATTGATTCCTGTTGTGGTGTGATGCGTGTGTGGCTTTACCTGGATTGCACGATTAGTGGTATGGGACACTAGTCACCAAGGTATTGCAGCGGTCCTCGTGGTGGCCGTGACGTGATTATGGAGTTGTGGCCTTTGTGTAAGGTTCACGTTTTATGGGGGATAACATGTGTTATCCGTGCAGGTGTTGCCGTGTACGGTACCTTGTGTACTATGAATTGGTGGTCTCGTTGGTGGTCGTTGGTGGGGGACGACGGTCCCGGGGGAATAAGGTTGGACTTGGTTGTACAGGGGTCCTGGAGGTAATGGTTGGAAGAAGATATAAGGTTAGGGGTAGCCATAAGGTTGGAACAGGGCATAAGGAAGGCATATCAACACGTGATGGGTGATGTCACGAGGGCTTGTGTAGCCGTTGTTGCGAATTCTCTTTCTTGTGACGTGTGTAGTCACAACGGCATGTGTTGCCATCGGTCTTGTCTTTATCCTTTGTGTTGTGGTTAACCTTTGTGGTTTGGGATGTGTTCCCGCGTTGTTTGTTGAGAGTGTTGAGTCTTGTGTTGACTGTTGATCATGGTTTTTGACTTATATATATGTATTCCGTTTCGAAATGATTTTGTATATATATCCTATCTATGTATGATACTTAAGAGGTATTGGTGGGTTACCAGCATTATTCGCTGATCGTTCGTCGTCCCCTGTTTATCTTTGTGATCTTTCAGGTGATGTTTAGATGAGCGCAATGTCTAGTGCCTGGTAGTTTAGTGCCTTTCCCTTGTTTTGGCCTGTGAGCCGATGTAGTGATAGACTTATGGATTTTGGGATAGTTGTGTACACAATGCAGATTTGACCGCCGTAGCGTCTATCATTGTTGGTAAACGTGGCATAACACCCCTATTTGGATTTGTTTTTATCCAGTTACCTTTTTATCTTCCGCTGTTCTAGTGTTTTGTTATGTTATCTGCATGTGTTAAGGCTGTTGTTTTTGCTTGTTTTAGAGGGGTGTTACAGTTGGTATCAGAGCATAGGTTTTGAGCCTAGGAAGAGTTAAGTCTAGACTTTCTAAGTGGTTAAGTGTGTTTTGAGACCTCTATGCGACCTTAGGAAGCTAAGTGTTAGGCTTAGGACTCTAGGTTGCGCGGTGAGCTGTGTGTTGCTTTCTGTTCTTTGCTTGTTTGCTATCTTTTCGTAATCGTGTTGTTCTTGTAGAAGTTTGCGATGCCTCCTCGTCCCCGAGCTCGCACCCCGGAGACCCCGACCAACGAGCAACTCGCTCAGAATCTCCATCAGCTGACGCAGACGCTCAGTGAAGCTTTGTTGAACAACAATCAAGTTTTGTCGCCTCCTCCCCCTGCAGGGCGCCGTGATGTAGGTCGTTTGGTGTTGGGATATCGGCCGCCAACCTTCGCTGGCGAAGAAGACCCGGTAGTCTTGGAAGAGTGGCTACGGGTGTTTGATAAGATCTTCACCGTTGTGGGTTGCCCCGAGGAGAGAAGAGTAGAACGGGCAATGTTCTACTTCTGTCAAGAAGCGGATCTGTGGTGGGTCCATGAAGGTCCGACCCTCATTGAAGAGCCTGAGTTTGATTGGACCGCGCTCAATGACAGAATGCGAGAGAGGTTCTACCCGGCGCATGTGTGAGCCGCCATGTTTGATGAGTTCCTTCACCTGCAGCAAGGATCCCTGTTTGTGGTTGAGTACCACAAGAAGTTCTTGGAGTTGGCGCGCTTTGCGAGGATGCTTGTGCCTACGGAGCTTGCTAAGGTTGAGAGATTCGTTGCCAGTCTGAATTATGAGGCACGGAAAGCGTTGACGGTGAGTAGGCCAAGTTCCCTTAAGGATGCGTATCTGAGTGCCGCGGATCTGTATCGTGTTCAGCAGGTTCAAAAAGGATCGTATGAGCTAGCTAGGAAGAGGGTTGAGAGCGGAGGTTCTTCCACCTTCAAGAAGCCCCGACCGAGTTTTCAAGCCAAGGCAGTGTCATCCTCATCTCAAGGACTTAACCGGATGGAGCAAGGGAATCAAGCTAAGTCGGTTGTTTGCCGAAGATGTGGGAAGGTGCACGCAGGCCAAGATTGTTATGGCCAAGCGTTTAGGTGTTTCAGATGCGGGGATCGTGGTCACAAAGTCGCAGAGTGTCCCCAGCGTGCCGGTCAGAGAGCGTTGCCGCCACCCCGGGAGTCGAAGGAGCCTCGGGAGGGGGTTCGGGTCACGGAGCATCGGAGCTAGGCCACCTGGAAGGGTCTTTGTGATGGCGCGTTCACAGGCTGAGTCGGAGGGCTTGATGGAGGATGAATTGGCAGGTAACCCCTTTCCTCTAGCCTATCCTTGTTTTTCCGAGATCATCGTGTTCGTTGTTGTCTTGAGTGTTATCTTGTGTTTCGTAGTTGTCTTTTGCTTGGTAATCCTTGGCATGTTTTTCCTTGATAGCAATTCTTTTGGGACTTAGTGTAAACTCTTCCTGCTAAGTGATTTCTTTAGTTTGGTATATAAACATCGTTGTGAAGTTAGCAATCCATCCTTGTAATGTTTTGTGATTTGGGCCAATTCTACAATCTTTATACTTGGTTGTTCTTACAACAATTCCTTGTGAACTCCCTAAATTTTCCAAGTATTCTTTGAATTTGGAAATAGCAAAATTCATACCAAAAAACCTTTCCTTGTATAGCTTAAAAGCCAAACCTAATGTTTAATTGTAACCTTTGAGTTTCAAACCCGAGCCTAACCTTTGTCAATCCAACCTCTAAACCACTTGAGCCAATTGTCTTTCTTGGAACTTAACCAATTTTAATCCTATCTAAACCACAAATTCCCACTTTACCCAAAATCCCCAAATTAAATCATCTTTTTCCCCAATTTCTCCCAAATCCCTAAAATTTCCAAACTCCCTTTCTCTTTCTTCCCTCCCCACCCGTGTGTAGCCGAACCCCACCCCCACCTGTAGCTTCACCTGCAACCCGCCACCACCACCTGCCCGTCGCCGAGCCACCGCCGAACCACCGCCGTCGCTATTCGCCGAAGCCGCCGCTGCCGATCTGCTGTGCGTTGCGTCGCCGTGAGCAGCCGCGAGAGAGAGAGAGAGGCAGCGTGAGTGTGAAGAAGAAGTTGTGGGCTTCTTTTGTTGAGCTTTGGGTCATCTCTTGCCATGCCTAGAAGATCAAGTTTTGCTTGGAAAGCGGAATGGGTGGATGCTCATTACCTCGTTCTTGAAGGTAAAGCCTTTGATCCGGAATCTTTTCCTAGTTCCTTGTTGGATATGCTTAGGTATCAAGGTTTGTTGGATGGGTTTCTCGCCATAAGGGCCGAGACTTACCCGAGTTTGGTTAAGGAATTCTATCGTCACATGGTTGTGACAAAGGAGGGTGATAAGCTTGAGATCACTTCTAATGTGAGAGGTGTGAAGGTTGTGTTATCTGAACAGAGGTTGGCTTAGCTATTGAGTTTGTCTGCTACTGAAGTGGCTCAGTATAGTGGTCATTCTTGGATTAGTACGGATACCATGGGTTACCGGGACCACTTGAGCTACTTGCTAGGCCGTACGAGTGGTTTCACTCAAGCCTCTAGGCCGGAGAAGAAGTGGTTGTCTGCGGAGCAAAAGATCTTAGTGATGTTGGTGTCGGATTGTTTGTTGCCAAACAATAACAAGAGCAAGTTGTTGGGTAAGCTGGAGTGCACCTTTGCTTTCTGTCTGAAGAACATGGTTAACTTCAAATTGCCTGCTTTGATGTTGCAACACATGGTGTTTTGCCGGGATCACAATCGTAAAAGCTTACTTTACAGGATGGTGTTGAGTTGGATCTTGGTTAGGAAGGGTGTTAGTGTGGACGGTTGCCTTCCTAAGGCCGTGGGAAAGCTAGTGTTGGATGCCACCAACCTTCGGAGTTGTCATTTGTTCCAGTTGGAAGATGGTGAGTACATCATGCTTGAGGAGGTTGCAAGGAAAGCACTTGATGAACGGGCGGAGTTAGCAGCTGAGCTTGGAATCCATGCCGGGAAGTTGATCCTCGCTGTTCAAAGCTTGGGAGGTGATGAGGAAGCCGGAGATGAAGCCGATCATGAAGATGAGGTGGGAGCGCCGGAAGCCGTTGAAGCTGAAGAAAGCGACTCGGAGAGTGAAGAGAACTAACGAAGGAGGGAAGCTCGCACCAAGAGGGAGCACGACCCCACGTCGCATGAAGAGCGCGTTGTCACCTTGCTTCGTCAGCAGAACTGCATGATCGCAGAAGGCTTCGCGTTTATGAGGGTGCAGTTCGTCGCAGTGCATCAGAGGTTCGATCAGATTGAAGCCAGTTCGAGCTGCAGAGACGAAGACGAAGAGGAGTCTGCGGAGGCCGAGGAGTTGGAGAGTAAGGAGTTATAGCTTGTGATGTGGTAATCCCGTTCGCCTTTTTCCTTGTTGTTTCCTTCTTAGCCATTGTTAGTTTGGTGGTAGGTTGTTGCTTGCTTTGTGTACTTGCTTGTTTTTGCTTGTTGCCTTGTTGTTTAGCTAGCTTGATAGTTGGTGTTTGGAGTTAGTTGTCTTGTTCTTGGTTGTTGTCTAGAAGTCGGTGGTTGTGTTGAGGCTAGAGTTCTTGATGATCAATCTATCCGTTTGTTAAACTCTTGCCAATCCTTGAATTTAAAATGCATTCTTTCTTACTTTGGAATACTTCTTTGCCTTGGAATTCTTGTGACTTCTTTTGGAGTCTTTGACCAAAAGAGTTTGTTCTTGAACTTCATATCACAATGTTGTTTCCTTTCACCGTTAGCTTTTAATTCGTCGTACCCAAGCTTCGGGGACGAAGCTTCTTTGAAGGGGGAGAGGATGTGACACCCCAAAAATCCACATTCAATCCATGGATTAATTGAGTAATTAATCCTATTTTATTTGAAGAATTAATTCCTAAAATACTGATTTTTAATACTCGAGGACTAGTATTTGACTAGTCAACTTCAAAGCTATGTTGTACCTTGAGCTTTGAGGGGAGTTCCCTTGTTCCTTACACTTTCTAAAGGTTAGTAAGGGTATCCTTGACTTTTCACCAAGAGTTAGTATTGTAACCTAACCTACAAGATTTCTTCATTTCATTCCTTACATTTCCAAGAAATTAGCACTACCTTCTCTCTAGAAAGGTGAGTAGCTTATTCTCCAAGCTAAGTTGAGACCCTTGTCAAGATTCCAAGATTTGCTATCAAGAATCAACCATTCACCTATTTAGGCATCTAGGAGGGTAAGATCTAAGTCCATCTTGTGTTTTTGGTTTCATCTTAGTGGTCTTTTTCTTAAAGGTAGGATCTTTATGATCTTTTGGTTTAATCTTGAAGTGGTTTTGGAAAGTAAGCCTTATGGGGAGCTTGTTTTGGTTTAAAGTGAAGTTTTTTTGTCTACAAGAGGTAACCCATGCTCTACAAAAGCTATTTTGCTTACCTATATGTTATTTCTTAGATTCTACATGTGTTTTGCTATGAAATGTGAGGGTTTATGCATTTGTCTTGTGATATTGCATATCTAGAGCTTGTGTTTAGGGTTCCTTTGTGCCATTGCTTGGCATTTTCCATGGTTCAAGTCATTTTGTTGTACTGGGTGAGATCTGGCATGTTTTGGACTTGAATTTGAGCGTGGAGTTGAAAATCCCCGAAGGGATTATTTTGGACTTAGGGACGTACCCTCGGGCGGAACGACGGGGAGAGCCCTACCTGCCGCCCCACACGCGGGAACGAGGCTTGTGGGTGTTGGTACCCGCGAGCAGGACCACGGGTAGGGGCCTACCCGTGTGTCCACCCGCGGGGTACATGTTGCTGTTTGTCCGGGATTTGTTCCCCGTGATTCTTTTGACTCGGTATTTGGTCTTATGACTACCCGATGTTCTTTTGTGGAACTATTTGAGCGTCTTCTTGATGTTTCGTATGTCTAGAACTATATGGTAGGAATCCATGTAGGTTTTGGTGTCGTGAATCGTGTTAAGTGTTCAACATTGTGTTTCTTTGAACCGTGATGAGTCTTGTGTGTTCTTCGGAACTATCCTTGGTTTACCCGTTTGATAAGCTTGCTATTTCGGTGTTTAAATGCTAGCGTGTGTGTTGTTTGTACCTTTCGATTGGTTGATGGTAACTGGTGTTATTCATCGTTGTTGTTGTTGGGTTGTGACCCATTCCTTGATTGAATATGGTTTCATATCTTCGTTGTGATCCGTTGATTGATTCCTGTTGTGGTGTGATGCATGTGTGCCTTTACCTAGATTGCACGATTAGTGGTTTGGGGCACTAGTCACAAAGGTATTGCAGCGGTCCTCGTGGTAGCCGTGACGTGATTATGGAGTTGTGGCCTTTGTGTAAGGTTCATGTTTTATGGGGGATAACATGCGTTATCCGGGCATGTGTTGCCGTGTACGGTACCTTGTGTACTATGAATTGGTGGTCTTGTTGGGGGTCGTTGGTGGGGGACGACGGTTCCGGGGGAATAAGGTTGGACTTGGTTGTACAGGGGTCCTGGAGGTAATGGTTGGAAGAAGATATAAAGTTGGGGGTAGCCATAAGGTTGGAACAGGGCATAAGGAAGGCATATCAACTCGTGATGGGTGATGTCACGAGGGCTTGTGTAGCTGTTGTTGCGAATTCTCTTTCTTGTGATGTGTGTAGTCACAAGGGCATGTGTTGCCATCGGTCTTGTCTTTATCCTTTGTGTTGTGGTTAACCTTTGTGGTTTGGGATGTGTTCTCGCGTTGTTTGTTGAGAGTGTTGAGTCTTGTGTTGACTGTTGATCATGGTTTTTGAATGATATATATGTATTCCGTTTCGAAATGATTTTGTATATATATCCTATCTATGTATGATACTTAACAGGTATTGGTGGGTTACCAGCATTATTCGCTGACCGGGCGTCGTCCCATGTTTATCTTTGTGATTTTTCAGGTGATGTTTAGACGAGCGCCATGTCTAGTGCCTGGTAGTTTAGTGCATTTCCTTTGTTTTGGCCTGTGAGCCGATGTAGTGATAGACTTATGGATTTTGGGATAGTTGTGTACACAATGCAGATTTGACCGCCATAGCGTTTATCATTTTTGGTAAACGTGGCATAACACCCCTATTTGGATTTGTTTTTATCCAGTTACCTTTTTATCTTCCGCTGTGCTAGTGTTTTGTTGTGTTATCTGCATGTGTTAAGGCTGTTGTTTTAGCTTGTTTTAAAGGGCTGTTACATTACCACAACACTAAGCTAGAATGATTTGCTCTCCGATTCATCGATGCTCTCCTCTAATCCTCATCGGCTCTTCCTTGGCTAGAACTGGCCTCAAGCTGGTCCAACTTCTGGTAAACTGCGACGAACGGCGTCATCATAAAAGCGAAGCAACTAAACCAACTACTCAAACTACAAGCTAACAACCACGGCAAACAAGAGAGAACGACTAAACGCACAACTGGGCAAACAATTACCAACGAACCTACTAACAAAACAAGCAAGAGACGCAACAAGGTTCCACAACGGAAACGGTCGGCTTGCGAAACGGATGACACAACTTAAGAGATGGGTTGCAAGCGAGGTTTTAAGCAACAAAGGTGTTCGCCACTAACCAAAGTTAGAGAAAATAAGGGTTTAAAGAAATGTAAGATTGATAGGCTTGGTCACAACAAAGTTCAACACCAAAACCGTCGGTTAACAAAACAATAGACAAGACTTAGAGATAGGTTGAGGGTTCACAAAGGTAAGACAAGAAAAAAAGATAAGGTGATAGATAAAAGATTTACCGGAAAGGAAAGCTAACTTCATACCGAGTCTAACTCCTGCTCAAAACTAGCCAACGATCTACTCAAAACGAGACGGCTCAGCTAAGGAACAAGCCACAAACAGAAACTGACACCGCAAGAATCCTAAACTAGATCACTTGGGATCAAAGAACCAAGGTTGCATCTTCAACCGATCTCTGCTGACTTCTTTAACCAAAGGAAACATGGTACTCCCACTACTTAACTTGAGCTCGGCATCTGCGTGAATTTGATCCGTCACTTCCGACAAAAGCTTCAACTGCTAGATCCAAAACACGAGTTGGATGTCCTTCTCTCCGGCTCTAGGGTGAACTCGATGCAGGATACCGACTTAACACTTGCATTAGCACACAACCACAACTCACAGCAAGGCAACGCTTGAAAACTTCAAGGCTTTGGTTCGGATGAAAGGTCCAAAATAGGAACGGTAACAAAGGAGAAAGGTAACTCAGGGGAAAGAAGGCTCACAAGATGGGGTTCGGTTCAACGGAAAGGATTAGAGCGAAAGTTTTGGGTTCAGAAACTCAAGGACCACATTACTTAGGAGTAGGATCAAAAATCATCAAAGTTGCAACTTAGGAAATAAGGTTGCCACCTTGCACATAATCGTTAGAAGCGGGGAATGCAAGAACGAGGTTCGATTCAAAGGGGAAGATCAAGGTGAGAGTTTAGGTTCAACAATTCGATGACCATGTTGATTAAGAAGAAGAGAATTGTAAACGAGGTTACAACTTAGGGAGTTGAAAGAATTTCCTCACGAAGGGTATCCGATTTAAAACTCAAGGATTGCGTTGATTATGAAGGGAATCAAGATTTTCAAAGTCACAACTTAGGAAAGATGAGGTCGCAACCTTGAACAGAGTCGATTCAAGAAGGAAACAAGAATGAGGTTTGAAAAGATAGGAAGGATTTCTCGAGAAGGGGCAAGGGATTTGACGAGGGTAAGAGAAGAAGATCGGCTTCACGAGGTAAAAGGGTTCTTGACTTCCGGCGGAACTTCGGCTTGACGCTGACCACTACGCTTCGGTCGAACTGAAGGCTCTCTACCTCGACTCGGACGCAGCTTAACTCTTAGACCTTGCCAGATTCCTTCATAAGCTGATGACACTGCCAACTTGCACAAGATGATTTGGAAAGAAACAAGAAACAAGGTTTGGAAGGAAAGAATTACTTGGCAAAAAGGGTGATTGGATTTGTCTAGGGACAAGAAAAGATTACAGAGGGTCAAGGGTGACTCTCGAACAAGATAACGCCCAAAACTAACACGCAGGGAAAGGGCACAAAGACGAAGGAAGGTGCAACAAAAGGGTAAAAGAGCTTACTTCAACGGTTCCCGCTTGCATCTGCCTCACGACTGCGGATCTTGCCTTGCCGAGGTCCCGACTCCGTACACAGGTCCTGGATGCTACTTCCACTTAGAGCCATCTCTTTGAAAACTTCTTGTTGATTCGGCACCGGTAGCCGTCAAACAACTAACCACCGGTGAAACTCTTCCGTCAAGCTTCCTCTTACGGTTCTCCCGGATTCCTTTCTTAACTTGCTGAACTCGGTAGGGGTCGGTTGCACAAAGGTAGGCCTTCTTGACATGAACAAGGTAGAGCCACGCAGGTAACTTAACCTTCAGGTCTTCCCAACTGAACTCCGGGTCTTGTCTACAAGCTGGCCTTTCAAGCATCCACCACGAGTCCGCTTCTTGCCGAAGGTAGAACGTAGCTAACTTCACCTGGTGATCCTTCGGGCAAACCACAGCTTCGAAGATCTTGTCAAACATCCGGATCCAGTCGTCCAGCACAGCAGGATCTTCTTCACTGGCGAAGATCGGGGGATGGAGACTTGCGACTTGGCGTACTATGTCACGATTCCCATTCTGAAGAGGGTGGTTGGTGTTGAGGAGGGCGTTGCTCAGCGTCTGGGTGATCTACGTTAGTTGATGAAGGCTTTGAGCTAACTGTTCACTGCTGACTGCTTCTGAAGACTTTGCACGACGTCTCGATGGTGCCATCCTCGACTTCTACAGCAACAGCACGATAACGGGAGGAAACTTAGGACCCGCAGCCTTACCTGGCGCCTAAGCTAAAGAGAACCAAAGCTAAAAGGAAAACAAAGCACAGAAAACACAACAGAAAACGACACAAGAACTCACAACCTCACCGCGCGTCCTAAAGTCCTAAGTCCTAAACACTTAGATTCTTACGGTCATCTTAGGGTCTCAAACCACACTTAGCCACTTAGAAGTCTAGACTTTACCTTCCTAGGCTCAAACCTAGGCTCTGATACCAACTGTAACACCTCTAATTTCCATGCTAATTAAAGCCTTAAACATGCAGATATCTAGGCAGAACATCAGACACAGTAGAAGACTGAAAAAGGATTATATAAACTGGAAGCGAAAGGGGTGCTATGCCACGCTCACCCAGAGGTGAACGCATAGGCTAACATCTGCATAATTCATAAGCTAAACACCATACATGTCCAAAGTACTAAAATCTATCCTTGGCACATAGGCCATAACAACACAAGATGGGAACTACACTAGCAGGCTCTAGACCGTGCTCACGTCTAAACATCACCTGAAAGAAACACATAAAAGATGGGACGACGCCCGGTCAGCGAATAATGCTGGTAACCCACCAATACATGTGAAATATCATACATAGATAAGATATACGTTTTTAAGATCATTTGCGAAATGAAATATGTATATATAAGTTCTAAAACCGAGAGGAGAAGTCAACACAAGACTCTAAGCACTCACAATCAACAATACGGGAACACATCCCAAGACACGAAATGTATTAACAACTCACAAGAACGACTCAAGGCATAATCTACCATCACACAGTAGATTAACACCCGACATGCATAACACAAGAGAATAAGAACACAACCAATGGCAACACATGCCTATGTGACTACACACGTCACAAGAAGAGATACTCACAACAACGGCTACACAAGCCTTCGTGACATCACTGATCACGAATTGATATGCCTTCCTTATGCCCGGTTCCAACCTTATGGCTACCCCCAACCTTATGTCTAGTTCCAACCATTACCTTCAGGACCCCTGTACTTCTTAGTCCAACCTTTTCCCTCCTGGAACCGTCGTCCCCCAACAACAAACCACCAACAAGACCACCAATTCATAGTACACAAGGTACCGATCACACACACGGCGACACATGCCTCGGCGACACATACCTCTCCAAAATACGTGAACCCGACACACAGGTCACAAACTCCATAATCACATCATGGCCACCACGAGGACCACTGCCGTACCTTGGTGACTAGTGTCCCATACCACTAATCGTGCAATCCAGGTACAGCCACACACACATCACACCACAATAGGAATCAATCAACGGATCACAACGAAGATATGAAACCATACTCAATCAAGGAGTGGATCACAGTCCAACAACAACAACGATGAATAACACAAGTCATCAGCAACGATATGAGGGTACAAACAATACACATGCTAGCATTTAAACACCGAACTAGCATGCTTATCAAACGGGTAAACCAAACGTAGTTCTGAATAACACACAAGACTCATCACGGATCAACGAATCACAATGTTGAACACTTAGCACGATTCAAGACACCAAAGCCTACATGGATCCCTACCATATAGTTCTAGACATATGAAATATCAAGAAGATGCTCAAATAGTTCTACAAAAGAACAACGGGAAGTCAAATGACCAAATACCGAGTCAAAAGAATCACGGGGAACAAATCCCCCAACAACCACATATTGTTCCCCGCGGGTGGGCCCCCGGGTAGGCCCCAGCCCGTAGTTCTGCCCGCGGGTACATACCCACAAGCCTCATATACCCCACGGGTAGGGTGGCGGGTAGGCCACTTCCCAACGTTCCGCCCGCGGGTACACACCTATACACCAAAATAATCCCTTCGGGGATTTTCAACACCAAGCTTAAATTCAAGTCCAAAACATGTCAAATCTCACCCAATATAACAAAATGACTTGAATCAAAGGAATAGCCAAGCAATGGCTTACAAGAACCCTAAACACAACCTCTAGATATGCATTTTCACAAGACAATGCATAAACACTCACATTTCATAGCAAAATCACATGTAGAATCCAAGAAATCATCACATAGGTAAGCAAAATAGATTTTGTAGGGCATGGGTTACCTCTTGTAGACAAAAACCTTCACTTAACACTTCACCAAGCTCCTACTAAGGCTCACCTTCCAAACCCACTTCAAGAACACACCAAAAGATCATAAAGATTCTCTCTTTAAGAAAAGACACCATAGAAAAAACTAAAAACACAATATGAACATAGATCTTACCCTCCTAGATGCTCAAAGGTATGAAAGGTAGAATCTTTGAGACAACACTTGAAGATTTGACAAAGCTCCAACTTGGCTTGGAAAAAATGCTATCCAACTTTTAGAGAGAAGGTAGAGCTCAAATTTGGGAAGTGTAAGGAGCAAAAATGAGGAGTGTCTACTTGGTTAGCTTGCATTACTAACACAAGGTGAAATATCATGAATACCCTTACTAAAATGAAGAGGTGTAAGGGAACAAGGGAACTCCTCTCAAAGCTTAAGGTATAACACTGACTTTGGGTTGACTAGTCAATTACTAGTCCCCGACTATTGAATTTTCAGTAATTTGAGGAATTAAATTACCAATTGGTTTAGGATTAATTACTTAATTAATCCCTTAATTGAATTTGGATTACGGGGTGTCACACAATGACTCGTTTTCTTTCTCTTGAGTCTCTTGACTCGATTTCATTCTTGCTCAAACTTTCTCATACTTCTCATTTCACTTCTTGTGCGAGGCAGGAACACCGCCGCAGCGAAACCCTAGCGTACGGTGCAATCTCGTGCATCCGCCACATCTGTAACTACAGAACCTCTAACTCGTGGGGAGGTAGGTCTTCACGAATCGCGAATGGACCTAACCAGCTTGGCAATCAAGCCGGCCACATACTCAACTCGCCCACAGAACCACTCTCTTGGTTCTATCTTTCTTTCTCTATGGAATCAGGTATCGTACCTTTAGTGTGCACACCCCCTAACCAGGATTCCAAGCCTGGCGGGCAGTCTCCAACCTCGTAACATGGAAATACACCGCGTTACATGATAAATCTCTGGGACCGCAATGTCCATAACAAATCATCCGAGAAGATATAGTCCAAACGGGTCCTCCAAAACAAGGTTTCCTCACCATAGATATATATAGATATATCACTCATGCATTTCATAATTATAATACTTAACTTATGCAAAAGACATGCACATAATTCTCAATTTATTCTCAAAGATAAGATAATGATGCTCTACGTGGAATGAGATTTTCTTTGGAAAATAATACTTAGGCTCACGTTGGTCACTTATTCATTTTTGAAACATGAAATACATGGAATGCCAAATACTAAACAACATGCTTCCAATTAATATAAATAGGTCATAAAGGTCTCAAGAGTACAATATCATGCTCGGTTTGCAACATGTCGAATTCTATATATTTCTAACATCGAATTATACCCCAAATCCCACTGATCAAGCAACACATTCTAATCATGCTCTTCTAAAAAATATTACTCCCTAAGTGATCATGCTTCTGTACTCAACACATAAATAATCATCAGGGCAACAAAGCAAGGCATTTTCTCATTACAGTGAACTCAAACAAACATATTGCAAAGCAAAATCATCACTAAAACCTTCATAACATGCTCATTTCTAATCCAAATTCAACGAAATCAAAGTCTAAACGTGCGTCAAAACGGCCCCGAGGTACCGAGCCACAAGAGCCCATGACACCTGGTCTGAAACGACATGTAGCTGAGCCACAAGGGCCCGACCACTGCATAGGTAACCTGCAATGGTCCTAGCAGCGGGGCTAGGAGTGGCCTGCCGCCTGAAGCCGATCAAAGGCGGCTTAGGGCCACAGCCCTTTCCTAGGGTCGTTCATGCCACGGCTCTAGCCAACGGCTCCCCTCGTGGGCCGTTGGCTAGGCCCGCCACTTCCACTGGTGCACACTGTGAGGTGCACCAGTGGCTTCTTCTTCATTTGTAAAACATTTCCAGACAAAAATTCTACTTCCAAATCATCACTAACACATTATAACACAACAACAAGTCATCTAATAGCTCAAACACACAACAATCAAGCATTTAGACTCATTTCTAATAATATAACACTGGTTTCACAGAGCCAAAAAGGGATTGGGAATCCATGGGTTATACCTTTCTTGTTTCCTCTTCTTGTTGGGATTCCTCCTTCTTCCCAAGCTAGACATCTCCTTCACCTCCTAGACACCTCAAACAAGCCACACAACAACTCATAAAACTAAAGTCTCAGAGATAGAAACATGAAGCTGAAGAAATGGAAGGCTAGAAAAACTTACTGTGTTTTCTTGTAGAGCATTTGTTTGGGGAAGACAATGAAGGGAATCGAGAGGCAATGGCTGAAAGCATCTCATTTTATAGGGTTCTAAACCCTAGAAGAATCACCAATGATTGCTGGAGGGCAAAGGATTAATTTAGCTTGGCTTCCAAAAGTTCAGACAAAGTTTTGATAAAGCTTATGGTTCACCTTGCATCCTGGACCAAGGTCTAGAAAGGGAATTTTAAATAGATTGGGGTCAAAATGTATTTTTCTAAAAATGATTTCCAAACCAACACATGGTTCAGATTTCTCCCGGTCTCACTCATATTGGTTTCTCAGTTTAAAATATGGTACGCGAAGTAACCGAAAATTTAGGATTTTGGAATAAAAATAAGTTTTGGTGTTGAATTAATTTAAAATGTGTTAAAAATAATTTATTCAAACACCAATTGATCACACAAATTTTTAATGGAGTGAAAATGGCTATTTTGAAATTTCTTAAAATTGGATTTATAAAATTAAATGTTGGGTTGTTACAGCCTCGGCCATGGCGAAGGCCACCATGTCTGAGGACCGCCTCGGCCATGGTATCGGTCGAGGATTGCCTCAGTTGGTGGCCGGCAATGGGCTCGACCAAAGGTCTGCTCTTCCGTAGGGTAGTGAGCGATGTTAGACGTCATACCAGTCCTTAGGGGATAACGTTTTCGTAACCATGCCATTGAGCTTATCCAAGAAAACGCCCTTCCGTCGGGTAGCTAGTAGGATCAGATCTCGTGTCGGCCATTAGGGAATAGAGTGTGCGAGGTTTATTTTATTTTATTTTAAATTTTTTTTGGAACTAGGATTTGCGTCATTCAAATGAGTACGAGCCTCCCTTCTATATTTCTAGCTTTGGGCATGGTGGATGAATTTTTTTTTTTCATTCAACAAAATTGATCAGGACGGACCATGACCAATAGTCACATCAATAATCTTATTGCATCTTATGTGTTCTAGCGAATAACAACCCTTTTGCGCTGCGCAGGTTCCTCATCTAACACCTTGTCTCATTCTTCCATGATCTGTTCGTACACCCTCTTCTTTGTGTCAGAGGTGGATGGCTTGTGACCCTCTCCTTTTCGCCACACATTTTTGGGTTGGCCTTGTTGCTGGTGTTATTGTTGTTACCATGGATGTTTCACAAACTGAGTGAAGTATCGAATATCAATGAGTTCCTCTATTTTTCTCTTCAGAACGTGACACTCATTAGTGTCATGGCCAACTTGCCCGTGGAACCAGTAATATTTGGTCTGGTCTACCTTAGGGGAAACTTTCATACACTCTTCTAGGAACTGCACCATCCTTATCTTAACGGCTTGGTCCAAGATTACGCTAACCGGATGAGTTAAATTAGTGGGGTTAAATGACGCAAGGCGATCAATCGGGCCCCCCTGAGGTGTAACACCCCAGATTTTCAAGACTTTTTTTAAGCTTATATAATAAAGGTAATATCTCATTACATCCCAAAGTATATCATAAGTGTACGGGGTGCTATGCCACACCTGGGCTAGAGAACCCAAGTGCACAGGCTGTCTAACTAATATCCACTGAAACATAATGCATAATATGGCACGCAGGCCGAAAGGGAAACTACTCTACTTCTACGCTCCAGTTCTAGCGCGCTCCAGTGCTCTAGTCATCTGTGCCTGAAAGCCAAATATATCTGTTCAGCGAGAGATGTTGGTAACCCACTCCAACGCGTTGAAATACAATACATATAGAGATATATATAGATATACGAAAACGGTTTTGAGCATGAAGATATATCCTACGAACTCTAGCTTTTAAAACCGGGAATGACTCGGCAGATAAGGCCAGACACGAGCAACAGTTATAACAATCCTATGCAGTTCACAACAGATAAGGCAGATAAGGCAAAGCATAAACAATAGTCACAACCCAACATAAACAATCCCCAACATAAATCCCATAGTCACATCCCCCAAGACACTCATGATCACCACTCATCCATATCACAACGCATAGCACACTTTGTTGGCGCCACAGGACCAATCGCATGCCCATACATGAGGGTCAGCGCATATAGCTCTGACACGGCCCCGCAGCACCCTGCCCCGTATCGCAACACGGAGGGGTCGATCGCAACCGACCGACGAACCGCAGCTCATCATAGTGTTTGATCGCAACCAAACAGTGGACCGCAGCCCAAGAGAATGTCATCTGACCGCAGCCAGGAAAAAGGACGAACCGCAGCTCGTATAGAAACGTTTGATCGCAACCAAACGGTGGACCGCAGCCCAAGAGTATCAATCTGACCGTAACCAGCTTCTGAACCGCAGCTCAGGATAACCAATCCGATCGCAACCGAATTGGGGTAACACACACATAACACATAGCAAGCACATGCAACCCATATTACACATTAGGAAGGGGGAGAAAACGTATAACAAAACCTATGCGTGATCCATCACTTACTAAGAATAGTCCTAAGGGGTTCATACTTCTTCCACCTAGGTCAATGCGGTACCAATTCAACTAGCATGCAATATAATAGACTCATAAACCTACGAACGGTACCCGAAACATCAAACTAGACATAGGCACGATAAACGGAGTCCGTTGGGACACCACGGGGGACGGGGAACATCGAACGGGGAAGCCGGGATCCCAAGTTGGGGGAATTTCCAGCGGGTAGCCGGTGGTTGGGGGGCCACCCGCCGGTTTTACTGTTCCGGGCAGCGGGTCGCCGGCGGGCAGCTGCCCGCCCGCCGGCTGCCCGCTGCCAGAGATGACTTCTCGGCCGTGGGTAGGTGGCGGGTCCCCTACCCCCCACTGACTCTTATCACACAATTACGCCCCGGGATCCATTGTGGAACCCGAAACCATGCTTAGACACTTTACAATGTAATTAACGACAACACGTAGACAATTAACGGATCAAATACGAGAAACGAACGGCACATAACCTATCATGCTTTTCTAAACATAATCAACACCCAAACATGAGATTTCCCCACCCGATAAACCAAGAATAATATCATACGATACAATCTAGGGTTCTAATCACTTTTATATCAACAAGAATACGGTTCGTCTTCTAATTACAAGATTCGGTAAGAATAACGCATAAGCATCAAGAACAACACACAATTATCAAGAACAACACACAATCATCAAGAACTCCACATAATCATCCAGAACACCATAATTATCAAGAATCTCCCAATAACAAGATTATCAAGATCCCCCATGGGATCATCAGATCAAACATCAATAATAATCATCACAAATCATAAACATACAATAATATGGGGAAACCCTAAGGGGGAATAATAACTATGAAAATAGGTTTTGTTGAGACATGGGTTACCTCTTAGCCTTAATTAATTCCTTGGCTATGAAGGATCTTTCTTTAAGCTTCCTTGCTTTCTTGATTTCTCCTAAGGGGATTCTTGGAGCTCTTTTGGGGTGGTGGGGCGTTATTTTTGTGGGAAGTTCTAGGTGCCTCCTAAGTCCCCTATTTATATATTTAGGAGTCCTAGTTAGGAACTAATATTATAGGCTCGCTAATTCTATTCCTTTTGGGATTAAGGATTGGGTTTAGGGGTTGGGTTTATATGTGAAGGCCCACGGACTATGGTGGGCCTTTTTCCCTAATTAATCATTATGATTTATTCTTTCTCTTGGGCTATTGATTAATTAATTAAATGGTTTTAGGGGCCGTAACACGGGGTGTTACATGAGGATTGATCTCTACTTCCCTTCTTTGATGAAGCCGAGCCTAACACCTGGTTGGTTAGATCTATTTTCTACTTCTTTGTGCTGATAATCCTTACAACAATGGAAGTATGGGACTTGTGATGGAGTAGTGTGCTCTTAATTGAAGACTTGTTGTATAGTTGGACTTATACCAAAGGCTAATGCTAAATTGGGCTTAGAGCGAATGAGTGATTGATGGGGTTGCGCAACTAATAGAACTGGTTGAGTGGCAGTTATAATAATAGAATAATAGTATTGCTCTATGTGTTAAGCAAACATTCAACTTGGAGCTGGAGAAATAATAAAACTCTGCTAATACCCAATTGCATACAGCTAGCTAGTCAACTACCTACCCTCAAACTAGCTTCATATAACTACCCACCCCCTCATACAGCTACCTATTATCCCACGCAAATACCTACTTGTTGGTTTCGTAACTCGGGGTAGTCACTCAGCAGGCCAACATAACCGATCGAACCAATATATATATATATATATATATATATATATATATATATATATATATATATATATATATATATAATACCGTTAGTCTGTCAATCCAGTAATACTTGAGTGTGGACGAATTCAAAGTACAAATATATGAAAATAGTTTCGGCATGCACACAACTAGATTACCTATGTGTATGAATAAATTTGAAATATGAATTCAAAAAACACACAGGAGAGGATTTAAGAAGATATCGTTGTTAGAAACTGCATCCCCAAAGTTGTATACATAAAACATTGTCCAACGTTCAGACACAGTTTTTATTCGATTTTGAAATGCCTGCACACAGAAGACGTGATGATAAGCATACACATATAGGTGGGAAACTCAAAAATATAAAAGAAAACCGAGAGAGAATGCAGACCAAAAGAAATGTTAATGGCGACCGGGACTGGGATTATGACACCCCGTATTTTCCTAAAAAAAACTATAGTCCCGATATTAAATATTTTATTAAAAATTTTTATATAGCTATTTAATTTAAAACGGGCTCGGGTCTATTTTTTATATGAACTATTAATTTTGTACCCAAATGCCTTAAGCCCAAAAGAGATTTTAATTACCTAAAGTCTACCTATTTATTGTAAGCCCAAAGTATTTGTATATAAGTATTTTATAGGCTAAAGTTGGTCTTGAACCCATAAGATTATTCTATGCCAAAAATGAGATGTATTTTCTACCTAGCCTTAAACCTATCTAGCCTAGCCCATTTGTCTTATATGACCCAACCCAAATTAGAAGTCTACCCTAAATAGTAATATCTATATTTGTAATATAGATATGTAAAATATGGCTAAGTAGTAGCAGCTCTCCTTTCAGCCAAACAACCCTACCCCTTCGTATAATTCCTTCCGCCTCCCTCTCTCTTAGCTAAGCATCAATGAAGGCATTCTTGGTTTCTTTCCCCTTCTTGAGACGGCATCCAGCAATCAGCAAACAACTCCATCTTTTCCCCTCTTCCCCTTCAGTTTTCCAGCGTGGGCGAGCAAGGTCGGCGGTGGTGGTGTGTTGGAGGGTCCGACAGTGTAGCTCGACGAATTCCAGTGGCGAAGCAGCTTCCATGCTCCGGCAAAGCTCTGCTTCTCCTCCGACGAGCTAAGGCAGTGATCGGAAGTGACCAAGCCCCCCTCGTTGTCTCCTTCCTTCGGCAGTAGTGACGTCAAGCAGAGCACCGGCAAGGCAGTAACTCCGGCGGCAAGTTTGACGGACGGTCGACGCAGCAGCTCCATCCTCCTCCGGTCTTCATCTTCTTCCGGCGACGACGAGGTTGTAGTTTCGGAGCTCCGGCGAAGTGGTTGCTCTGGTGTACCCCGCGGGCAGTTGGATAAGGTGGTGGTGTACCCGCCGCACCACCCGCGGCTTGGCTGCATGGAGAAGAAGAAGAAAGTGATGAGCTTTGCCTATCCTTGTTGTTTATTTGGTGTTAAGTAGTTTGTTGTTAATTAATGTTATTAAGTGAGGTTTTAGCTTAGATAGTAAGGAGAGTGTTTGGTGATGGGAGAAACTAGGGTTAGAATCCCACCTCTGTTTTAATTACTAGTTTTATTAGAACTTGGTTGTTAGCTTAATTATTATTATGATAATGTTATAATCAAATTAAAAATAGGATGCCTAGCTTAGATGGTTGTACTTGTGGGTGATTTAAGGAGGAATTAGAGTTCAATTCCCCTCATGAGTTTATTTAGTTTTAATTAGTGAAGATCCGGTTTAATCCACAGGTTCCCGGTAGCTTGGCTTTATGAGTTGAGCCTAAGTTGGCGTTGTTTTTGGATGTTAAGCGAATGAGGTAACCCATTCTTTACAAAACCTATTTTCTTACTTACATGATTCTTGGCTTCTACTTGTGATTCTTGTGTTGATTTGTAAGATTTGATGCATTATCTTGTGGTGATGCATGTTTAGAGCTTGTTCTTAGGGTTCTAGAATGCCATTGCTTGTTATTTCTTGGGTTCAAGTCATATTGTTGTTGTGTGTAAGATTTTGGGTGTTTTGGACTTGAACTTGACCTTGTTGTTGAAAATCCCCGAAGGGATATTTTTGGTGTACAAGTGGTACCCGCGAGCGGAACGGCGGGCAGGGCCTTACCCGCCGCCCCACCCGCGGGGAACGTGTTCCTCGTGGGTCGGTACCCGCGGGCAGAATTGCGGGTGGTTGTCCACCCGTGGCCCCACCCGTGGGGTACACAGTGGTGGTTGGCCGGGGATTTGTTCCCCGTGATTCTTTTAACTCAGTACTGACGTTTTGACCTCCCGATGTTGTTTTATTGGGCTATTTGTGAGTCTTCTTGATGTTTTGTATGTCTAGAACAGTATGTTAGGAATCCATGTAGGATTTGGTGTCTTGAATCGTGCTAAGGGTCTGACATTGTGATTCGCTAGACTAATGGGAGTCTTGAATGTTCTATGGAACTACTTTTGGTTTACCTGTTTGTTAAGCAAGCTAGTTTGATGTTAAAATGCTAGTATGTATGATTTGTTCCTTCCTATTGGGATTGGCAACTTGTGTTGGATTGTGATCCCTTGTCGTTGAGTATGGTCTCATGTCTTTGTTGTGATCCCTTGATTGATTCCTATGATGTGAACATATGTAAATCGTTGTACCCTTTGATTGATACTTGTTTAAGGTTATTGTTGAGCCTTAGTCTTCTTGGTAATGATGATGATCTTGTGTGACTATGATTGAAATTGGTGGTGTGTTATCTGAGCTTGGCTCATATGTTAGAGGCTATGTGATTGAAACTAATGGTACCCTCGTGTACTGAGAGTTCGGCGGGATGTTGGTAGTGTCAGTTTAGTGTTCTTGTGGTGTCAGTTCGGCGGGAGTGATCTAGTTTAGGGTTCTTGTGGTGGTAGTTTCTGTTCGTGGCTTGTTCCTTAGCTGAGCCGTCTCGTTTTGAGTAGATCGTTGGTTAGTTTTGAGCAGGGGTTAGGCTCGGTGTGAAGTAGCTTTCCTTTCCGGTAAATCTTTTATCTATCACCTTATCTTTCCTTCTTGTCTTACCTTTGTGAGCCCTCAACCTATCTCTAAGCCTTGTCTCTCGTTTTTTCAACCGCCGGTTTTGGTGTTGACCTTCGTTGTGACCAAATCTATCAATCTTACCACCTTAACTTGAACCCTTGTTTCCTTTAACTTTGGTTAGTGGCGAACACCTTTGTTGCTTAAAACCTCGTTTGCAACTCATCTCTTAAACTTTGTCACCCGTTTTGCGAGCCGACCGTTTTGTTGTGGTAGCTCGTTTCTTCTTTCGTTTTCTGTTGCCACTCTGTTGTTGTCGCTTTTTGGCTGTGCTTAGTTGTTCTCTCTTGTTTGTCGTGGTTGTTAGCTTGTAGTTTGGGTAGTTGGTTTTGTGGCTTTGCTTTTGTGAGGACGCAGTTCGTTGTTGTGCACCATCGGCTAGATCAGATTGAAGCCAGCTCGAGTCATCAAGGAGAAGCCGAGGAAGAGTCTGAGGAGTCGGAGAGCGAGTCTTTCTAGTAGTTGTGGTTACCTTTTTCACCTTTTTCTTGTAGTTGCTTTTCTTTAGGCGTCGTCGCCGTTGTTTGGTTGCTCTTTGTTGCTTTTGTGCCTGTTTTGTTTGTAGCCTTATGGCTTAGTTAGTTTCGCCGTGGTAGAGGTGTTTTGTGTTGGTTGTCTTGTTCTTAGTGTTTGGTAGAAGTAGATGGTGGTGTTGAGAATAGAGTTTGTGATGCTCAATCTTCACCTTTGACATGTACTTGACAATTCTTGAATTGCTATGCCTTTCTTCTTGTTTGAAATCCTTGTGGAACCTTTTGAGTTTTGACCAAAAGGATTCGTTTTTGAACCTCTTGTCACAATGTTGTTTCCTATCCACATTCAATCCATGGATTAATTGAGTAATTAATCCTATTTTATTTGAGGAATTAATTCCTAAAATCCTGATTTTTAATACTCAAGGACTAGTATTTGACTAGTCAACCTTAAAGTTGTGTTGTACCTTGAGCTTTGAGGGGAGTTCCCTTGTTCCTTACACTTTCTAAAAGTTAGTAAGGGTATTCTTGACTTTTCACCAAGAGTTAGTATTGTAACCTAACCTAGAAGACTTCTTCATTTCATTCTTTACAATTCCTAGAAATTAGCTCTACCTTCTCTCTAGAAAAGAAGTGTAGCTTATTCTCCAAGCCAAGTTGAGACCCTTGTCAAGATTCCAAGATTTGCTTCCAAGATTCAACCTTTCACCTATTTGGGCATCTAGGAGGGTAAGATCTAAGTCCATCTTGTGTTTTTGGTTACATCTTAGTTGTATTTTTCTTAAAAGTAGGATCTTTATGATCTTTTGGTTTGATCTTGAAGTGGGTTTGGATAGTAAGCCTTGTAAGGAGCTTTTTGAGGTGTAAAGTGAAGTCTTTTGGTCTACAAGAGGTAGCCCATGCTCTACTAAAACCTATTTTGCTTACCTATAAGTGATTTCTTGGATTCTACTTGTGCTTTGCTATGAAATGTGAGGGTTTATGTATTTGTCTTGTGATATTGCATATCTAGAGCTTGTGTTTAGGGTTCCTTTGTGTCATTGCTTGGTATTTTCCATGATTCAAGTCATTTTTTTGTCTTGGGTGAGATTCGGCATGTTTTGGACTTGAATTTGTGTTTGGAGAAGAAAATCCTCGAAGGGATTTGTTGTGGTACAAGTGTGTACCCGCGGGGGAACCGCGGGCGGGGCACCACCCGCCGGCCTACCCTCGGGTACATGGCCTTGTGGGATGATGTTCCCGCGGGCGGAACCACGGGTGGGGCACTACCCGTGGGTCCACCCGCGGGTACATGGTTGGTGTTGTGATGGGATTTGTTCCCCGTGATTCGTTTGACTAGGTATTTGGTCTTTTGACTTCCCGATGTTCTTTGTGGAACTATTTGAGCATCTTCTTGATGTTTCGTATGTCTAGAACTATATGCTAGGTATCCATGTAGGACTTTGGGGTCTTGAATCGTGCTAAGTGTTCAACATTGTGTTTCGTTGGACCGAGAGGTGTCCTGTGTGTTCCTTGGAACTATCTTGAGTTTCTCCGTTGTTAAGCATGCTAGTTTATTGTCTTAATGCTAGCGTGTGTGTGGTTTGTACCTTCCATTTGGTTGATGATAACTTGTGTTATTCATCGTTGATGTTGTTGGGCTGTGACCCGTTCCTTGATTGAGTATGTTTCATACCTTCGTTGTGATCCGTTGTTTGACTCTTGTTGAGTTGTGGTGCGTGTGTGGCTTTACCTGGATTGCAGGATTAGTGGTATGGGACACTAGTCACTAAGGTATTGCAGCGGTGCTCGTGGTGGCCGTGACGCGATTATGGAGTTTGTGGCCATTGTGTAAGGTTCACGTTTTTGGGGGATAACAGGTGTTATCCGGGCATGTGTGCCATGTGCGTGTGTGATACCTCGTGTACTATGAATTGGTGGTTTTGTTGGTGGTTTGTTGGTGGGGGACGACGGTCCGAGGAGGGAAAATGTTGGACTAAGAAGTACAGGTGGTCCTGGAGGTAATGGTTGGAAAGAAGATACAAGGTTGGGGGTAGCCATAAGATTGGAACAGGGCATAAGGAAGGCATATCAACTCGTGGCGGGTGATGTCACGAGGGCTTGTGTAGCCGTGGTTGTGTGTTCTCTTTCTTGTGACGTGTGTAGTCACAAGGGCATGTGTTGCCATCGGTATTGTCTTTATCCTTTGCGTTGTGGTTATCCTTTGTGGTTTTGGGATGTGTTCCCGTATCTTTGTTGATGAGTGTTGAGTTTTGAGTTGGTGTTTACTCTTGGTTTTACGCTTATATATATATGTATTACATTTCGAAATGATTTTTGTATATACCCTACCTATGTATGATACTTAACACGTATTGGTGGGTTACCAGTATTATCGCTGACCGGGCGTCGTCCCAATGTTTATCTTTGTATCTTTCAGGTGATGTCTAGACGAGCGCGATGTTAGTGGCCGGTAGTCTAGTATATTTACCTTTGTTTTGTGGCCTGTGTGCCTTTGTAGTGTTAGACTGTTACCTTTTGGGATAGATGTATACACTTGCAGATTGATCGCCATAGCGTTTACCGTGTTTGGTAGACGTGGCATAACACCCCGTTTGGATTTCTTCTATCCAGTTCTCGTTTTTATCTTCCGCTGTGCTAGTTTTGTTGTATGATCTGCATGCGTTAAGGCTTTTTATCTAGCATATTTGGGGGGGGGGGGGTGTTACATAATTACTCTATATATATTTCATAAATATATAGTGTGGGACTAATTAGTTATGGAAACAGAGAATATTATGGTAATTAATTGATTACTTTATAAAAATTATTCCGTGTGAAGTTTTCATAACTAAAATTTCATTAATTATACAAATTATATATTCATATCCCTGTGTATATAATTACTCTATATATATTTCATAAATATTTCGTGTGTGGCCAATTAGTTATGAAAAGGAAGAATATTATGGTAATTAATCAATTAATTTATAAAATTTATTCTGTTTCAAGTTTAGTTCACTAATTAGGCAATAGGGTAATTAAAGAATAATTTTCCATAATGTCATATGCAAATTACCGTGTGTATATATATATATATATATATATATATATATATATATATATATATATATATATATATATATATATATATATATATATATATACATACTTGCGTTCAAATGAGGACAAGTATATTATAGAGGACTGTGAGGACAGATGTAGTGTGTGTCAGTAGCTTGTATGTTGTGTGCATAGCGGAATGTAGTCGTGTGCCACAGTTTGTATGTCGCGTGCATACATTTGTTAATTAATAGAACCTGGGTTCGAAACCTGATGCTTACATGTATTCTTGTGTGCCTGATAGTAATTTGTTGTGTGCCCATTATTTGTCCTCACAGTCCTCTATATATTGTTGTCCTCATTTGAACTCAACCATATATATATATATATATATATATATATATATATATATATATATATATATATATATATATATATATATATATATATATATGATACAACTCTCACCAAAATTTTCTTATAAAATCAGTACACAATACACAATACACAATAGACAATACTACGTTTTCCTCATCTACCTACATATTAAAACCCATACACAATACTGCGTGCATCGGTCTAGGATGAATTTCCATGTATTCTAATTAGCTTTCTATATTCGATCTCTCTCTTAGAACTACTAAAACATCTATATGCCTTAGGTTAATATCCTGCTATTTTTCTAGAGAATATCAACGCACGCCATTGCACCACCAAACTTTGGAATGCTTATTTCATGATTATAAGGTATGTATTTAATTTATAAATTATTTACAACATACTTTTTTCTGTTTTATTCAATATCTATTTATCAATTGTAATTAATGAATGATTCCTGAAGGGAATATGCATACATCTACAAATTCCAAAAGAATATGTGGACAAATTTGCTATTGTTTTGATCGAAGGAAAAGTGTATGACATTGAGAATTTTATTGTGCACACATCTCGCGTGAGGTTTAAGACGTGTCAACACAAATTCATTATGAAAGCAAACAGTGACACGATGATTAAAGTCTCGGATCAAGATGATTTAATTTTTTCCAAAAAAAACATGTTTAAATTTAAAGAATTTGGGTCCTTGAAGGCTATGGGGGTGATGATTGTAACGAATTAATATTTAAGATCATTGCAACAACTTTTGTACATATTGTTCTTTTTATTACTCTTTCATATAAACCTATGTCATTTTTTTTTGCAATTTTCCGATTCTATTTTTTTCCCACGGATTTTATTGGTGGTGTAGTTTCGATTTGTGAGCCTAAAGTTATTCATGTTCATCAAAAACCTCAAAGGTTGATTGATTTTGTCATTGACGATTATAGGTATGTATTTTTGTAAAATTGTTATGTCTTCTTTATTGGTATGATTAAATATAAATATATAACCTTAATTATGAGCCTAAAGTTATTCATGTTCATCAAAACCATCAAAGGTTGATTGATTTTTTCATTGAGGATTGTAGGTATGTATTTTTGTAAAATTGTTATGTCTTATTTATTGGTATAATTAAATATAAATATATATCCTTTATTATGAAATCAATTTCTGTTAATTCAGGGAAAGTCGATTGAGCATAACCCTGTGGGATGAGCATGTGGATTCGTTGTTGCCGTTCTATAATGTTGTTTTAACAGATCCATTGATTGTTATACTTCAATTGCATAGGGCAAGGATGATTGAAGGTGAGTAATAATACAATGGTAAATTTTAATTTATTTTTGTCAAATATACGTATTTAAAACTATTTTTTATATTAGATGGTGAGGTCAAGATTTCCAGTTCCTATATGGAAACTAAGATTTTGTTCAACTACGAATGCCCTGAGTTTTTCAATTTTAAGGAGAGGTATTGACGCATTTTAATTTGGCCACGCCGTATAATATGCAATCGATAACATCTTGAACAATTACAACATAATTGTTTTAAGTAGTTTGCCTAGGTTCTTTACTCATGTGCGGAGTATAAGCTCAACTTCCAGACTCATTAGAAGTGGATATATTGGAGCTATGTCGAATCATAATATCATAGTCAGTTCTTTAAAGGATTTTCATGACAAAAAGAAGGTCACAATCATTTAAACTAAATTTATATTCACATTCCTTTTAACATACAACTCATGATTTGAGGTGTTTTTAATAAACTTTGTAGGTTGGACAATTTTGGGTGTTTGGAGAAATTCGTGATATTGGAAAAGATTGGTATTTCACTGCATGTACAAATAAGAACTGTGGGAAGAAACTTCAACAAAGTGAGGACAAAATGTATTGCAAGCCATGTAACAAACAGTGGTCAGATGGAATCCTAAAATATAAATTGGTGATTGATATCCTTAATGATGGTCAACTAATACTTTGGGATAATGTGTGTACCCCTCTACTAGGGGTCACTTCTAGCGAGTTAAAGGTGAAATATTTTGAGGTTAGTGAAATCACCACTTGTTTTTTACAATGTTAATAATTTTATCAGTTTTATAATATCTACTTTAATGTTTATTTGGTTGACATAGGAGAGTTGTATGCCCAATGAGATTAAAGAATTGATTGGAAATAGCATGAAATTCAGGATAGTCACACGACAGAAACAATTCAATTATAGAGGAAACGTGGTTTCTACTGTTCTTTCCGTGGAAAATGATGCGAGAGTATGTACTTCAGTCAACAAAGGAGAACAAGGAAGTATGGTTTGGAAGTTGGCTGATGAAAAAGAGTTCAATGAAAGTTTTGAACAAGTTTGTACTATCGTAACATGTTTTTATAGAGAGTTTTAAATGTCTTTAATGCTAATGTTTTTAATTTTTTAAAACATTAGATAAAAACATGTTAAGATAGTACAAACTTGTTCAAAATTTTCACTGAACTCTTTTTCATCTGCCAGCTTCCTAACCATACTTCCTTGTTCTCCTTTGTTGACTGAAGTACATACTCTCTCATCATTTTCCACTCCTAGAACAGTAAAAGTCATGTTTCCTCTATAATTGTAGTGTTCCTGTCGTGTGACTATCCTGAATTTCATGCTCTTTCCAATCAATTACTTAATCTCATTGGGCATATGACCCTCCTATATCAACCAAATAATCATTAAAGTAAAAATTATAAAACGGATAAAATTATTAACATTGTAAAAAACAAAGTGGTGATTTCACTAACCTTAGAATATTTCACCTTCAACTTGCTAGCAGTGATCCCTAGTAGAGACGAACACACATTATCCCGAAGTAGTAGTTGACCATCTTGATCATCATCAAGGATAACAATCACCAATCTATATTTTATGATTCCGTCATACCACTGTTTGTTACATGACTTACAATACATTTTGTCCTCACTTTCTTGATGTTTTCTCCCATAGCCCTTATTTCCTACATGCAGTGATGTACAAATCGTGTTCAATATCTGGAATTTCTCCGAACACCCAAAATTCTCCAACCAACAAATTTTATTTAAAACGCATCAGATCATCAGTTGAATATTAAAAGGAATGTAATATAAATTTAGTATAAATGATTGTGACCTTCTTTTTGTAATGAATATCCTTTAAAGAACTGACTGTGATATTCTGATTCGATATAGCTCCAACAGATCCACTTCCAATGATTCTGGAAGTTGAGCTTATACTCCGTATAGGAGTAAAGAACCTAGGCAAACTACTTAAAACAAATACGTTGCATTCGTTCAAGATGTTATCGATTACATATTATATGACGTGACAAAAGTAAAATGGGTTAATACCTCTCCTTAAAACTGAAAAACTCAGGGCATTCGTAGTTGAACAAAATCTTAGTTGTCGTATAGGAACTAGAAATCTTGACCTCACCATCTAATATAAAAACCAATTTTAAATACGTATATTCGACAAAAATGAATTAAAATCTACCTTTGTGTTATTACTCACCATCAGTCACCCTTGCTCTACATAGTTGTAGTACAAAAATCAATGGATATGTTAAAACAACATTATAGAACGACAACAACGAAACCACATGCTCGTCCCATAGGGTTATGCTCAATCGACTTTCCTTGAATTAAAACAAATTGATTTCGTAATAAAGGCTATATATTTATTTATACAAATAAAGAAGACATAATAATTTTACAAAAATACATACCTAAAATCCTCAATGACAAAATCAATCAACCTTTGAGGTTGTTGATTAACTTGAATAACTTTAGACTCTTGAATGGAAGCTACATGACCAATCAAATCTGTGGGGAAAAAAATAGAATCGGAAGATTGCAGAAAGAAAAGACATAGACTAATATGAAAGAGTAATAAAAATAACAATATGTATAAAAGTTGTTGCAATGATCTTACCAATTAATTCGTTACAATCAACACCTCCAGGAGCCTTCAAGGACCCAAAGTCCTTAAATTGAAACATGTTTTTTGAAAAATTGAATCATCTTGATCCGAGACTTTAATCACCGTGTCACTGTTTGCTTTCATAATGAATTTGTGCTGGCACGTCTTAAACCTCACGCGAGATGTGTGCACAATGAAATTCTGAATGTCATACACTTTTCCTTCAATCAAAACAATAGCAAATTTGTCCACATATTCTTTTGGAATTTGTAGATGTATGTATATTCCCTACGGGAATCATTCATTAATTACAATTGATAAGTAGATATTGAATAAAAGAGAAAAACTATTGTGTAAATAATTTATAAATACAATAAATATCTTATAGTCATTAAATAAGCATTCCAAAGTTTGGTGGTGCAATGGCGTGCGTTGATATTCTCTAGAAAAATAACAGCGCATTAACCAAAGCCATATAGATGTTTTTTAGTTCTAAGAGAGAGATCGGATGCAGAAAGCTGATTAGACTCCATGATATTTCAACCGCACGATGCAGTATTGTGTATTGGTTTTATATGTAGGTAGATGAGGAAAACGTAGTATTGAGTATTGTGTACTGATTTTATAAAAAAACATCACCGAGAGTTGTAGCATTTGTATATATCAAAGTACACGGTAATACAATATGAGAGTATTGAAAGAATATACCATATTTTGGACTAATACCATAAAATCATACTTTATTATTAATTTTAATACTATGCATGCGTTAACCAATTCATACCTAATATGCATGGTAATGTATATATAATCTAGATGGTAATATCTACTTAAAATTGATTTTAAGGTCCGTTTGGAAAGTAAGAAAATGACTTCTGAAAATTATTTTCTGGAAATTGAGTCATTTTCCAGAAAACATTTTCCATTCTGATGTTTGGTTGCACACGGAAAACTGTCTTTGTGTGTTTGGTTCACTTTCCGGAAAATGAGCTTTTTATTATTATTATTATTATTATTATTATTATTATTATTATTATTATTATTATTATTGTTATTGTTATTGTTATTGTTATTGTTATTGTTATTGTTATTGTTATTGTTATTGTTATTGTTATTGTTATTGTTATTATTATTATTATTATTATTATTATTATTATTATTATTATTATTGATGGGGTGTGAACCCTGTGGGCTCAGGGCCCAAGAAGAAAAGAGATCAAGCCCAAGAAGAAGAAGAGAAGCCCAAGAGGAAAAGCCAAAAAGAGATACGAGCCAAACCAAGGAGTCGGCTCGACCCTGAAGTCGGCGCGAGTGTGGGATCGTCACGGGTAGAAGGTCGGCCTAAAACTAGCCGTTAGCCCCTATTAAACTCTTAATTATCTACCCTTAAAGTCCTATTTACTACCCTATTAATCTACCCCACCATTCCTAACCTCCCACTTATTACCCAATTATTATTATTATCCATAACCCCCTAATTATCACCCATCAATACCCTACTAATGGTCCAACGGACACTTTTGGGATGGGCTAGCTATAAAAAGGGGAAGAAGAGCACAAGGTGGGGGATCCCATTCATTCATCTACATGTGGGAGGACTCTCCCACATACTATCCGACCACTCACTATTCTTCCATCTCCAAGAAGACTCCATCACTCTCCCAAAGAGGATGCACTCTTCCACAACCACTCTCCACTCATCTAAGCAAGAAGACCACATGAAGAAGACTCCATATGAGAAGACTCCATATGGGAAGACTCCACCACTCTTCCACGCATCAAGAAGCATACTCCATCTCAATGTACGACGTATAGCTCTCTCCCTACACAATATTTCCATATTACATATACAAAATAGCCATACAACATGTACAAAGACACCTACAAAATACATAGTGGAGTTAGGCTTGGCACCGCCCAAAAAGGCCCGTGGTTTTCCTTTCGGTTTCCACGTACAAAATGCATTGAGTTATATTTGTTCTATCTATTTTTCTATAAGCCGCATGTGAAAGGTGAATCCACCGACCAAGGTTGCGTTGGACCTCCCAGGCCCCAAAACACTAAAACCAACAATTATTATTATTATTATTATTATTATTATTATTATTATTATTATTATTATTATTATTATTATTATTATTAAATCTGAAAACAGAATGTGAAGTGATATGAGAGTAAATTCCACTACAAAAAAACACCGAAATAGCGACGGATCTAGAGACGGACGCATTCCGTAGCTAATTTAACGACGGAATAGCGACTATTTAGTGACCGAATTTAGTTTTCTTGTTAAATAGGATTTTTGCGACGGATTAGTGACGGATATTACGACGGATGAGTGTTGTCGTTAAATTCGTAGCTATTATTAGCGGGAATTTTTGGCGCAAAACTTAGTGACGGATTAGTGACGGATTGGCGACGGATTTTTCGCTGGTTAATTTCGAAATTGTTCTAGCTACATACTAGCGACCGACTTAAACATCTGTCGCTATTTTCTAAGTTTCATGTATTAGGGATTCAAGTCTAACGACGGATACTCATATCCGTCGCTAGAATTAGTACGGCTTTAGAGTACATAGCGATGGAAATATTGATCCGTAGCTATGTAATGACGGACGGTGAAATCCGTCGCTAAGATGACTAAACGGCATCGTTCGTATGGGTTGAATAGCTACGAATATATTGGTCCGTCGCTAAGTTGTCCACAAGGTGTTTTCTTATGATTTCAATAGCGACAGACTATTATATCCGTCGTTAATTTTAGTAAAAAAATTTTTTATTAAATGTTTCATAGCTACGGAATCGATATCCGTCGCTAGGAACAAGAATGATAAATTAATTAATATCGCAGCTCTTTTAATAAAAAATAACGACAGAATTTTAATCCGTAGCTAGAGTTCATAAAGCACAACTAATTAATTACTCATTCTTCTCCTAAGTCCTAAGGGTTTGGAATAGCGCAGCCCTAAGCCCTTATTCTTCTCTCTCGCATATCGCAGCCCTCCGACCAGCAACAGCCCACAGCCGAAGGCTCTGCTCCCCGGCGTCTCTGCTCTCCGACGAAGGCTCCACCGCATCTCTACTCTCCGACGAAAGCTCCACAGCGAATCGGCGAAAGCTCTCCAACTGCGAAGGTAATTTCCTCATCTACTCTCCGAACACAGTGTTTGATTAATTCTAGAGTCAAATAGATACATATATAAATAGATACATAAATAGATACATAAATAATCGTCTGCCCTTCTTTACAGAAATAGATACATAAATTCAATTACATGGATGCAATTGAATTATAAGATTTCATAAACAAATAATGTTTTGCTTAAAATAATGAATGATTAGCCTTGTTTGGTAAATACGCAGTAGGAAGTAAAATAATGTTAATTGAATTAACAAATACGCAGTATATTAATTTTGATTTGGAAAATGATAAATGTATTTCTATAGAGTAGAAACGTGATACGACAGTAGGAAGTAAAAAATTTAGAATTAGAATTTGTTTAAAGACACAAAACTTTATACTCGTGGATTGATTTGTGTGTTACATACCATTCTCTTTTCCCCAAGAAAAGAATAAAAGAGAGGGAGAGTTGCAAATTTTTAGGAGGAAACTATATTGCTGCTGCTATCTTGAATCTTTTTTAGTACTTTAAGAAGGTAGAACAAGGAGTTGCCTTGAGGGTAAAAACCAAGGCCAAAAAGTTTTAATCTCTAACATAGTAATCTAATCAACTGATTTGAATTAATAGCAGTGAAATAATAGCATTAGAATTAAAAACATGTCTAACATAGTAATGTAATCACATGCTTTGAATTAATAAAACTGAAATAATAGCATTAAAATTAAAAACATGTCTAACATAGTAATCCAATCAACTACTTTGAACTAATAAAAGTGAAATAATAGCATTATAATTAAAATGTTGAGAACAACAGTTACATGTGCAAGTAACAAAACAAACAAAAGTAATTAGGCCAGATAAGAAAGTCCAATGCATACCCACATTTATTATTAAAATACATGATAACCGAAGCATCAGATGCTGAACTATCTACTTCCTAACAATTGAGGATAATTGTTGGCGTCTATTTTTCGTGTGCAGGCTCCTTACTCTGATCCTAGGACCAATCTCCGATACGCGAATACAAAAGTCTTCAAGTTCTTCTTGAGTTGCTAAGGTTTGTTTTGAACTTAAAAAATTTTCTTTTGTTGTTTATTTGCCGGCTAAACCGCCTGTGGGTACCGGCACTTATGTTTTCTCCGGCTAAACCGCCTGTGGGTACTGGAGGCTTATGAAAATATGCATGACTGTTTATTTCAATCTCTTTATTTGCCGGCTAAACCGCCTGTGGGACGAAATACAAGCACGGCGTGATGCTGCAATCCTAGAGGCGGAAGGGTCAAATGAGCCACCAGTTATAAACATGTCACAACTGTATGTGGATGTTGTTGATGGGGTAAAAAAACAGCGTATTTATGGCTTAGGGACTAAGTCATCTGCATTTAGCATTTATCACTGAGAATAACTGGAGTTCATCATCTGCTACTTCACAACTTCAACAAGAGTCAATGAAGGAGATGGTGAATCAACAGTTAGAGACCATGCGAGTTGAGATGGAAGCTAAACTACAAGCTGAGATGGAAGCTAAATTACAAGCTGAAAGAACTCAAATGCAAACTCAGATTGCAAGTTTGATGGATGAGTTGCGTCGCAACGGCATGCTATCCACTCCAAGTACTCAACCTCAACATTCAGCTAATTCAAATGATGAAAACTTAGGAGATGATTAGATTATATGTTTATTATAATATTTGGTATTGGTTCTAATGATGTCACATTAGTACATTATATATTGCTATACTTATGTTATTGTTATTGACTTGTTATTGTTATTGACTTTAAATAATTTAATATAATATATTTTATAATTACATTATTCAAGTACTATATTATAGTTTTAATGCAAGTTTTTTATATTAATTAGCAGGTACATTAGTTTTATTAATTTTGAGAATTTAGCGACGGACAAATATGGTAGAAAGGTAACGAAATAGTGACGAAAATAATAAGTTGTAGCTAAATGAAATTCAATTCAACATAATAATATTAAAAATAGTGCTGATACGACGAAAGCTAGCGACGGACATTTCCTTCGCTATATTTAGCGACGGAACAATCCATAGCTAGGCCTTGGCAAATCTCGTCGCCGGATTATTGTAAGTAGACATTAACGATGGATAATTAATACTTTTAGCTACGGAAATGCCGTCGCTAAATCTAGCGACAGACTAGTCCGTCATTATACGGTCGCAAATTTCGACTCCGAATCTGTCGCTGGAAGAACGTTAGCGACGGAATATTTCCAGGTTGCGACGGACAGTTCCGTCGCTATACCTAGCGACGGAATAAATTTTGGTCACTAAATTCTAGCGACGGGGTATTTTGTGTCGGACGAGTTCCGTCGCTAACCACTTTAGCGACGGATTTTCACTACTTAGTGACGGAATTTGTCCGTCGCTATTTTGGTGTTTTTTTGTAGTGTCCCTGAAATTAGTACTACTGCTTTGGAAAATCACCGACGTCCACGAGATCCAAATCGGCTCCAAGATACTGAAATGGTGAAATCTTGGAGAAGAAGAGATGGGAAAGTTGCGATATTGGTAGAGCAGCTTTGCAAAGGGTTTCTGAAATGGAGAAATCTTGGAGAAGAAGATATGGGAAGGTTGCGATATTGGCAGAGCAGCTTCACAAAGGGTTTCTGAAATGGAGAAATCTTGGAGAAGAAGAGATGGGAAGGTTGCGATATTGGCAGAGCAACTTCGCAAAGTGTTTCTGAAATTGAGAAATCTTGGAGAAGACAAGATGGGAAAGTTGCAATATTGGCAGAGCAGCTTCGCAAAGAATCACTTCTCGTACCCACAGCTTCGCGAAGAAGAAACTTCCCCGAAAATGATTTCCAGAAATCATTTTTCGGGTTTCTAAACACACTCTTAATACCACGTATATGAGTAGCATATATAGATGTACACGGTAAATTAAATAATCATACCTAATATGCATGGTAATCTATAATTAAAATTATTTAATACCAAACCTAATATAGACGGTATTATCTAATTAAAATTGATTTTAATACCATGTATATGATTAGCATAGATATAGGTGTACACGGTAAATTAAATAATAATACCTAATATGCATGGTAATACCTAATTAAAATTATTTAATACCATACCTAATATAGATGGTATTATCTAATTAAAATTGATTTTAATACCATGTATATCAGTATATAATTATCATACATAGGTGTACACGGTAAATGAAATAATCATACCTAATATGCATGGTAATACCTAATTAAAATTATTTAATACCATACCTAATATAGATGTTAATATCTAATTAAAATTGATTTTAATACCATGTATATGATTAGCATACATAGGTGCACACGCTAATTTTTTTTTTCAATTGACTGATTTATTTCTGGCAAACACAAGATAATACCATACCCAAATATTACTATATACATAATAACATACTTTATTATTATTTTTAATACCATGCACACCATTAAATAATCATACCTAATATATAGGATAATACCTAATTAAAATTATTTAATACCATAGTAGTTAATATACACGGTATATGATTACCTAATTAATATTTATTATGGTTATAAAATCATATTATGGTTTTATGTCCATAACTACTAGAAGTTAGGAGGTGATAAGCTTGTGATGACACGGATCCCTCGCATGACCACCATGTGCCTAACTATAACTCTCCCATTAATTACATCATAATTATTATTATTATATTTATTTACTTTCCTCACAAAATTCTCATCTAATGAATTGAAAAAAATGGATAGATTTTCAATTCATTGGAATTAACTTTGATTGAAAACCAATTATTATTATTTTAATATATTAGTTTATTATAGTTGGGGAAAAATTGTATATATAAATTATACAATTAGTTATATAAAATAAGGTAAAAACTACAGATTATTTACTTGCTGAAAAATCTTTAGTGAATTATTTTATTATGAGCAGCAAAATATTAAAAAGCGGAAACTACATAGGTTGTATTGTGTAAATTAAAATTGACAAAACCAGAAACTACATACATAAATTTAGATTTTTAAATTATTTATTTTTCGAAATTTTTGAATAAATTTGAATAGTACTATAATATGGTGCAATACTTGGTTACAAAATAAACTTTATATAATTTGTATATAAATATAAATTATTAAAACAGTTATATCAATTAAAAATGATCAATTTGTTAAATTATACAAATTGGAAAATTGTTACAAATAATTGGCAAAAATGGCACCACATCCGTAAATGATTTGTAACAGTCCGTATGATTGTATTTCGAATATATAAAGGAAAAGTGTGATTACATTTTGAAAATATGACAGAATATTACAAATTATTACTAAATTAAGGTAAATACCATTACATAAAAACTATGAAATAAAGAATAATACAAAATGAATAATGAAAAATGCCATGAATAATAGTTTCCAATTGCGTGTAATATTAGCATAACAACAACAATAACAACAACAACAACAACAACAACAACAACAACAATAATAATATAACATCGAAATACAAATAATTGATTTGATTAAAAACAAAGTGCAGAATATGAGTAAAAATAATAATAAATAACATAGGGGTGGGAATAGGCCAGGCCCCTACACAGGGGCCTATGGCCTGGCCTATTTAGGGTCTGGCTTGGCCTGGCCTGTTTAGTTAAAAGGCCAGGCTTAGGCCTATTTTATAGTCTATTTAGTTAAATAGGCTCAGGCCTATATGTGAAGGCCTGACCTACGAGCCTGCAGGCCTGGCCTGTTTATATATATAATATATATAAAATATATATTTAATTATTTTATATTATATTTTGTAATAATTGTAATATAACACAGTATATATATAAGTATAAATAAGTCATTTGATAAGTGATAACCCTAGGACTGGGGCTTTTCGTGTCTTCCCTACTTCATTCAAATCGCTGAATCGACTACAAATCTACAATAAACAACAAGATGCGGTGACTTCGGTGAGGCGAGGCTACGAGCGGCGAGGCGGTGAGCGACTGAGCGGAGAGCACAACTAGCGAGTCGCGACTGCTTTTCTGTTATCTGCTTGGCGGCGACCGGCCAGGCGGCGAGGCGGTTAGTGTAGTTTTTTTAATATACGTTTATATTTGCCTGAAGAAGTATTGCCTGCGAGGCTGGGAATATGTTTATGCGAATGCTCTTAGAGGTTAGAGCAGATTTATGGCTGCCTGAGTGTTCAGATGGGCTTTTGAAAGCAGTAATAATTTTGTGTTGTTTTTATATATATAAAAGTAGTAATGATTTTGTGTTTAATTTGTTTATAAATCTGCTCTGTGTATGAACTTACGGAGTACGAAGTATTGTTCATAAATCTGCTCTGTGTGTTTAATTTTGTGTTTTTTTTTTGAAAGGGAGTATTATTTACCAATTATCAGTAATTCTATTCTGTACTTCTGTTTAGTATTATTTAACTGATTATTTCTGCACTTCTATTTAGTAATAAACTGATTAGTAATACAAACTGTTTAGTGTAGTCTTCTTATTTTCTTAATATAGTATATATACTGGGTGAACTTACTGGCTGCCTGAGTGTGTTTATGCTTATTATGCGAATGAACTTACTGGCTGGCTGAGTGTTGTTTAATTTACATATTAATATACTGTAGTCTGTATACATATTACTGTTTACTGCCTGAGTGTTAATATACATTTAAATTTTTAATTTTGTGTTGTTTATATATATATATATATATATATATATATATATATATATATATATATATATATTACAAGCAGTAATGTGCAAGTAAAATTATAAAATTTTGTATTGTGCAAGTAATAATTTTTGATGATGGGGAAGTAATAATCCAGATTTAGTACAGGGGAAGGTTTATTGATGGGGAAGCTATTATTTGTGGTGGGGATTTGTGGTGGGGATTGGTTTCGTAACAAGTATGAGCGGAAGAAAAAACAAAAGGTAAGAATCTACTTATTACTTTAATATTTTATATTACTACTTGTTACTTTAATATTTTGAATTATGAATTATGAACACTTGTAATGGACTTCATTATTTATTCTCAATTTTTTTCATTGTGTAGGGAGATTCTGGACAAGAAGAGATTATGTTGAAGCCATGACTTATTTCATTTTATGTTTTAATACTATTGTTGTTATTATATTTAATGTTTCATGTTTGTATTGAGGACTTATGATTTGAAGTTATCAAACTTAGTACGATTTTTGTATTATGAACTCCTAATTAAACTTCTGCTGTCATTTATGATTATTGGTTAATTTTAATTTAATAATATGATTATTTTTTACACGTATATATATTAAAAGGCTTTAAATAGGCTTTGAGCCTATTTAGAACCTACTTTGGAGCTTTTTTAAAAGCCTATTTAGTAAATAGGCTTTTAAAAAGGCTTCAGGCCAGGCTAGGCCAACTGCAGGCTCAGGCTTGAGCCTAAAAAAAAGCCTACATCTAGGCCCTGGCCCAGGCTCAGGCCTTAGCTTTTCCTAACAGGCCCAGGCTTAAATTTTAAAAGCCTGGCTCGACCTGGCCTATTTCCACCCCTAAAATAACATAACAAAGGCATGAGTTTAATAGATTAAATTGTTGACATATTCCTCATTATTCATCTCTAAGTGGACTCCTCATTATTTGAATCCCCTTCTTTAGAATCCAAATTTTAAATTGGAGGTTCAGGCACCGGTCTATCCAGAGAATCGTGAAAGTTAGGAAAATTTAAATACGTCAATAAAGTTATACAAAAAGCAAAACAATATGAGTAAGCAATAGACCACCTCTTCAATGAAATCATAATCTTCTCTATCATAAACATGTGTTGGGAAATCTGCATCTTTCAATATTTCGACAGAAGTTCTATCACAAAACATCAACATATACCTGAGATTAGTAGTTTTGTTTCTATACTCATTATAAACTCCTGGTATTCTATAGTTAGTAACTTGCTGATATCCTTTGTGTTGTCTATTGGATCTGAGTTGAGTTGAGCATTTTTGTTGTAGTCTCTCTCTTGAATTGGTCTTGAACCTATCTCCTTGATTGAGTATGAGTCGGTTAGACTTCCTTGTGATTGAGTTGGTTACGTTGAAATATATTATATATGTCAGTTTCAGAACTATTTTGAATACAAAAGTATATGTATGTAGTTTTACGACTTGGAGTGAAAATTACATAGCATTCTTTCGCTAATAGTTGAACCATGTTATCAGGATCTGAATTTGTGGCTAGTTGAGAGCGCGGCGTAGAATTCGCACCTCGAGTATTGCTTATGGTATAGTTGATTAGATTAGAACCTAAACTGTTTTATAGTTAGTTGTAATTGGATTAATGAACCTTGTATTCAGATTTGTAGATAGAACCATTGTAGCTTGTGCGTTTGGGCTTAGTTGGTAGTCCAAACGTGGCATAACACCCCTTTGAGTTTAAAGTTTTGATTTCCTTTATGTATTTCTGTATATTTATGTATTGGAAAATTAGGGGGTGTTACAGTTAGTGTGTTGAGTCAGTTTCTTGAGAATCCTTGTGATACTCATTCGGATGCTGCTGATTGGGTTCTAAGGTATATCAAAAGAGCACTAGGACAATGCTTACTATATATGATTATAAAGGACATGCTCATGTTGTTGGGTATTCTGATGCAAATTGGTTGGTTGTCCATTTGACATGCGCTCTACTTCGGGTTATTTTGTCTTCATCGGTGATAATCTTATATCTTGGAAAAGTAAGAAGTAAGATGTTGTTGCCGGGTCCAGTGCTGAAGCGGAATATCGAACCATGCCCCTTGCCACATGTGAGCTTATGTGGTTGAAACAGTTACAACAAGAGTTGCAATGTGGCAATGTTGCTCAAATGACACTAATATGTGAGAACCAAACAGCTCTACGCATTGCCTCAAATTCAGTTTATCATGAGAGAACCAAACAAATCGAGGTTGATTGCCACTTCATGAGGGAGAAGATTGTATCAGAGTGCATCAAAACCATTTTTAATTTGTCAATTCTTCAAATCAATTAGCTGATATCTTGACAAAATCCCTTAGAGCTCATAGAGTTGAGTATATTTGTAACAAGCTTGGAGCATATGATTTATACTCTCCAGCTTGTGGGCAGTGTTGAAACCCTTGTCCCTTTTTAAAATGGGCCCATTAAGTTATAGCTTATTCTTGTGAAACAAGCTTGGAGCATATGATTTATACTCTCCAACTTGTGGGGAGTATTGAAACCGGAGCGTTATGCTGTGGAACTGTGCCCACATTGCTATGTGGGCCGGTTGTAGATTCATAAAATTTATACTGTAGATTCATAATGTAAATACAGTAGATTCATAATTTCTATACTGCGGATTCATAATATTTGTATTGTCGAGTCATAATTTATGTATTGTAGATCCATAAATTCTAAACTGTATAGTTATGTAATTATGAACATATAGTTCTGTGATTTGTGAATACAAAGTTCAACAATTGGATATATGAACATAAAAAATTATGAACATATAGCTCTATAATTATTAACATATATTTATAAAATTATGAACATATAGCTCTATCACATGTTCACAAACCTACTACTGTAGATTCATAATTTCTATACTGGAGATTTATAATTTAAATACAGTAGATTCATAATTTCTAAATTATGCGATTGCGAAGAGAGAAACGCAGTTAACGACAAGTGAAAAACAAAAATTATTATTATCTAATTAAAACGACGTCACGAAAATGGCAAGTGAATCCCCTTCTTTAGAATCCAAAATTCCAATTGGAACATATGATTTATACTGATCTTCAGCTGGAGGGGAGTGTTGAAGGCAAATTATTGTGTGGACCATAACAAAAAGTACATTTTTAATATACTAAATGTATATTATTTATGTACTGAATGTACATTATATAATATAATGTACACTCAGTACACAAATAATGTATATCTCCTGAATACAATGTACATTTTTAATATACTAAAAGTACATTATTTTTGTATTGAATATATATTATTTTATAATATACAAAATATAGTCTACACAATTTGTGTGGACCATTGGTTCACGGCTTCACGCAATAATGGAGTGTTGAAACCCTAGGCCCTTTTAAAAATAGGCCCATTAGGGTATAGTTTATTCCTCGTTAGGTATTCTTGGTCCTCTTATTCTACTACATATACATCATTCAACAACCCTGCTAGGAAACGGACTACATATACACGCTTGTTGTTGGAAATGTTTGAAGGTTTAGTTTGGCAGTTGCTATTAGGTTACCTTCGCCAATACATTCGGGACATTCAAACGGAGCAGCTCAAGATTATTCTGTGGAATGGTAACTTGCTGATTATTTGAGAAAAGCACTCTTTTCCACTCCGGTTTACAAGTAATAGTAACAAAATTGACGAAGGGGAAACTTTTTTTTTTTATCTTTAATGTGATTACGTTTGGGCATTTTCATTTCTTTGTGCGGGGTTTGAGCTTCTAATGAAAGTTTAGGGGTAAATATTTTGATGGTTGGCAATACATAACAAATGATAAAGCAAATACTTTTTTCTCTCTTTTAACTTTTTAATTCATGTTATATTTGTGGCATATCTGTATAATGATCATTTATAGCTACATACAATAATCTGAATTTTAGATAAAATTTACATTAACAATCATCGTACTATCGCAGAAGAAGTATTATTGGAAAATGTTGATGAGCTGATTCTTGAAGCTTTTGATTACCTTCAGTTCCCATTTGCTTTAAAGCAAGGTAAATTCTCTGTACTTTTTCCATGTATTCTGCTAATTATTCCACTACAAGCATTTTTAGAATGCTTTAAAAACACCATTTAGTATTACTTGCCATAATTCCATTATAGTCTTATAGCTTGCAGCTATTGCTGTATCTGAGCTTAAATTATGCTTATGGAATTTTGTTCTCCAATTTGCTAAATTTACCTTAACTTGCAACTGTTTGCTGTATGGTATTGTGGGAATTTAAAAGAACAACACTAAAGTTATAATCTGTATTATTTTTTGGGAGAGGGTGGGTGGAAGCATAGATATTTTTATATGTGTGCTAAAGGTAAAAAGTCAATTTTATCAGCACTTGATACTTTGATGTCATTGCAAGCCAACTAAAATAGTGTGACCTTTGGCTTTGTTATATTCATCTAAAACCCAAACCTGCTAAGTGAGTTATCACAGATAAATACTTGTGCAATATCCTCCAATTTAATAAAGAAATTATAAAGGGGATGAGGGGGTCTAAAACTTATTGAGAAGGCAGTTCCTTTGCCGTTTATGATCTAGGATTTATGGTTCATGATTATGAGTTCAGGGTACTAAAGCGTCTAACTTCATTTATCTTTATAGGTCATGTTGGCAAGTTGAGTATTAGGATTCCATGGAAAAAGCTTGGTTGGGATCTTGTTATAATCATCTTAGAGGATGTATTGATCTGTGCCTCCCAACGAGATAAAAAAGAGGTATTGTTTCACTATATATAGTATTGATGTCTAATATCTTGCACTTCATATAAACCACTATTTATGCTTGTTTTCCTTTTAAACAGCTTTATTATACTAGCTATTAATTAATAGCCCGAATTTTATACATGATCCTAATTAAATGCCACCTAAGAATGATACAGAAATATAGTTATTTAGTAGAAAAAAAAAAGTTTCAATAGTTATTTAGTAGAAAAAAAAAAGTTTCAATAAGTAAAGCGGAGTTCGTTAGTTAATGGTATGCATTCAACCGAAAGAAAGGAAAAGATAAATGCAGTAGGGGAAGAAAAATAAGCTGAAATGACAAGAAACCAACTTCGAATAGGATTCAAATTATATATAATCTGACTTTCAACCAGAAAGATCTAGTTTAAATAGAAATTTAAGGGAAGTGTTTGAAACATTAAATGCATGACAATAGGAAGAAAATAAGATTTAAATGAAATGCAGATATTGAGAATTGAGAATAATTTAAAGCTTTAGCTGCCAAAACTGTAGGACTCTTAGACTTCCCGCGTACTACATTAGCCCTCAAGTTTGTTGGTTCTTGGTATTTATGCTACTGTGTGTTCTTTTATGGCTGTTTCCTTTATATGAATTTTCATTGATGAACTCTGCTTTGATTTATTTATTAATTTTTTCTAAGCAGTGGCTGTATTTGGTATGAAGTTTTCAAGCTTTGCAATTATGAATCAACATTTTCTTGGGTGCACTAATTAGCTAAGTGCTTTCTATAGAGGATAAATATAAAATAATAAATGTTTACTTAATGGTTTAAACTTTTAATTTAGGTGGAATACATACTTCATAGGCTATTGGCCCTAGGTTCAAATCCTACGTGATACCCATCGATTCATGTGTTTTGCCCATAAAAAAATCCCATTCATATTAAGCTTTTAGTAGAGGTGGAACACATACTTATACTTTCTTTCTTCAGGAATAGTATGAGGAAGTTGAAAACCATTATCATATCTTTCATAAACCTAATGTTTCAACCTTAGGAGGTTGCTTATGAGATGAGTGAAAAATAGATGAAATCTTTTTAGTATAATACATTAGATTTTCTTACAAATTGATGAGCATGGATGCTTTATTTGTGGTAATTACTTGCATTAATACTTTTTTTTCCCTTTTCATGGGAATCATGAGCTGTTTGCAATACACTATTGGTATAGTGTATACATTACTATATACTACATATGTTATACACACACACACACACACACACACACACACATATATATATAAACAGTCAAAATTATCCACAAGGCTTATGAGTGCTATTCACAGAAGGATTTTATAAAAAATATAAAACAATTATAATTTTAAGATATTCAATTCTTTTCATTTTCCTGCTCATTTTCTAGAAAATGAACCAAACACACAAAGACAGTTTTACATTGGGTAGCCAAACACCAAACAGGAAAATGTTTTCACGAAAATGACTCATTTTCCAGAAGTCATTTTCCAGCATTCCAAACGGAGCCTTAGTGGTGCATGTAAGTTTTATTTTTTTCTTGGAAGTTTAGCTTAAGAATACAAGAAGAATTGAAGCATTAAATCTATCATTTTTAAGAAATAAGAATCACATAATAAACACATGCAATCTTGTTTTTTCTCCTGGTCTAAAAGATTTTTTTTTAGTCATTTTAAATTCTTATTTCTGTTAAGAAAAAGTTTTCTCACACTGTTTGCAGAACATTTTACTTGCTTCTTCGTCTAACAGTTTAAATACTGCTAAACCTCTCAAAGATGGACGATCATTCAGCATGCCTCGTGGATGGTTGAATTGGTTATCACATGGGATGTTTGGGGTTGGCGATATAGATGGTTCTAGCCAATTTTCGGGAATTATTTCAGATGATGTAATCAAGCTAAGCACATTCCTCTCTTTCTTCTAGTCTGAGTAATAATGCAACATAAAAATGGTACATGTTTAGTATGATTACTATTTTGTTTTGTCATCAACCAAAAATTTTGGCATCTGTAGGATATCTATGAAGCAACTACGTTCTAGCCTGTACAATCTCTAAATGTGGATGCTGCATAAAGTGCCAAAATCTCTATTTCATCAATCAAGTTCAGCATTATTCAACTTTCAGTTGCTTTGCAGAGCATGTATGATTTTCTTCTAATAAACTTTTTTCAATCTTGATATTATCTAAACATGCAATTTATAAGTAAATTGCTAGACATGTTTAACTAGCCTTTCTCTATTTGTCATTTGAATGGCCCTACAAGCATAAGAACTTTAATACGGTACACAACGACTATATGAGCCTTTTGCTGCCAGTATTCCTCCTCAATATCTGCCGCTACAACAAAGCCACACTTTCTTTATAATCAAGCAATGCCTTATCATCATCCAGGTCTTGCTGCAGCAACCCCTCCAATGCTTGCAGCCTATACTCAAGTTCTTGCAACTTAAAAAAGATATTACCGTGGAAGCGAAGTCGAAGCGAAGTCAAAATTATTATTTATATCTGAAAAATTAGAAGTCCCAAAGGTCAGCAATGAAGACGCTTTAGTGTTATTACTCATGCACGACGACTTCTTATTTAAGATAGCAATTTGACTTTCAAGAAGTTAGGAGTCCCAGAAATGATAAATTGTATCCACCCTCCTGGGCACCGCAAGACCAACGTAGTCCGATTTCGTCATGTCGTCTTCATCAATATTCAACAATGTTGTTAGGTCATCAGCTCCACCAACCTCCTTCCGTATCATGCCGCTAATTTCAGATGGAGGTTTCTCAGTGGTAACACTTTTGCTTACATTCTCTATAACTGGGTTTGTTGAGATCGGCACTTTTTGAAGCTCACTTTTCGATGCTAAAACATGATCCACTTCTTGCTCCTCTGCTTTGTTTTTTCAAATTCAACCTCTACTTCCTCCTACAACATTTTGCTAATGGAAAAACGATGCCAGTGGTGAAACTGCTACGGTTTTCACCCCTTCTAGTTGAACTTGAACTAATCCTCTTTCTATTTACTGCTCCTATTGCTTTGGGGGCATGGAGGAGCTTGAGCTCAAATTCACTCACTGATTTCTTTCTCTTTACCCTTCTCGAGGAGGAATCATCGTTCATTAATGCTACTGAGGAAGATGAACGCTTTAAGCGCACTTTTGAACCAGATGAATTTCTTGTATGAACCCCGCCTGAGGAAGCAGCAGCTTTACCAGCATTATTCGAAACACCATTTTTTGCTTTATATCTGGGGTATGATTTACGTCGGGTTGCCATTTTGTGGCAGGCACCACTGAAATTCATTCGAAATGTACTCACTACAGACTTAATATCCTTTTTGCGTAGAAGGGAAAAATAACTTCTTTCAACTCGGGCTCACTAAAGCATATCTTTCCTTTACTTTCATATTCCTTGTATTTAACAAGAGTATGATTAGCAAAAACATCTGCCTGTCTTTCTACTACTTTACTAGCAGCTTTTCTTAAGGAATTACCACCTCTGTTAGCCATCATTTTTTTTGTATGTCGTGATGAGAAGTAGGTTCATTGCTACCTACTCAACGTTCTTTTTCTCCTCTTGGCTTTCACGCTAAATGGCTTCATCAATTTGGCTCAATATTTTTGTCCTTTATACCCTGTTTCTCTAGCTCAACTTTACGTTCCATAATTTCTTGATCAATAGATTTTTCCTCCAAGGGTGGGGAAGGCATGGAGTCTAAAGGTATGTCAATGCTCTGTAGCTCCATTCGTATGTTATCATCAAGCAAAAGCGTTTGATACAGGGAACTACAAGATGATATATCAGATGTGCCAAGCTTGGAAGAAATTTTTGAACCAGAATCCTTTTTTTAAATCACAGAAAAATCTCCTCTAGCTGGAAATGGCAAGCAACTGTTAGATGAGCTTTCATTACAATGGGATGAACTTGATTCACATTAATTACTTAGAGTATGAGATGCAATATTCTTATTATAGGAAACTTCATCCAGCAAGCAATTATCAGGAGATTGTAAGTCCACTCCCAACTCAACTTCAGTTAATACTCTGTTACAACTATTTAAATCATTCGCCATAACACCAAGTGAACCATGGTCAGGCGAATGATCTAAATAACTGTAACGAATTCTTAACTAAAGTTGAGTTGGGAGTAGATTTTTGAGCTCATGATAATTGCTTTCCTGGATGAAGTTTCCTGTAATAGGAATATTGCATCTCATACTTAAAGTAATCATCGTGAATCAAGTTCATCCCATTGCAATGAGAGTTCATCAAATGGTTGCTAGCCATTTCTAACTAGAGGAGATTTTCTTGTGATTTCCAGAGAGAATTCTGGTTCAAAATTTTCTTGAAAGCTTGGCACATCTGATATATCATCCTGCAGTTCCCGATATCAAACGTTTCTGCTTGATGATAGAATACGAATGAAGCTACAGAGCATTGGCATACCTCTAAATTCCATGCCTTCTCCACCCTTAGAGGGAAAATCTATTGATCAAGAAATTATGGAACTTAAAGTTGAGCTGGAGAAACATGGTATAATGAAGACAAAAATCTTGAGTCAAATTGATGAAACCATTCAGCGTGAAAGTCAAGAGAAGAAAAAGAACGACGAGCAGGTAGAAATAAACCTACTTCTCATCACAGCATACAAAAAGATGATGGCTAACAGAGGTTGTAATTCCTTGAGAAAAACTGCTAGTTAAAGTAGTAGAAGGAAAGGCAATGACTTTTGCCAATCGTAGTCTTGTTAGATACAAGGAATATGAAAGTACATGATAGAATTGTTTTAGTAAACCCGAGTTGAAAGATTGTTTTTTCTCCCCTTCATGCGAAAATGATATGAAGTCTATAGTGAGTACACTTCAAATGAATTTCAGTGGTGGCTGCCACAAAAAGGTAAGCCGACGTAAATCTTACCCCATATATAAAGCAAAAAGCGATTCTTTCAATGATGCTGGTAAAACTACTACTTCATCAAGCGGGGTTCAGACATGATATTCATGTTGTTCTAAAGTGCACATAAAGTGTTCATCCTCCCTAATAGCATCAATAAAAGATGATTCATTCTCGGTTAGGGTGAAGAGAAAGAAATCAGTGAGTGAGCTCGAGCTCCTCCATGCCCCAAAAGCAATAGGAGCAGTAAATGGAAAGAGAGATAGTTCAAGTGCAAGGAAGAGGGGTGAAAACGGAAGCAGGTCCACCATTGGCATCATTTTTCCATCAACAGAATGTTGTTGGATGAAGTAGAGGTTGAATTTGAAAAACAAAGCATAGGAGAAAGAAGTTAATCATGTTTTATCATCGGTAAGTGAGCTTCATGAAGTGCCGATCTTTGTGGACCCAGCTATTGAGAATATGAGCAAAAGTGTTGCCATTGAGAAACTCCACCTGAAGTTAGCGACATGATCCGGAAGGAGGTTGGTGGGGCTAATGACTCGACAACATTGTTTAATATTGATGAAGGAAACATGATGGAATCAGACTATGTTGGTTTTGCGGTGCCCATGGATGATATTTGGGACGCCTACTTTTTCGGATATAAATAACAATTTTGGCTTCGCTTCCATGGTGATTTTTTTTTTATGTTGCAGGAACTTGAGGATAGGCTGCATGCATTAGAGGAGGTGTTGCAGACCCGGACCCGGATGATGATACGACGCTGCTTGGTTAGAAAGAAATTGTGGCTTTGTTGTAGTAGCAAATATCAATTAAGGTGGAATACTGATAGCAACAAGCTCATATGGTCGCTTTTTAGACCATATTAAAGTTCTTATGCTTGAAGGGCCATTCAAATGAAAAACCCTAATGATTTTGTAGATATTTTGGTTAAGGTCCAAATTTCTTTTAATGGTAAATATCCAATGAGATTGTTTTGTTGGACTGCATATTTTGATACTCGTTAAGAGATTTCTCTTGCTCCTATTTGGGTTTAACTTCCTAATTTGAAGGCTAACTATTTTTCTATACCATGTTTAAAGAAAATTTTTAAGCTAATTAGCCGGTTTTTACATGTGGATACTGCCACTGCTAAATTTTCTAGGCCTAATGTGGCTAAGGTTAGGGTAGATGTTGACCTCTTTCGGCCACTGTGTGGATATTTTGGTTAAGGGCCAAATTTCTTTTAATGGTAAATATCCAATGAGATTGTTTTGTTGGACGGCATATTTGATACTCGTTATGATATTTCTCTTGCTCTTATTTGGGTTTAACTTCCTAATTTGAAGGCTAACTATTTTTCTATACAATGTTTAAAGCAAATTGTTAAGCCAATTAGCCAGTTTTTACGTGTGGGTACTGCCACTGCTAAATTTTCTAGGCCTAATGTGGCTAAGGTTAAGGTAGATGTTGACCTCTTTCAGCCACTTAGGACCAAGATGTTTATTTGGATGGGCAGCAAAAACCAGGTAAGGGGGATGAGAGCTTTCAATAGGATATTGAGTATATGAAGGTTTCCCCTTATTGTCTAACCTGAAAGAAACACGGGCATTTAGCCCCAACATGTCATTTTGGTATGAGGCGTTCAGACCCTAGTGTTAGTCATGAGCAACTATTTCCTCCTACTCTTAGAGGTCCACCGCTATCGGATGGTAGGAGTGGTATTGGTGGAGGTCCGTCAAACCCTCCTCCTTCCCCTCGTGTTCCACCACCTTCTAGTGCTGGCAATGCAGGGTTAGGGGGCATTGTTTGTCAACCTCCAACTGCTTAGACCCAGCCAGGGGGCTCAAGCTTGACTTGAAATAAAAAGAGGAATTCAACCAAGAGACGGAGGCAAGATAAGGGTAAGGACACTGTGACACCCCGTAATCCAAATTCAATTAAGGGATTAATTAAGTAATTAATCCTAAACCAATTGGTAATTTAATTCCTTAAATTCCTGAAAACTCAATAGTCGGGGACTAATAATTGACTAGTCAACCCCAAAGTCAAAATTGTACATTGAGCTTTGTAGAGAGTTCCCTTGTTCCCTTACACCTCTTCATGTTAGTAAGGGTATTCTTGACTCTTCACCTTGTGTTAGTATTGTATGCTAACCTAGTAGAACACCCTCATTTCTCTCCTTACACTTTCCAAAATCTTGCTCCACCTTCTCTCTAAAAAGGTAGATAGCTTTTCTTCCAAGCCAAGTTGAAGCTTTGCCAAAACTTCAAGAGTTGTCTCCAAGATTCTACCTTTCATACATTTGGGCATCTAGGAGGGTAAGATCCATGTTCATCTTGTGTTTTTAGTGTTTTCTAAGGTGTCTTTTCTTAAAGATAGAATCTTTATGATCTTTTGGTCTGTTTTTGAAGTGAGTTTGGAAGGTGAGATTTGTTAGGAGCTTGGTGAGTTGTTAAGAGAAGGTTTTTCTCTTCAAAAGGTAACCCATGCTCTACAAAACCTATTTTTCTTACCTATATGATGATTTCTTCGTTTCTACATGTGATTTTGCTATGAAATGTGAGTGTTTATGCATTCTCTTGTGAAAATGTATATCTAGAGCTTGTGTTTAGGGTTATTGTATGTCATTGCTTGGCTATTCCTTTGATTCAAGTCATTTTGTTGTCTTTGGTGAGATTTGGCATGTTTTGAACTTGAATTTGAGCTTGAAGTTGAAAATCCCCGAAGGGATTATTTGGTACAAGGTTACGTATTCGCAGGCGGAACGGCGGGCAGTGGCCTACTCGCCGCCCACCCGCGGGGTACAAGAGACTCCTGGCCATGTACCCACGGGCGGAACCGCGGGTAGGGGCTTACCCGTGGGCCCACTCGCGGGGTACAGTGTATGGTTGTTGGGGGATTTGTTCCCCGTGATTCTTTTGACTCGGTATTTGGTCTTTTGACTTCCCGATGTTTTTTTGTGTAAATATTTGAGTGTCTTCCTGATGTTTCGTATGTCTAGAACTATATGGTAGGGATCCATGTAGGTTTTGGTGTCTTGAATCATGCTAAATGTTCAACATTGTGTTTCGTTGAACCGTGAAGAGTCTTGTGTGTTCTTCGGAACTACCTTTGGTTTACCCGTTTGTTAAGCATGCTAGTTCGGTGTTTAAATGCTAGCGTGTGTATTGTTTGTACCTTCTTATTGGTTGATGATAACTTGTGTTATTCATCATTGTTGTTGTTGGACTGTGATCAATTCCTTGATTGAGTATGGTTTCATATCCTCGTTGTGATCCGTTGATTGATTCCTGTTGTGGTGTGATGTGTGTGTGGCTTTACTTGGATTGCACGATTAGTGGTATGGGACACTAGTAACCAAGGTATTGTAGTGGTCCTCATGGTGGCCATGATGTGATTATGGAGTTGTGACCTTCGTGTAAGGTTCACGTATTTCTTGGGAGGCATGTGTTGCCGTGTGTGTGATCGGTACCCTCGTGTACTATGAAATTGGTGGTTCTATTGGAGGGACAGTTGGAGGGGAGCGACGGTTCCCGGATGGATAATGTTGGACTTGGTGTACAGGGGTCCTGGAGGTAAAGGTTGGAACTAGATATAAGGTTGGGGGTAGCCATAAGGTTGGAATCGGGCATAAGGAAGGCATATCAACTCGTGATGGGTGATGTCACGAGGGCTTGTGTAGCCGTTATTGTGTGTTCTCTTCTTGTGACGTGGGTAGTCACAAAGGCATGTGGTGCCTTGGCATGTGTTGCCATTTGGTGTGTCCTTATTCCTTTGAGTTATGCATGTCGGGTGTTAATCTATTGTGTGAAGATAGATTATACCTTGAGACTTCTTGTGAGTCGTTGTTGTTCCTTGTAGTATTGGGATGTGTTCCCGTGTTCTTGTTGATAGTGTTTGAGTCTTGTGTTTACTATTACTCTTGGTTTTGAACTTATATATATGTATTCCGTCTCGAAAATGACTTTACAAACTTATATCTTACCTATGTATGATATTTCACATGTGTTGGTGGGTTACCAGCATTATTCGCTGACCGGGCGTCGTCCCATGTTTTATATGTTTCTTTCAGGTGATGCTTAGACGAGTGCGCGGTTTAGTGCCGGCTAGTGTAGCTCCTCCTTTATGTTTTGTGGCCTGTGAGCCAATTTAGACTTGTTACTTTGTTATGTTGGTTTTTAGATGATGAACAATGCAGATGTTAGCCTGTGTTTTCACCTCTGGGTGAGCGTGGCATAGCACCCCGTTTCTTCCAGTTTATATATTTCCTCTTTCAGTGTTCTGCTGTGTTTGATGTTTTGGTTTAGATATCTGCATGTTTAAGGCTTTAAATAGCATGGAATTTTGGGGGTGTTACAGTTGATATCAGAGCCTAGGTTTGAGCCTAGGAGGGTTAAGTCTAGATTTTCTAAGTGGCTAAGTGTGGTTTGAGACCTTAAGAATCTAAGTGTTAGGCTTAGGACTCTAGGTTGCGCGGTGAGCTGAGTGTTCTTTCTGTTATGTGCTTGTTTGTAGTCTATTTGGTAACCGTGTTGTTGTTGTAGAAGTTTGCGATGCCTCCACGTCCACGAGCGCGTACCCCGGAGACCCTGACGAACGAGCAGCTTGCTCAGAACCTCCAACAGTTGACTCAGACGATGCATACGCTTAGTGAGGCTTTGCTGAACAACAACCACCCCAAGCCACCTCCTCAACCTGTTGGGCACAGGGATATGGGTCGTTTGGTGTCGGGTCACAGGCCGCCGACCTTCGCAGGTGAAGAAGACCCGGTGGTTTTGGAAGAATGGATGAGAGTGTTCGACAAGATCTTCGCGGTTGTGGGTTGTCCCGAGGAGAGAAGGGTAGAACTGGCAATGTTCTACTTCTGCCATGAAGCTGATCTGTGGTGGATTCATGAGGGTCCGACCTTCCTTGAGGAACCCGAGTTCGGTTGGTCTGCGCTTAAGGATAGGATGCGCGAGAGGTTTTACCCGGCACACGTGCGAGCCGCCATGTACGAGGAGTTTCTCCACCTGCAGCAAGGATCTCTGTCTGTGGTCGAGTACCACAAAAAGTTTTTGGAGTTTGCACGCTTTGCTCGGATGCTCGTGCCTACGGAGCTCGCTAAGGTCGAGAAATTCGTTGCCGGCTTGAATTATGCGGCACGAAAAGCTTTGACTGTGAGCAGGCCGAGTTCTCTTAAGGATGCTTATCTGAGTGCCGCGGATCTGTACAGCGTTCAGCAGCTTCAGCGGGGATCTTTTGAGCTAGCGAGGAAAAGGACCGAGAGCGGAGGTTCTTCCACCTTCAAGAAGCCACGGCCAAGTTTTCAAGCCACGAATGTGTCATCTTCGACCCAAGGACCCAACCGGATGGAGCAAGGGAATCAAGCCAAGACATCTCCTCGTCATAGATGTGGGAAGGTGCATGCCAGTCAGAGTTGCAATGGTTTCGTGTTGCGATGCTTTCGTTGTGGAGATAGGGGCCACAAGGTTGCTGAGTGCCCTCACTAGGCCAATCAAAGGGCGCTGCCGCCACCCTTGGAGCTGGAGGAGCAGCGGGAAGTAGCTCGAGCCGCGGAGCAACTGGGGCCAGGCCAGCAGGGAGAGTCTTTGTGATGGGGCGTTCGCAAGCAGAGTCCGAGGGTTTGGTGGAGGAGGAGCTGAGTCTTTGTGATTGGGCGTTCACAAGCAGAGTCCAAGGGTTTGGTGGAGGAGGAGCTAGCAGGTAATCCTTTCCTAGCCTACCCTTGTCTTTTGTGCGCATCTTGTTCCTTGTTGCCTTGAGTGTAGTCTTATGTTTCTTCGTTGTCTACTTGAGTTACTTTCCTATCCTTGACATGTTGTTTCCTTGATAATGATTCCTTTGGAATTAAGTGTAAGTCTAATTGAAACATGTGCTCCATCTCAACTAAAAGCTTAAGCTCTAGTTGGATTGCACATTAATGGCTATATGCTCACACGCCCCCTCACGTGTGCGGTGGGTTCCAAGCAACACGTGGATCGGTAAACCGTAGTCGCTTATGAGTGGCGCTGGGATTCGAACCCATGACCTTTGGTCTAGCTCTAATACCAAATTGAAGCATGTGCTCCATCTCAACTAAAAGCTTAAGCTCTAGTTCGATTGCACATTAATGGCTATATGTTCTCTTAGTTTTATGAGTAAGCCTCAGGAGTCATGCTTTGGTTAATTTTTATAACCTTTGCATGTGGGTATTCTTGCAACCTTTCTTTTTGAGAACCACCTAAATTTCTCCAAGTATTCGTTGAATTTGGAAATAAGAAATCCATACAAAACCCTTTCTTGTGTGGCCTAGAAATCAAGTATAATATTCTTTTTTCAAGCCTAGAGTTTTGAACCCAGGCATACCCTTTACCAACCCAACTCCTAAACCACTTAAGCTAATTACCTTTTTTGGAACTTACTCAACTTTAATCCCAAATCTTCTTCTTTCTTCTTCCCTACCTGTGAGCAGCCAAGAACCCACCCCCACCCGTCGCCTCACCTGTAACCCGCCACCACCACCTGCCCTTCGACTAGCCACCACCACCGCCGTTCGCAGGAGACGTCGCCGCCGCCGGAGCCTTGTTGCCGTGGGCTGTCGCATCGCCAAGAGGGAGAAAGAGCAGCGAGAGAGAGAGAGAGAGAGAGAGAGAGAGAGAGATCGGATAGCGAGAAGAAGGGGGAGAAGAGGAAAGTTGTGGGCTTCTTTCGTTGAGCTTTGGGTCATCTCCTACCATGCCTAGAAGGTCAAGTTTGGCTAGGAAAGCGGGATGGGTGGATACCCGTTATCTCGTTCTTGAAGGTAAAGCCTTTGACCCGGAATCTTTTTCTAATTCTTTGTTGGATATGCTTAGATTCCAAGGTTTGTTGGATGGGTTTCTCGCCATAAGGGCCGAGACTTACCCGAGTCTGGTTAAGGAATTTTATCGTCACATGGTTGTGACAAAGGATGGTGATAAGCTTGAGATCACTTCTAAAGTGAGAGGTGTGAAGGTTGTTCTGTCTGAAAAGAGGCTGGCTCAACTTTTGAGTTTATCTGCTTCGGGAGTTGCTCAGTATAGCGGTAACTCATGGATTAGTACGGATACCATGGGGTACCGGGACTATTTGAGTTATTTGTTGGGTCGCACGAGTGGTTTCACTCAAGCTTCAAAGCCGGAGAAAAAGTGCTTGTCTGCGGAACAGAGGATCTTGGTTATGTTGGTATCGGATTGTTTATTACCCAATAACAACAAAAGTAAGTCGTTGGGAAAGTAGGAGTGCACCTTTTCCTTTTGCCTCAAGAATATGGTCAAGTTCAACCTGCCAGCTTTGATGTTACAACATATGGTTTTCTGCCGTGATCATAACCGGAAAAGCCTACCGTATGGGATGGTGTTGAGCTGGATTCTGGTTAGGAAGGGTGTAAATGTGGATGGTTGTCTACCGAAGGCCGTGGGAAAGTTGGTGTTGGATGCCACCAATCTTCGTAGTTGCAATCTGTTTCAGTTGGAAGATGGTGATTACATCACTCTCGAAGAAGTTGCAAGGAATGCCCCGGAGGAAAGAGCCGAGTTGGCAGCCGAGCTTGGGATTCATGCCGAGAAGTTGAGCCTCGCAGTCCAGAGTTTGGGTGGTGATGAAGAAGATGAGGGTGAAGCAGGCCGTGTGGAGGAAGTGGAAGCACCGGAAGCTGCCGAGGCCGAAGAAAGTGATTCTGAAAGTGAAGAAAATCAAAGAAGAAAGGAAGCTCGCACCAAGAGGGAGCATGATGCCATGACACACGAAGAGCACGTTGTCACCTTGCTTCGTCAACAGAACCGCATGATCGAAGAAGGCTTCGCGTTCACGAAGACGCAGTTTGTCGCCGTGCACCAAAGGCTAGATCAGATCGAGGCCAGTTCAAGCCGCAGAAGAGAGGATGATGAAGGATCCGAGGAGAGCACCGAGGAGTCGGAGAGCGAGTCCTTCTAGAGTGGAGTTGTAGCTGTCTTGTTCGCCCTTCCTTAGTTGTTGTTATCTCCTTAGCCGTTGTTATCGTTAGGTTGTTGTTTTCCTTTATGCTTGTTCTTGCTTGTTGTTTTGTTGTTTAATTAGTTTTGTAGTTGGTGTTTTGAGTTAGTTGCCTAGTTCTAAGTTGTTGGCTAGAAGCTGGTGTTTGTGTTGGGACTAGAGTTCGTTATGCTCAATTTATCTGTTTGTTTAATTCTTGCCAATCCTTGTTTTGAATTCTTTCTTGCCTTGAATTCTTGTGGAATCTTTTGGATTTTGACCAAAAGAGGTTGTTCTTGACACTCTTGTCACATAGTTGTTCTTCTCACCGTTTGATTTAATACGTCGTACCCAAGCTTCGGGGATGAAGCTTCTTTGAAGGGGGAGAGGATGTGACACCTCGTAATCCAAATTCAATTAAGGGATTAATTAATCCTAAAACAATTGGTAATTTAATTCCTTAAATTCCTGAAAATTCAATATTCGGGGACTAGTAATTGACTAGTCAACCCCAAAGTCAAAATTGTACCTTGAGCTTTGTAGGGAGTTCCCTTGTTCCCTTAAACCTCTTCATGATAGTAAGGGTATTATTGACTTTTCACATTGTGTTAGTATTGTATGCTAACCTAGTAGAACACCCTCATTTCTCTCCTTACACTTTCCAAATTCTAGCTCCACCTTCTCTCTAAAAAGGTAGATAGTTTTTCTTCCAAGCCAAGTTGAAGCTTTGCCAAAACTTCAAGAGTTGTCTCCAAGATTCTACCTTTCATACATTTGGGCATCGAGGAGGGTAAGATCCATGTTCATCTTGTGTTTTTAATGCTTTCTAAGGTGTCTTTTCTTAAAGATAGAATCTTTATGATCTTTTGGTGTGTTCTTGAAGTGGGTTTGGAAGGTGAGCTTTGTTCATCTTGTGTTTTTAATGCTTTCTAAGGTGTCTTTTCTTAAAGATAGAATCTTTATGATCTTTTGGTGTGTTCTTGAAGTGGGTTTGGAAGGTGAGCTTTGTTAGAAGCTTGGTGAGGTGTTAAGAGAAGGATTTTGTCTTCAAGAGGTAACTCATGCTCTACAAAACCTATTTTGCTTACCTATATGATGATTTATTGGATTGTACATGTGATTTTGCTATGAAATGTGAGTGTTTATGCATTGTATTATGAAAGTGCATATCTAGAGCTTGTGTTTAGGGTTCTTGTATGCCATTGCTTGGCTATTCCTTTGATTCAAGTCATTTTGTTGTCTCTAGTGAGATTTGGCATGTTTTGGACTTGAATTTGAGCTTGGAGTTGAAAATCCCTAAAGGGATTATTTGGTACAGGGTTACGTACCCGCGGGCGGAACGGCGGGCAGTGGCCTACCCGCCGCCCACCCGCGGGGTACAAGAGACTCGTGGGCATGTACCCGCGGGCGGAACCGTGGGTCTACCCGTGGGGTATAGTGTATGGTTGTTGGGGGATTTGTTCCCCGTGATTCTTTTGACTCGGTATTTGGTCTTTTGACTTCCCGATGTTCTTTTGTGGAACTATTTGAGTGTCTTCTTGATGTTTCGTATGTCTAGAACTATATGGTAGGGATCCATGTAGGTTTTTGTGTCTTGAATCGTGCTAAGTGTTCAACATTGTGTTTCGTTGAACTGTGATGAGTCTTGTGTGTTCTTCGGAACTACCTTTGGTTTACCCGTTTGTTAAGCATGCTAGTTTGGTGTTTAAATGCTAGCGTGTGTATTGTTTGTACCTTCTTATTGGTTGATGATAACTTGTGTTATTCATCGTTGTTGTTGTTGGACTGTGATTCATTCCTTTATTGAGTATGGTTTCATATCTTCGTTGTGATCCGTTGATTGATTCCTGTAGTGGTGTGATGTGTGTGTGGCTTTACCTGGATTGCATGATTAGTGGTATGGGACACTAGTCACCAAGGTATTGTAGTGGTCCTCATGGTGGCCGTGACGTGATTATGGAGTTTTGACCTTTGTGTAAGGTTCACGTATTTCTTGGGAGGCATGTGTTGCCGTGTGTGTGATCGGTACCCTCGTGTACTATGAAATCGGTGGTTCTGTTGGAGGGACTGTTGGAGGGGGAACGACGGTTCGCGGAGGGATAAGGTTGGACTTGGCGTACAGGGGTCTTGGAGGTAATGGTTGGAACTAGATATAAGGTTGGTGGTAGCCATAAGGTTGGAACCAGACATAAGGAAGGCATATCAACTCATGATGGGTGATGTCACAAGGGCTTGTATAGCCGTTGTTATGAGTTCTCTTCTTGTGATGTGTGTAGTCACAAAGGCATGTGTTGCCTTGGCATCTGTTGTCATTTGGTGTGTCCTTATTCCTTTGAGTTATGCATGTCGGGTGTTAATCTATTGTGTGAAGATAGATTATACCTTGAGACTTCTTGTGAGTCGTTGTTGTTCCTTGTAGTATTGGGATGTGTTCCCGTGTTCTTGTTGAGAGTGTTTGAGTCTTGTGTTTACTATTACTCTTGGTTTTGAACTTATATATATGTATTCCGTCTCGAAAATGGCTTTACAAACTTATATCTTACCTATGTATGATATTTCACATGTGTTGGTGGGTTACCAGCATTATTCGCTGACCGGGCGTCGTCCCATGTTTTATATGTTTCTTTTAGGTGATGCTTAGACGAGTGCGCGGTTTAGTGCCGGCTAGTGTAGCTCCTCCTTTATGTTTTGTGGACTGTGAGCCAATTTAGACTTGTTACTTTGTTATGTTGGTTTTTAGATGTCGAACAATGCAGATGTTAGCCTGTGCGTTCACCTCTGGGTGAGCGTGGCATAGTACCCCGTTTCTTCCAGTTTATATATTTCCTCTTTCAGTCTTCCGTTGTGTTTGATGTTTTGGTTTAGATATCTGCATGTTTAAGGCTTTAAATAGCATGGAATTTAGGGGGTGTTACAGACACCGTTGTTGAGGGCAATGTCTTAAGCCCAGGGGTTAAGGATGGAGTTGACACATAAAGTGTTTTCCTTGAGTTGGGCTTGCCACGACGTGAAGCCCCCCATGTGTCCCAACTTACTGCCTCTGTTCAAATTCCTACCAACAATTTGTTTACATTCTTGCAAGATGTTCAGGAGACGGAGCTAACCGAATGGGCCAACAAACAAGACTTTGACACAACATTGGATGATCATTTGGCGGGGGTTATTAGTCAAGATCGGGTTCCTCAAGACCCTCAAACTCAATCTCAAGAGGAACCTCAAGAGCAATCACAATAGGAGCCTTAGACTCATAATTAGGAGCACATGAGGACTTAGGCACTTGGTCAAAGTGAAGCCCACACTCGGTCACATGAGGATACTCAGTCCCTGGTTCAGGCACATAATGATGGGGTTTGCACTCACACCCTCCATCTATACCCGAGGATGCTAGTTCTGTGCGACAGGTATGTTTTACTCCTTCTATTGTTCCAGAGTCTATGGCTCCCCAAACACTGGTTTGGGGGACGGGGATAGGTTTGTGTGGCTTAAACACGGATCATGTCTTCATCCCCATGGTATCTCAACTTACTCAGTCCTTTGCTCCATTCAAATAATGATGGGGTTTGCACTCACACCCTCCATCTACACCCGGGGATGCTAGTTCTGCGTGACAGGTATGTTTTACTCCTTCTATTGTTCCAGAGTCTATGGATCCCCAAACACTGGTTTGGGGGGCGGGGATAGGTTTGTGTGGCTTAAACACGGATCATGTCTCCATCCCCATGGTATCTCAAGTTACTCAGCCCTCTGCACCAGTTTTGGTAGTTAGGCATGTTCGGAGAACTCGGTCAGCGTCGGAGCGATCCAACGTTGCGGGGTTCTACCGTGAGGCGTCTGATGATGATAGTGAGTTTTCAATTGCTGGTACAGTTGTTACCTTTGAGTCTACGGGATATCGTAGGGATCCAGTGGGCCATGCCTCACCCCATAGAGCGTCTTAAGTGCCCTTTGGTGGTTGATATACTACATCATAGGTATATTTGAAAGAGAGAAGTAGTTCGGGCTTAGGTAAACCTATCTCATCACAATCTCCTTCTTTTTGATGATGCATTTTCTTGTGTGGAATGTGCGGGGAATTGCCTCGTGTGGTTCTTTTCAAATGTTGCATTTGCTGTTTAAGGAACATAAGCCTTTTATGTTATGTCTCTTTGAGTCTTTCTGTAATACTGATAGACTAGATTCCTTTAGGTTGTGACTTGGATTTGACAATGCTTATGCTGGTGTTAATGATAAATTGTGGATATTGTGGAATTTGATTTGCAATTTGAATTTGAATCTGATCAGTCTATGCCTGTTTCATATGCTCATGTTACTATTCCTTCCCCTTTTTGGGTTTCTTTTGTCTATGCAAAGACTATGGGTTCTCAAAGGGAGCCTTTATGGGCTGAGTTAGGCTTAGTTTCAAATAGGGTTCCTTCGGGGCGTTCCTTGGTCTCTGATGAGTGATTTTAATTATTTGCTAAGTGTGGATGACAAAAAAGGTGGGCTTCCTTATCCTCATATGAAGACTACTGCTTTTCGGGAGTGTGTTAGTACGTGTGACCTTATTAACTCTAGTGCCTATGGTTCCTCTTTCACTTGGTGGAATGGGAGGCGTATAGAGTCAGCTATCTGGATGCGCCTGGATTGTTTTCTCTACACTTTGGTGTGGGAGTCAATGTTTAGGACACTTGTTTAGCATATGTCTACAGCCATGTCTGACCAGTGTCTATTACTTGTTACTTCTGAGGTTAATACTGCTCAGCCCATTCCTAAGAACTTTTTGTTTCTTAATGTGTGGACTAAGCATGAGGATTTTTTACATGTGGTTAGGGAAAGTTGGCGGTTCCTGTTGAGGGTGCACCTATGTATGTTTTGGCTACTAAGCTTTCCAGGTTAAAGAAGGTCCTTTCTCCTTTATGGGGGTGTGCATTTCGGGATTCGGTTTCGATTTTGGTATTGAAAAAAATGATACCATTCGGTTTAACATTAAGTCTGGTTCGGTTTCGGTTCAATTTGAAAATGTTCGATTTCGATTCGAAATTAATTCAGTTCGGTATTCAGTTCGATTTAAGAACTCTAATTTCTAACATTTCCTAATTTTTCAAACACACTACCGATAAATACATATTCACATAGTCCATCTCCAAAGTCTAAACATTATATAACAAAATAGCAATCCAAAGTTTAAAAACACTACTAAGTACTAATTACCAAACATCAGTTGGCTTTTTTGCCCAACCGACTCTTCAATTGACTCACTTGGAATGTTTTGTTGATGAGATGAAGAATCATCCATATATGAAGTTAATATTTGGAGAACAAGGGTTAAATACTGTATAGTTAATTTTTGAACACAATTCGTTATTTCTTGGCAAAGTATATTTCCACTACACTGGAATATTATTTTTCAGTGCACAAGAAATATAATTTTAGTGCTTCCAAGCAGGGCAAAATATTTCCAAGCACTAGAAATCCAAATTAGAATGATGTTGAAGCACATTAGTTTCATAGAAACGTGAAACTAAAGAAAATATTGAATATAGTACGAATAACTTAAGTTAGAGATAATTGTGAGGTAAAGAACAATTACGACAAACAGCAAAACTACAAAGTAGAGAACATGCTATAAAGAAATCAAACAAAAAAATTTAATTGAAATACCAGTGAGAATATATATGAGCTGAACGGCGAAGTTGGCAGCAAGGGACTTGGATTTACTTATTTTTTTATTATTTATTATTGTTATTGTTATTGTTATTGTTATTGTTATTGTTATTGTTATTGTTATTATTATTATTATTATTATTATTATTATTATTACTATTACTATTACTATTACTATTACTATTACTATTACTATTACTATTACTATTACTATTACTATTATTATTATTATTATTATTAATTATTAATTTTACTTTTTGTCACACGACTTTTGAGATCTTATCAATTTTGGTGCTTAACTTTGTTATTTTTTTTTTATCAATTTTAATCCCTACGGCCAAATTGACGGTGAAATATTGCCGGATTTTATATTTTAGGGACAAAAGCGTCATCTCAAGGAAAGATCTTCAATATCTAAACAAAAGAATAATCATATTTAGAGAAAATGAAGGGTTTGCCAACTGCCGACGCTATAAATCCCATAGATCTATGTCTAGTTTTTGTCCGTCTTCTCCATTATTTTCATCGATCAAACACCTATAAATATGGTTTTACAGGGATTTTGTTTAGATATTGAAGACGATTCCTTGGGATGACGAGTTTACCCTTTAAAATATAAAATCCAGCAACATTTCGCCGTCAATTTGGTTAAAAGGACAAAAACTGAAAAAAATAAGAAAGTTAGGCGCCAATAATCTTGTGGTCTAGTGGCATGAAGTGGCTCAACCAAATAGTAGGGGCGGTATTGACTAAAAAAAACAAAAAAAAAAAAAAAAAAAAAAAAAAAACAAAGTTAGGCACTAAAATCGAAAAATTTTAAAGTTGTGCACCAAAAGTGATAGAACCTCAAATATCGTGGGACCAAAAGTGAAATTAATTATTATTATTATTATTATTATTATTATTATTATTATTATTATTATTATTATTATATTATTATTATTATTATTATTATTATTGTTATTGTTATTATTATTATTATTATTATTATTAATTTTTTTTTTTTTTAGTATTATTATTATTATTATTATTATTATTATTTATATTTATTAAAAAATGCTATTCAGTTCGGTTTAGTTTTTTTACCGAATCATTCGGTTGGGTTTTTTTACCGAATCCTTCGTTCGGTATTCAAAAGTACATTACCGTTCGATTGTTTGGTATACTACCGAATCGAAGTGGTTCGATTCGGTCCAGTACTATTCGGGAAAATTGAATGGCCCACTCCTACTCTTTGGGGCTGGGAAACCTTTGGTAATATCTTTTCTATGTTAGATGAACTTGAGGATAAGGTGCAGGCATTGGTGGAGGTGCTGCAACAACACGTGGATAATGATAGGGCGCTGATGGATTATAAGGAGAGTGTAGCTCTTTTGATGCGACAAATTTCTATTAAGAAAGAGTACTGGCAGCAAAAGGCGCATATGGTGATTGTGCAAGAGGGGTTATGAACTCCAAGTTCTTTCACTCGTTGGTCAAGGAGAGGAGGATGAAGCTCTACATTCATAAGGTAAAAGATGACACATGGCGCTGGACCAATGATAGACAAGGGATAACACAACAATCTGTCTCATTTTTTTTTAGAGTATGTTCAAAGCAGATGTAGGTACTTTTGACTTGTTTAAACTTGATTGTGTGTGACGTCTGGTTATTGATGAGGATAATTCCATGTTAACTGCTGTGCCTAAGGAAGATGTGGTTAAAAATAGTGTTTACTATGAATTCTGTTAGTGTTGCAGGCCCTTATGGGTTTTCTGTGGAATCAGGTATCGTACTTTCAGTGTGCACACCCCCTAACCTGGATTCCAAGCCCACCTGGTAGTATCCAACCTAGCAGCTCGAGATTTTTCTACCAAGTTACTTCTAAAAATCGGCCTTCTCTAACCGTATTATATATATATATATATATATATATATATATATATATATATATATATATATATATATATATATATATATATATATATATATATATATAGGGTTGGGTTCCTGTGAGAACATATCTTCCCTTGCGGTCAGTGCGACATACACCATTAGGTATGCATAAAATACACCACACTGTAACACCCCAAAAACATGTGCAATAAAAAGCCTTAACACATGCAGATCAAACAACAACACACTAGCACAGCGGAAGGTAAAACGATTACTGGATAAAAGGAATCCAAACGGGGTGTTATGCCATGTCTACCAACCACAGTAAACGCTACAACTACATTGGCACACAGGCCACTAATCGTGCACTCCAGGTAAAGCCACACACGCACCACAACTCACACGAGAGTCAAACAACGGATCACAACGAAGGTATAAAACCATACTCATAAGCAAAATAGGTTTTGTAGAGCATGGGTTACCTCATTCGCTTATCCAACCAAAAACAACGCCAACTTAGGCTAGACTCAACTCATAAGCCAAACGGGAACCTGTGAATCAAACCAATCCTCGACTATTAACAAAAACACTAAACAAAATTAATTATGCTCAAAAGGGGAATCAAACCCTATATCCTTCCTTAATTACCCACAAGTCTAACCAACCAAGCTAGGCATCCAATTGTTAATTAATAACAACATTATTACACTAATACTTAGACTAATAACTAAGCTCATTAGATAGGGCTAATAAAGAAAACTGATAACTAATACAACTATAGCAACTATAGGAGTCGAACCCTAGCCAAACACAAAGCTATACAACCTCCTTACCACCAAACTAATTAACCACTTAAGAAACTTACTAAACCATAAACTTTTTAACCAAAGCTAACTAACAACAACCAAAGCCAAAGCTGCTCACCATCTTCATCTTGTACGTCTTCTTCATGCAAAGCCGCGGGTGGAACACGGTGAGGACCTCCACCCTGCTTCTGCCCGCGGGAACACCTCGAACCACACCGCCGGAGAAGCTACCACGCCGGAGACGCCGAAGGGAAGAAACACCGCCGCTCCGCCGCCGTCGAACCGAGATCGGAGCTAAAGCCGGGGAAAGCTACGGTCTTGAACGATCTTTATCGTCGCCGACGGAATAGGGGAGGTCGCGGTGCCCTTTTTGCCGGACTTCTACGCTAGCCAACGCCACTGGACGCACAACGGAAGAGAACAACTCCACCGGAGGAGCCGCCACATCTGTTCGTCGACTTGCATGCCGCCGGAGCTTCTACTCGTTCGAATAAAACCGGGAAGAAGGGAAACCACCTTGTTCTTCTTGGCTTGAGATGGAGACACGGCCGAGAGACAACCAGAGAAATGGAGATGAAGGAGGTGAAGTCTGATGAGGCTTGTTCGAAGGAGGAAGAAGGAAGTGGGGTTATTTGGTTCGTTCATGGCAAAGCCGATAGGGAAAGGAGGTGCTGGAGTTGAGATCTCGGCTGCTTGGATTATTGATGATACAATGCATACACCCACACAAGGGATGGTAGGGTTCACTCACTAGATTGAGCTTAGTCTAGACTTGGGTCAAAAACTTGGGTTGGGTATTACTTTTGGGTCAAGAACTATACATACTTATATTTTGGGGGTACAAAAATAGTAACATATATACTCATGACTTAGCTAATTGGGTTCAAGGCTCATATAGAAAATAATTATATTTTTGGGCTTAGGATACCAAATAAACTCTTAGGCTATAAATCATTTTTGGACTTAAAACATTTGTGCACAAAAAGATTGGTTCACCATACTTCATAAACCCGAGCCCATTTCAAAATAATTGCTATATAAATATTTTTATTAAAAATATTTATTATCGGGACTATAATTTATTTTTAGGAAAATAACGGGTGTCACATCCTCACCCCCTTAAAAGAACCTTCGTCCCCGAAGCTAGAAAAATCATTTGGGGGAGAAGAGTGTCTCAAAAATACGGTAGTATATAGAGAAAATGTTTTACGGGTAAAATATTTACATATATATACACTAGGTTTTGGAAAAGAGTTGGTTCGAAAGGTTAGAGAGGTTGAAGGGTTTAGATTTTAAACTCAAGGACACGATGATTGGTAAGAAAAGAGGATGAGAGTTTAGGTTTCAAACTTGAGGCAACGTCAATTAGGAATGGGATCAAAGTAATCAAAGTTGCAACTTAGGAAATAAGGTTGCCACCTTGCACAGAATTATATGAAGTGAGGGATCAAGGACGAGGTTTGAAAGAATTGAAAGGATTTCCTAACGAAAGGTACTAGATTTAGGCTCAAGGATAGCGTAGATTAGAAAGGAAATCAAGATTTTCAAGGTTACGACTTAGGAAAACGAGGTTGTCACCTTGTTCAGAATCAACTTAGGAAGGAAAACAAGAGCGAGGCTCGAAAAGGTAGGATGGATTTCACGAGAAGGATGGAAGATTTGATGAGAGAAAGGGAGGGAACAGCTCAAAGGGGGTTAAGGGTTCTCGACTTCGGGCGACTTCTTTGACTTGACGCTTCGATCACTGCACGAATGACGAACTAAAGCTGCCTTACTCTAAAACCGACGCGATCTAACACTAAGATCTAAACCGGTCCCTCTTCAAAAGCCGATATCACAAAGATCTTCACCCCAAACCCATCTTCAAACACTGGTTCCTTCTTCAACCTTGTCACAACTGAGCGAAACTCACATGGTGCAGGCAACTGTGAGTTGACTTGCTTCCCATAAGGGTCTTCATCATTGCGTCGGTAACGAAGCTCTTAGCACACTTCCTTAATCTTCCTAGAGATTCGGCTTGTTGTCTGTTCTAGCTAACACACGATCGGTCGAAACACTGATCACTGCTTTCCTCTTTCTTACGTGCACCCGGTTATCTGATCTTGCCAACTCAAGGCTTCGGTGATTTACGAACCAAACTTTCTTCTTTGACACACCTGAAGATCGTCGAGATCAAAGCACCCACGTAACGCTTGCACAACAGCTACCGTTGATAGAGAAACTTGATCCATTACTAGAGCACAATCCACGGCCTTCGTGAATCCGTAACGCAAGTTTCCAACTTGCCTTCTTGATCTGTACGCTTCTTTCCCATTACTCATTTAAAGTTGGTTGAATCGTAGAGCTCAACTGCAACCTTAAGCCACACGCAGACTGTAGAACTTTTCGTAAACTGAGGCCTTTACCAAGGTCAACATCTGGAGACGTCACATGGTTCCTTGTCCAAAGATTTGCTTATATCCTTACTAGAAGCTTAGTAGGTCGAGTCTTGTACACTGTTGATAACCTTGCAATCTTCATAAGGTAGTCGGTTACAATCACTTGGTCTTTTTTTTGTCTTGACTAACGGTAGACCTTCCCTGAAAACTTTGTTGCCGCACAAACATGTCCTACCTACGAAGGTCCAACGGTAGAATCGGTCTTTAGGTTGATCTCTGACTGTCCTATCCTTTACGGTTCAAACTTCCCAGACAAGATTAGCTGTCTCTTGATCCTTCTTGATTCTAGGTATATCTCTCACCAAGAATCATCGACATAGCGTCCTACTTGCAACTTAAGAACACTCGGTGATCGGATCCGTCTTTGCTTCGCTCTTGTCGGTTTAAAACTTCGGATGGCCCCAACGATTGTTTGCAACTCAGTAACGGCTTCATTCCTTCTTGTTGTCAAACCTTCTTGCCAAAAGACTTCATGCTAGCCATAACTTTCCAGGTGTGCCGAAAAGGATAAACGTTACCCTCGTTCACCAACTACTACTCAACCTCTTTACGTAACACAGGGTCGGACGACTTGCCAACAACAATGCTCTTCTCTTCCATGTACCTTAGAGGTCCAAGCTCTTCATATATGGCCATCTTGATCTTTATTACTTCCAAGTTCATTGCTTAGAACTTTCCCGATCTTGGTTTCATCAAGGATAGGTAGGACTACTTCGATGTTGAACACCTTGATCTTACACTTCAACTCTTCGTGCTTGTAAAGGTCCAAGATGGACTTGTAGCTCTTTAACTTTGGAAGGCTTCAAACACGTTGACCCACGAACGATCACTTGGCGTGCGTTGACATCTTCTTAGAGCGTTTGGGACCGCTCTTGATGTCCCCTCGCGAGTGAGGGTCTTCTAAACTTGATCTTCGAACTCTAAACGACGACTTGCTTCTTAACGGACTACGGTTGCACAAAACGGTGACTTCAACTCTAAGATTAGCGTAGAACTGATGACGATGCCGTACGAGAGATGATGTCACTTGCTTGAACGAAGATTGGCGTGGCTGACTCACGATTGCGTGTAGAGTAGACCATCTTCTTTGCGTTGACCATGTACCTAGCTGCAACCACTACGACTTGACTATCTTGACGCATCAGATCTTCGGTAGGTCTTCAACGAATCCAGAGCGAGGTGACTTACCGAGAAGGTTCACACCAACCGAGAACAATAGCTACAACTACTAGAGCTAACAACAAAGCAAGCTAAAAGAACTACACAGATAACAAAAGATAACACACAACCTCACTGCGCGTCCTAAGAACCCTATACTTAGGTACTTAAACACTTAGAGGCTTCACTAAACATCTTAAGGTCTCAACTTAGAGCACTAACCTAAGCTCAACTTAGGTTCTTAAGGTCCAACACTTAACATCCTAGGCTCAAAACCTAGGCTCTAATACCAACTGTAACACCCCCAAAAACATGTGCTATAAAAAGCCTTAACACATGCAGATCAAACAACAACACACTAGCACAGCGGAAGGTAAAACGATTACTGGATAAAAGGAATCCAAACGGGGTGTTATGCCACGTCTACCAACCACGGTAAACGCTACGGCGGTAAAATCTGCACTGTGTATACATCTATCCCAAAGACATCAGTCTACAACTACATTGGCGCACAGGCCACAAAACAAGGATAAAGGTACTAAGCTACCGGCCACTAGACATCGCGGTCATCTAGACATCACCTGAAAGAACACAAAGATAAACATGGGATGACGCCCGGTCAGCGAATAATGCTGGTAACCCACCAATATATGTGAAATATCATACATAGATAGATATAAACTGTAAAACCATTTTCGAAATGGAATACATATATATAAGTCAAAAGCCAAGATCAATAGTCAACACAAGACTCATCACTCTCAAAGACAACATGGGAACACATCCCAAACCACAAAGGCTAACCACAACGCAAAGGATAAAGACTCACCCAACGGCAACACATGCCAAAGCAACACATGCCTCCGTGACTACAAACGTCACGAGAGAAGAACACACAACGCCGGCTTTACAAGCCCTCGCAACATCACCCATCACGAGTTGGTATGCCTTCCTTATGCCCTGTTCCAACCTTATGGCTACCCCCAACCTTGTACCTTCTTTCCAACCATTACCTCCAGGACCCCTGTACTTCTTAGTCCAACCTTATTCCCCTGGGACCGTCGTCCCCCACCAACGACCACCAACGAGACCACCAATTCACGGCAACACATGCCCGGATAACACATGTTATCTCCCAAATACGTGGACCCATCACTCAGGCCACAACTCCATAATCACGTCACGGCCACCACGAGGACAGCTGCAATACCTTGGTGACTAGTGTCCCATACCACTAATCGTGCAATCCAGGTAAAGCCACACACGCACCACAACTCACACGAGAGTCAAACAACGGATCACAACGAAGGTATGAAACCATACTCAATCAAGGAATGGGTCACAGCCCAACGACAACAATGATGAATAACACAAGTTATCATCAACCAAACGGAAGGTACAAACCACACACACGCTATCATTTAGACAACAAACTAGCATGCTTATCAACGGGGAAACTCAAGATAGTTCCGAGGAACTCACAAGACACCTCTTGGTCCAACGAAACACAATGTTGAACACTTAGCACGATTCAAGACACCAAAGTCCTACATGGATACCTACCATATAGTTCTAGACATACGAAACATCAAGAAGACGCTCAAATAGTTCCACAAAAAAACAACGGGAAGTCAAAAGACCAAATACCGAGTCAATCAAATCACGGGGAACAAATCCCATCTCAACACCATCGTGTTCCCCGCGGGTGGACCCACGGGTAGGCTCCCACCCGTGGTTCCGCCCGCGGGTACACTACCCACGAGGCTACATGTTCCCCGCGGGTGGGCGACGGGTGGAGCTCGACCCGTCGTTCCGCCTGCGGGTACATATACTTGTGCAAAATAATCCCTTCGGGGATTTTCTTTTCCAAACACAAATTCAAGTCCAAAACATGCCAAATCTCACCCAATACAACAAAATGACTTGAATCATGGAAAATGCCAAGCAATGGCACAAAGGAACCCTAAACACAAGCTCTAGATATGCAATATCGCAAGACAAATGCATAAACCCTCACGTTTCATAACAAAACACAAGTAGAATCCAAGAAATCACATATAGGTAAGCAAAATACGTTTTGTAGAGCATGAGTTACCTCATTCGCTTATCCAACCAAAAACAACGCCAACTTAGGCTAGACTCAACTCATAAGCCAAACGGGAACCTGTGAATCAAACCAATCCTCGACTATTAACAAAAGCACTAAACAAAATTAATTATGCTCATAAGGGGAATCAAACCCTATATCCTTCCTTAATTACCCACAAGTCTAACCAACCAAGCTAAGCATCCAATTGTTAATTAATAACAACATTATTACTCTAATACTTAGACTAATAACTAAGCTCATGAGATAGGGCTAATAAAGAAAACTAATAATTATTACAACTTTAGCAACTCTAGGAGTCAAACCCTATCCAAACACAAAGCTAAACATCCTCCTTACCACCAAACTAATTAACCACTTAAGAAACTTACTAAACCATAAACTATTTAACCAAAGCTAACTAACAACAACCAAAGCCAAAGCTGCTCACCATCTTCATCTTCTACGTCTTCTTCATGCAAAGCCGCGGGTGGAACACGGTGAGGACCTCCACCCTGCTTCTGCCCGCGGGAACACCTCGAACCACACCTCCGGAGAAGCTACCATGCCGGAGACGCCGAAGGGAAGAAACACCGCCGCTCCGCCGCCGTCGAACCGAGATCGGAGCTAAAGCCGGGGAAAGCTACGGTCTTGAACGATCTTCATCGTCGCCGACGGAACAGGGGAGGTCACGGTGCCCTTTTTGCCGGACTTCGACGCTAGCCAACGCCACTGGACGCACAACGGAAGAGAACAACACCACCGGAGGAGCCGCCACATCCGTTCGTCGACTTGCATGCCGCCGGAGCTTCTACTCGTTCGAACAAAACCGAGAAGAAGGGAAACCACCTTGTTCTTCTTAGCTTGAGATGGAGACACGGCCGAGAGACAACAAGAGAAATGGAGAGAAAGGAGGTGAAGTCTGATGAGGCTTGTTGGAAGGAGGAAAAAGTGTTGGAGGATAAAAATGTAATATCCTCCCCTTCCATTTTAATTTCTATTTTTTCCCCTTATTCCCTTACATAAAGCAGTGTATCTTCCCATCTCTTATCATCAGTAATATCATTCTTCGTCTTCATCTTCTTCGCACCTCTCGTCTCTCTCTGCTTCTTTCGTTCTTCATCAATGTAGTCCCTCATTCCAACATGGTATCAGAGCGGCGAGGCAGCCACGCCACCGCCGTTATCTACGCCGGAAAATTGAGTTAAAGAACGGCTCATCCAATAATGTCGATTGTTCAATTCCCTTTTCGCGCATCGCCGAGCAATCCGCAGAGGATTAGTGCTAGGCAGAGTAGAAACAACAAAGTCGACGCTAGATCAACAGTCCGATCAGCATCAACAATGATTCCGCAGAGGAATCCAGAAGATACGGCGATCTCCACAGCCGTTCCGCAGCGGAATGGAGGAGCTCGTTCGTCGATTCCGATCAATCCGCAGAGGATTCCGAGTTTGGAGCAATCAGCCGCAGCGGTTGTATATCTCCATCTGAAATACGTTCAGAGAGCCATGGCTTTGAAGTGCGTGGACTCAATTGAGCGAGAGTTTCTGGATCAAATACCGTCATCTACGCTCCGCAGAGTGCCGGAGAAGCGGATCCCGTTGATTGGGGATTGGCTTGTTGAGATCCAAGTTGTTAGTCGGAATTTAGTCCAGATAGCCATCGGACAAGCCTCCGCAGAGAGGCAAAGAGAAGAGGAACAGGTTCAGAAGCTTTTATGGCAGAACTTGAAGAGAAGTTGTGAATCCGATCGAGATCGAGAGCGAGTAGCAATGGCCTTGGCTTTAGATGAGTTCGGAAGGCCGTTCATAATAATCAAGGAGCATGAGCAGAAGATGAGGCTCAGAGGCCTCGATGCTCAGAAGGCCAACATTTCTACGGGAAAGGCAGTCGCGCTGTTTCTCGTATCCCCCGTGTGCCGGGAGGTGGTACGCACCGAGCAAGGCAGGGTGCTTTCGGGAATATGTGCCGCGTTGGCCGCATCAGTGTGGAAAGAATGGGTAAAGTGGTGCATTGAATTTGGTGTTGAGGCTCATGCAATTATTGCAGTTCCATATGACTGGAGATTGCAACCTTCGAAACTCGAGGAGAGAGACCTTTACTTTCATAAACTAAAGCTGACCTTTGAAACTGCTCTTAAACTTCGTGGTGGACCGTCAATAGTTTTTGCTCATTCATTAGGTAACAATGTTTTCAGATACTTTTTGGAGTGGCTAAAACTAGAAGTTGCCCCTAAAATGTATAACCAGTGGCTGGACAACCATATTCATGCCTGTTTTGCTGGTTCAAGTGAGGCAGTCAAAGAGACACTCTCTGGAGTCACATTTGGTCTTCCCATTTCTGAGGGAACGACTCGATTGATGTCCAGTTCGTTTGGCTCTTCATTGTGGATGATGCCATTTTCAAAATACTGTAGAGCAGATACTGTATACTCGAGGCACCTTTCTGGCAGAAGCAGAAAAGGTCATCATGTATTCCATTGTGATGAGCATGAGTTTCAATTAGACCACTCTGGTTGGCCAACAAATATAAACAATATTGAAATTCCTGCGAATAAAGATCAAGCAAACCACTCTGAGGCTCTTGCTTTGTAGAGCGAGAAAATAACGAGCAAATCGCCATCAACCATGGCGATTAGAGTTCTTCTTCTCGTCAGCCCTTCTGCGTTTCTGCACATTGCTGAGTTCTCAGCTATGGCGCCAAGGAACAAACGCCTTTTTCGAGAGGATGTAGCATACAGAGTTCTGATTGAGGTGATGTTAAGTGAACAAAAGGAATCTGATCATGAATCTGATCATGAGCATGATGATCCCCGGGAAAAGCTTGCCCATGAATGTTCTAGTTTGCAAGAAAATACAGAATGTCCAGACGCAGGAGAGTGTGGGCAGACGGTGTGGAAGTCATTCCTTTCTAGCTCAAGGTCATTTTCTTTGAAGTACTTTCCATCTGAGGCTTTAGATCCCAATGATCCAGACTACCAGTCGTTGGCATCATTTGGAAGAACACATCCTGTTGTTACATATTTGCCAAAGTCAAAAGCAGATAAGAAGGAGAGTTTGTTAGGAAACACTAAAGATTCTATAGATGAATCAGATGTGGCCAAGGTAGTGGAAGAAGATATGGCTGATTCTAAAGAGGATGTCCCAGTTGAATGGGTTTCATATTGGAAGCTAAAGTTTACAGCCAGTTTGGTTGATGATTTCACAAGATTCACTCAAAATGCAGTCCCACCAAATATTTTTTTTTTCTTTCTCTTTTGTATCTAAGCTGGGCATGTAGGATCTACACGCTCCAGCTTACGGGGGGGGTGTTGGAGGATAAAAATGTAATATCCTCCCCTTCCATTTTAATTTCTATTTTTTCCCCTTATTCCCTTACATAAAGTAGTGTATCTTCCCATCTCTTATCATCAGTAATATCATTCTTCGTCTTCATCTTCTTCGCACCTCTCGTCTCTCTCTGCTTCTTTCGTTATTCATCAATGTAGTCCCTCATTCCAACAAAAAGGAAATGGGGTTATTTGGTTCGTTCATGGCAAAGCCGATAGGGAAAGGAGGTGCTGGAGTTGAGATCTCGGCTGCTTGGATTATTGATGATACAATGCATACACCCACACAAGGGATGGTAGGGTTCACTCACTAGATTGGGCTTAGTCTAGACTTGGGACAAAAACTTGTGTTGGGTATTACTTTTGGGTCAAGAACTATACATATTTATATTTTGGGTGTATAAAAATAGTAACATATATACTCATGACTTAGCTAATTGGGTTCAAGGCTCATATAGAAAATAATTATATTTTTGGGCTTAGGATACCAAATAAAGGCAAATTATTGTATGGACCATGGTCCACACAATGCTATCTGGACTATAATAAAAAGTACATTTTTAATATATTGAATATACATTTTTTTGTACTGAATGTACATTATACAATATAATGTACACTCAGTACAAAAATAATGTACATCCCCTAAATACAATGTGCATTATTTTTATATTGAATGTACATTATTTTTGTACTGAATGTACATTATTTTACAGTATACAAGATATGGTCCACACAATAATGATTGCCAAATAAACTCTTAGGCTATAAATCATTTTTGGACTTAAAACATTTGGGCACAAAAAGATTGGTTCACCATACTTCATAGACCCGAGCCCATTTCAAAATAATAGCTATATAAATATTTTTATTAAAAATATTTATTATCGGGACTATAATTTATCTTTAGGAAAATACCGGGTGTCACACACACAGTGTTCAAAAATACACAATTATGTGTGGTGTATTTTTTTTTTTTCGTGTGGTGCATTTTTTTGCGTTTCATTCTGGTGTATTCTCGAACACTGTATGATGCATTTATGCATACCTAATGGTGTATGTCGCACTGACCGCACGGGAAGACTTGTTCTCACTTCTCAACATTGGGCCCACCTGATAGGGGTTTTACAAACAGCACAAAGACAAATAGGAAAACATTCGTTAGCACGAAGCTAAGTATAACCACGCTCAACCCTGTAAAGTACTATAGAATATACTTTGGAAAACATTTGATAACATTCAAAATTAACAATCTCATCTCATAATAAGCAACTATAGTCACATCACATACTTTCTATATGCTTGCAACCTATAATATCAACAGGCATGCTTCAATACAAATGACTCAACAACATAGATATTTCAACACGTAAACATCACATCAAACTTATCAAGGCAACTCATGCTTACAAATAATTTCATACTAATAAACCATACGAAAGTTATCTTCATGCTTTCAAGTTCTCATCATGTAAACTGGATATACAATACTTCAAAATGCAACTAAACCATCATACTCATAAACGAACTCGGCTAGTCATTCTCATTATGCAATTCATGCAATAATATACTCACATGCAATCTCGTGCAAGATTATACTTTAATGCAATCTCGTGCAATACTATAAATATACTCATACACTCGTTTGTAAAATAGAATACATTTCGGTGGAGGTTTCTTAGAGTCGCAATGTGTAACATCCCCTAATTTCCATGCTAATTAAAGCCTTAAACATGGAGATATCTAGGCAGAACATCAGACACAACGGAAGACCGAAAAAGGATTATATAAACTGGAAGCGAAAGGGGTGTTATGCCACGCTCACTTAGAGGTGAACGCACAGACTAACATCTGCATAATTCATAAGCTAAAAACCATACATGTCCAAAGTACTAAAATCTATCCTTGGCACACAGGTCATAACAACACAAGATGGGAACTACACTAGCAGGATCTAGACCGTGCTCACGTCTAAACATCACCTGAAAGAAACACATAAAAGATGGGACGACGCCCGGTCAGCGAATAATGCTGGTAACCCACCAATACATGTGAAATATCATACATAGATAAGATATACGTTTGTAAAATCATTTGCGAAACGGAATATGTATATATAAGTTCCAAAACCGAGAGGAGAAGTCAATACAAGACTCTAAGCACTCACAATCAACAATACGGGAACACATCCCAAGACACGAAATGTAATAACGACTCACAAGAACAGCTCAAGGCATAATCTACCATCACACAGTAGATTAACACCCAACATGCATAACACAAGAGAATAAGAACATAACTAATGGCAACACATGCCTTTGTGACTACACACGTCACAAGAAGAGATACTCACAACAACGGCTACACAAGCCTTCGTGACATCACTCATCACGAATTGATATGCCTTCCTTATGCCCGGTTCCAACCTTATGGTTACCCCCAACCTTATGTCTAGTTCTAACCATTACCTTCAGGACCCCTATACTTCTTAGTCCAACCTTTTTCCCTCCTAGAACCGTCGTCCCCCACCAACAAACCACCAACAAGACCACCAATTCATAGTACACAAGGTACCGATTACACACATGCCTCTCCAAAATACGTGAACCCGACACACAGGTCACAAACTCCATAATCACATCATGACTACCACAAGGACCACTGTCGTACCTTGGTGACTAGAGTCCCATATCACTAATCGTGCAATCTAGGTACAGCCACACACACATCACACCACAACAGGAATCAATCAAAGGATCACAACGAAGATATGAAACCAAACTCAATCAAGGAGTGGATCACAGTCCAACAACAACAATGATGAATAACACAAGTCATCAGCAACGATAGGAAGGTACAAACAACACACACGCTAGCATTTAAACATCGAACTAGCATGCTTATCAAACGGGTAAACCAAACGTAGATCCGAAGAACACAAAAGACTCATCACGGATCAACGAATCACAATGTTGAACACTTAGCACGATTCAAGACACCAAAGCCTACATAGATCCCTACCATATAGTTCCAGACATACGAAACATCAAGAAGACGCTCAAATAGTTCCACAAAAGAACAACGGGAAGTCAAATGACCAAATACCGAGTCAAAAGAATCACGGGGAACAAATCCCCCAACAACCACATGTTGTTCCCCGCGGGTGGATCCACGGGTAGGCCCCCACCCATGGTTTCGCCTGTGGGTACATACCCATGAGCCTCATGTACCCCGCGGGTAGGGCGGCGGGTAGGCCACTGCCCACGGGTACACACCTGTACACCAAAATAATCCCTTCGGGGATTTTCAACACCAAGCTTAAATTCAAGTCCAAAACATGCCAAATCTCATCCAATACAACAAAATGACTTGAATCAAAGGAATAACCAAGCAATGGCTTACAAGAACCCTAAACACAAGCTCTAGATATGCATTTTCACAAGACAATGCATAAACACTCACATTTCATAGCAAAATCACATGTAGAATCTAAGAGATCATCACATATGTAAGTAAAATAGATTTTGTAGAGCATGGGTTACCTCTTGTAGACAAAAACCTTCACTTAACACTTCACCGAGCTCCTACTAAGGCTCACCTTCCAAACCCACTTCAAGAACACACGAAAAGATCATAAAGATTTTATCTTTAAGAAAAGACACCTTAGAAAACACTAAACACACAAGATGAACATAGATCTTACCCTCCTAGATGCTCAAAGGTATGAAAGGTAGAATCTTGGTGACAACACTTGAAGATTTGACAAAGCTCCAACTTGGCTTGGAATAAAAGCTATCCAACTTTTAGAGAGAATGTAGAGCTCAAATTTGGGAAGTGTAAGGAGCAAGAATGAGGAGTGTCTACTAGGTTAGCTTGCATTACTAACACAAGGTGAAATATCATGAATACCATTACTAAAATGAAGAGTTGTAAGGGAACAAGGGAATTCCTCTCAAAGCTTAAGGTACAACATTGACTTTGGGTTGACTAGTCAATTACTAGTCCCCGACTATTGAATTTTCAGGAATTTGAGGAATTAAATTACCAATTGGTTTAGGATTAATTACTTAATTAATCCCTTAATTGAATTTGGATGACGGGGTGTCACATCCTCTCCCCCTTCAAAGAAGCTTCGTCCCCGAAGCTTGGGTACGATGAATTAAATCAAACGGTGAAATGAAACAGCAATGTGACAAGAGTGTCAAGAACATCCTTATTTGGTCAAAACTCAAGGATTCAAAAGTTGTCAAACATAAGCAAGAAGGTATATCGATACAAGGATTGGAAGAATTTAACCAACGGAGATATTGAGCATATCAAACTCTAAACCAAACACAACCACCAACTTCTATCCAACCACCAAAGGTCTAACCCTCTAGCTCCTAACACGAACCACCAAACCAACAAACCAACCAAACAAGCAAGCAAAGAAAACACACGAAGCAAACCATAACAACTAGCAACGGTAGCACAACTAAAAGATAACACAAGCTAAAGGAAAGGGTGAACGAGGTTACCACAACACTAAGCGAGAACGACTCGCTCTCCGATTCATCGATGCTCTCCTCAAACTCCTCATCGGCTCTTCCTTGGCTAGAACTGGCCTCAAGCTGGTCCAACTTCTTGTTAACTGCGACGGACGGCGTCTTCATAAAAGCGAAGCAACTAAACCAACTACTCAAACTACAAGCTAACAACCACAACAAACAAGAGAGAACGACTAAACGCACAACTGGGAAAACAACTACCAACGAACCTACTAACAAAACAAGCAAGAGACGCAACAAGGTTCCACAACGGAAACGGTCGGCTTGCGAAACGGATGACACAACTTAAGAGATGGGTTGCAAGCGATGTTTTAAGCAACAAAGGTGTTCACCACTAACCAAAGTTAGAGAAAATAAGGGTTTAAAGTAAGGTAGTAAGATTGATAGGCTTGGTCACAACGAAGTTCAACACCAAAACCGTCGGTTAACAAAACAAGAGACAAGACTTAGAGATAGGTTGAGGGTTCACAAAGGTAAGACAAGAACGAAAGATAAGGTGATAGATAAAAGATTTACCAGAAAGGAAAGCTAACTTCATACTGAGCCTAACTCCTGCTCAAAACTAGCCAACGATCTACTCAAAACGAGACGGCTCAGCTAAGGAACAAGCCACAAACAGAAACTGACACCGCAAGAATCCTAAACTAGATCACTCGGGATCACAGAACCAAGGTTGCATCTTCAACCGATCTCTGCTGACTTCTTTAACCAAAGGAAACATGTACTCCCACTACTTAACTTAAGTTCGGCATCGGCGTGAACTTGATCCAAAACACGAGTTGGATGTCCTTCTCTCCGGCTCTAGGGTGAACTCGATGCAGGTTACCGACTTAACACTTGAATTAGCACACAACCACAACTCACAGCAAGGCAACGCTTGAAAAATTCAAGGCTTTGGTTCGAATGAAAGGTCCAAAACAGGAACGGTAACAAAGGAGAAAGGTAACTCAGGGGAAAGAAGGCTCACAAGATGGGGTTCAGTTCAACGGAAAGGATTAGAGTGAAAGTTTTGGGTTCAGAAACTCAAGGACCACGTTACTTAGGAGTAGGATAAAAAATCATCAAAGTTGTAACTTAGGAAATAAGGTTGCCACCTTGCACAAAATCGTTAGAAGCGGGGAATACAAGAACGAGGTTCGATTCAAAGGGGAAGATCAATGTGAGAGTTTAGGTTCAACAATTCGATGACCATGTTGATTAAGAAGAAGAGAATTGTAAACGAGGTTACAACTTAGGGAGTTGAAAGAATTTCCTCACGGAGGGTATCCGATTTAAAACTCAAGGATAGCATTGATTATGAAGGGAATCAAGATTTTCAAAGTCGCAACTTAGGAAAGATGAGGTCGCAACGTTGAACAGAGTCGATTCAAGAAGGAAACAAGAAGGAGGTTTGAAAAGATAGGAAGGATTTCTCGAGAAGGGTCAAGGGATTTGATGAGGGTAAGAGAAGAAGATCGGCTTCACGAGGTAAAAGGGTTCTTGACTTCCGGCGGAACTTCGGCTTGACGCTGACCACTACGCTTCGGTCGAACTGAAGGCTCTCTACCTCGACTCGGACTGTTGGTCCCGATAGGGTGGTAGAAAGTCTAGAGGGGAGGGCGGTGAATAGACTTTCTAAACTTTTTCACAATTAATAAAACTTTGATAATTTCAACTCCAAGTTACAAATAAATAACAAGATATTCAACTTGGGTGCACAGCGGAATAATTTAACAGTAAAGTGTTACGTAAAATTAGAGAGATATATCACATCCACTACGTTAGGTATGCTTGAAATAGCTCAAATAATATGTATGCAAATTTTGACTCGCATGCGGACGTGAAAAGTATTAAACCCAGATGAATTTATCTGTGTACGAAATGGGTTAGTCAAAATTTAATATGCAATGTCAATAAATGATTTATGTGGGTATGCATGCATGTACACGTATAAAGATATGCTAGCTAGAGAATATATATATATATTAATAGTCAACTTGCATTAACTTGTAGGAAATAATAATAAATGCAGATAGAAGACATTATATTAGATATGAACTATATTGCATGCATACGTAGGTGAACCCAGATGATGAATAGTAAATATAAGAATGGGTTAGTTCACAATAATAAACAATAAATAAATAAATAAATGAGAGCAGTAAGTAAATGAGAGAGGCAATTTAGAGTGGTTCGGAGGTGGCGTAATCCCCCTACTCCACTTTTCTCCTTTCACGTCTAGGAGAAAATTCACTATTTTCCACACACAATTACAATAGTGAATAAGTGCTACACAGGCACTTCTTTGAGTGTTTTGCACACAGCTACACCCAACCCGAGTGTCTCGCACACAGCTACACTCCTCCACGAGTACTTCGCACACAGCTATACTCCTACGCCAACTAAGTGTCTTGCACACAGCTACACTTAGCAACCACGAGTGTTTTGGACACAGCTACACTCACGAGTGTCTCGCACACAGCTACACTCAATAGGTTAGTGTTTTGCACACAGCTACACTTAACCCTCTTTCTACACACAGTAGAGAAAAGATATAGAGAAAACAAATTTCTCTTCTAAAGACTTGAAGATTTCTACGCAGATAGCTTAAGAATAATGAACTGGATATTTCAAATATTGCTCTCTGTATTGTGTATTGCCTCTGCTTCAAGTCTTCAATCCTTGCCCGTATTTATAGCCAACAAAGACCATATAGCCGTTGTAGCTTCTTCAATCCTGGCCGTCCATCTGATTTGCAATGCTCCAATTTGCAACTTGCTCTGAAGTAATTAAATGCAGCAGCTTTCGGTGGAGAATAACTTTATCAGATTTATTTGAAAAACTTCATCTGTGTAATCTTCAAAAGTCATATATTGCGGCTGATCTTCTGCAATAAATCTTCTTTTGGTTTGGATGAAATATCTTCTGAAAAAAAGTAAATCTTCATGTTGAGATCTTCAAATTCGACCGTGCTCTTGCTCTTGAGGAAGAGAAAATCTGGTAGAGAATGACATGCTCTGTTCTTGCTTGAAGAGGAGAAAATCTTCATAAAGAAATTCCGGCCGTGCTCTCTGCTGCGAGAAAGAAGAAGTCTGATAGAGAATGAAGCCTGCATGCTCCTGACTCAATTAAATGGTTCTGACTTTTAATACGCTCCTTTTGATGCTAGCTGACTTGCATTTAATAAGCCTGCTCCCGTTGATGTTGTAGCCACGTGATGTGTAGACAGCATGCATTTACCAACTGTCAACATACCAAAATAAATGCTATATAAGCAGGATTTGAACCATGTCCATCCGCAATGCTCCTCACGTTTCTTGACAATGCTCCATAACACCTTATTTGTCATAAGTGTGTTGATAATATATTTGTACGCCTTCTGCCTGAGTTAAGTATGCACGCCCATTACGGAGCAAATTCAATGTCACATGGATTTGAACACGGGTTCTCTATGAAATACAACAATACCTTCTCCATTGACCTATTAAGACCTCTTGGTACAAAGTGCTGCAAATAAATCCTAAGTACCAATATTCTGAGTGGTTCTATTTGCCTTTGAATTTCGTAGGATATTTGGTTCAGGTCTATTTTGAAGTTTGTACACTAGACTCAAAATAAAATATGGGGAATTCTAAAAATACAATTTTGGCTCATCAAAACTATATTACAATTATTCCTAACAATTTCCCCCTTTTTGATGATGCCAAAACCTATACTCAGTCATTTTGGCTTAGTCTTTTGAAAAATGAATTTTTAGAAATTATATTTTATTTTGACTAGCCAAGTGATGAGTTCAACATAATTTTGACCTAGAAGAATTGTTTTTAGACAAAAATTCCTATACGCACTTTTGAGACTGGTTTTATTTTAATTCATTTTGAAATATTTCTCAATCATGCGTTTATACAAACTAAGTAAAAAACAATTCTTGATACTAAAAGAAAATAACAAAAGACTACCAAACTTCTTCCCCCTTTCTTATACGTCCAGTATAAAGAAATAGAACATAAATATCAAGAATTTACCTCTTCTTCTTAGTAGATTTACTGTCATCATCTTCCAAAATGACTATCATTTTCTTCAATTTTCTTCCCCCTTTTTGGCAGCATCAAAAAGGGTGTGGATGTCATTTGAATCCTCCTTCTGGGCATTGTGAATTTACTTGACACTGTTTACAACCTCCTTGCAATGTCAACTAGTTCAAGTTACCATTCATTTCTTCATGCTTTCGCCCATAGGATTGACAACATCTTCCCAATCATAGACTACATCAGTATCTATATCATAAACTCCAACATTAGCTTCAATATAATCTCCAACATAAACTCTATCATGAGCTTCATCTTCTTCTCTAACATCATTTCCAACTCCATCACCAACATCAACTCGAACCTCACCTACTTGAGTAGTAGATACCACATCATTTGTCAGGTTTTGAGATTCCCCCTGAATAGTTGCATAAATTCAAATAGTATGAAGTTGTATTTGTGGTTCCCCCTTTCTTGGTATCTCCTTCTCTTGCTTGATCTGTTTTACCTTTCTCAAGAATTGGTTTGTAATAAATCAGTCATGTTTTTGCTTGTCTCAATTAAGCAACATCTTATTTCTTGCTTATTTGACTTGACTAGATCGTGCATCTCAGATATTTCTTTTGTGCATTTTTTAGCTTTCTTGCTTGTACACATCTTGCTTGTTTTCGAAAGACATTTTGCGCTTGTTTTCTATTCTTTCTTGTCAAAAATCAGATCTTGCTTATAGCTACATCATGCTTGTCTGATTTGATCACATTGTGCTTCTTGGGACACATTGTGCTTTTTCTGATTTTGATCACATTGTGCTTCTTCGTGTACATCATGCTTGTTTGAACATTGTGCTCCTTTTGAGAAATTGTGCTCTTTAGAAACATCTTGCTTGTCTGATAGCATTGTGCTCTTTTGAGACATCGTGCTCCTTCAGACACATCGTGCTTGTTTTAGACATTGTGCTCTTTTGAACATTGTGCTTGTTTGACTTCGCCACTTCTTGCTTGTTTGACTAGGCACATCTTGCTAGATGTACTCCTTCAGCTTTGGCTTTTCATTACTATTTGGCTCACTTCTTGAAAGATTCATATAGCTTTCAATCCGGTCATTGTAGAGATGTTTTCATCAAAACGAGTATTATTCCTAACAATGACTCCTTGCATCTTCTGGATGACTTCAATGATACCACTTGTTGGTACCACTTATTGATAACACTTGTTGATTCCAACCAAGCTATATGCCATCGCAAGCATTGAGAATATTCCTACAAAACAGTTTATGTTTTTCGGATATAGGTACCCATTTTATCTTGGGTCCTCAAGGGTTAGCTTTATAGGAAATGTGAATAAATTACCATTTTAAGATGGTATGAACTTCTCAAATTCAATCAATAAGCATATATCAATTTAGCTCAAGTAGTGCACAATTTCTATAATCATAAGCTCAAAAACTTTTCGATGAGATATAAACCACATTTAAGCACATTTTGTTTGATAGATTTATATTCAACATAGTAAGAGATCAAGCAATTGCATCAAATATCAATCTCAAACACCAAATTGATAGAATATGAAACAATTAAGCACATCTTTAGAAGATACGTCATATCTAGTCAATAAGGCATTGGAGATATAATTTTCCACAATAAGAACTCATACAATGATTGAGTAAATACAAACCACTTTGAACCACAGTAGATAGGATATGTTCATATTCAACCAATCAAGTATGCGAGTACACTTAAGCATCAAATCTAAAGAATAGGCTCTTGTTCTAATAGATAGAATTCGAACAACTAATTAAGCACAATATAAGATATTTGTTCAACTTTAATCAAAAGAACATGGAGCACCAATAAGCATATAATCTCATATACCATCAACAAAATATAAACCACATTGAAACATTTTCCATAAGATAGGTTTATCATCAAGGTAAGGCATGTGAGAACAATTTACAAAAATTTCTTCAAAGAATAAGCTCAAGCATCATTCGATAAAGTTTAAACTCCAATTAAACATCATATTGATAAGATATGTTTAAACTAAATCAAATAACATATGAGCACACATTCATAGCATATTCTCGGGAATTTCTGTGCACTTCATAATAGTGTGTGGTTTAAAAGCATTTTCAAAGTCAAAGCATAACCACAATTCTTATACTCAAAGATTGATAAGTAAAGTTTGCATGTTTGGAAAATTAAGAACATTATGAGTCTAAAGTCTAAAGCAATTAGAAACAAGTCCAAATAGATATACTGTGAAACGTAGAATAATCCAATTAAGAACAAGTATATCTAGATCATTCAAATTATGCTCAAGAAATGATAACTAACAAATATTTCACATTGAGAAATTATTTTGGAGAAAAATAAATAGTAAATCTTTGTAGCACAATCTCTAGTACAAGATATGTGACATCAAATATAGTCTCAAGGTAAGGAACATATGTCAACATATACTTATGCAAATAATAATTCATTTAAGCACATTTAGAAGCATAACTTCCTGCAATCATTGCACATAACATTTAAAATCTATAAGCACACACAATATTAAGCAAAATAATGAATAGATATAGAGTTACCAACTGGGTGCATTTGATTTGTCATTTAATATCAATATACTATGCATCCCAATTTTCATGCAAACAAAGATTAATTTGATTTTGGTACCCACATCTCTTTGGGTCCTGGGTGTTAGTAATTTTTGGTACCCAAATCCACCTAGTTCTTATTGAACCAAGAGTAGGCGGTTTGTAACCATTAAACACTTTATAATCATAGCTAATTTTTGAAAATGATTTTGGTGCCGGATTTTGAAAATTGACTCGATTCTTTGGCACTTGAGAAGAAGATTGTTTGAGCCTATGAAAGGCATTAAATCTGGACTTAGTCCATGGTTTAATATCATCAAACCAATCTTGTTCAGAGGGATATAATCTCCTTGCCCCAATCCTCGGATTTCTTCCCATTTTCCTATGAGGACTTTGTGCACTAGACTCATTAGCATTTTTCCATTTAGGAACAAACATTTGCCTTTTTACAAACTGCTTTGGCGAAATATATTGATTTTGAGGCTTCGGCCTTGCAGTGTTAATTTTGGCGTTTGTTTGGTAACCAATTCCTTGTCTCATTGTGCTATCTTGACCTTTTACAAATTTTACTACTTGGACTTTATTAGTTAAAGCAGTAGTAGAATTGGTCAATTTCTCGGAGGCTTGAGAACACGATAGATCATAACCAAGTCCGGTTTTATCTCTTGAGGGTTTTTGCATATTTACCATTTTATCCATTATCTTGGATGAATGTGTAAATGTTGCTATAACCTCTCTAAGGTTGTGTTATCTTACTTCCCTTGATTTACACTCTTCTTGAAGTCGAATATTTTCGGCTTTCAAGTTTCTTATTTCAAATAGAGCATTTTGCAATTTTTCATTTAATTGATCTTTTTCAAGAATCAAAAGATTATTGCGCTCTTTGATTTCTGAGTGGGTGTCCATCATGGTTTGACAATCCTTCATTAAATGAAAGATGGACTCTCTAGAAAATGATGAACTTACAGAGTCAAAAGATTTAGAAGTTACCTCATCATCATCTATTTCGTGTGTCATTAAGCACATGTCTTGATCATTTGATTCACTTGCTATGCTCATGCCAAATAGTGCCGTGTCTTCTTTTGAGCTATCACTCTCATCACTTGAGGATAGTTCTGACTCACTTGTCTCCAAAGGATCACTAATTAAGGCTTTTCTCTTATCCTTCTTGAATCTTCTTTCCTTGGATTTGACTTCTTCCTGTACATTGTCAGTTTGATATTTGCTTACCTTGGGGTATGGACATTCGCCTATAAAGTGTCTAGGCTTTCTACAATTGTAGCACAAGTATGCATTGCCCTCAAGGTTGTTTCTTCTTTGCCTTCTCGACGAGCTTTCATGAGGAATATTTTTGGAGTTGTACTTCCTCATAAATTTCTTGAATTTCCTAACAAACAAAGCAAAATTTTCATCATTTAATAATTCATTATTTTCTACTGACCTTGACGTGGACGGTTGTTCGGCAACTAGTGCGTTGGTTCGTTCTTCCTCCGTCCTTGACTTCATCTCAAATTCGTAGGCTTTGAGATCACTAAAGAGTTTCTCGGTTGATAGTGTTTTTAGATCCCTATGATCTCTCATGGCGGTGACTTTCATATCCCAACTTAATGGTAGACCGCGTAAGATTTTGAGCGATATTTCCTTTTGATTAATGTCTTTTCCAAGATCATTAATCTCTCCCAAGATTTTAGCAAATCTTGTTTCCATGGCGGTAATATTCTCGCCACTTAGCATTTTGAAATCCTCAAATTTCTTTAATGCTATGGTAAGCTTGTTATCCTTCTCTTGTTCGTCTCCTTCGCCTATTTGAATGAGTGTTTCCCAAACTTCCTTCGCCGTCCTGCATTTACGAACTTTAGGAAAAATTGTATCATCAATAGATTTAAACAAAATATCCTTAGCAATATTATCCAAATTATTTCACGTTCTATCTTCGCGATTCCACTCCGCCTTAGGCTTTGGAACATATCGTGGGATATCACTTGTCTGTACGGATGCAGTGTTCACTTGCAAGATTTCAATAGGACCACTAGTGATTACTTCCCACATTTCATCATGTAGTGCGGATAAATGTACCTGCATACGAATTTTCCAATCATCAAATTTTTCTAAGGAAAATAATAAATTTTGGGCAAAAATCATATCTCTCTTCATTTTGAAGTTTTTGAGATCTGTCCAGTAGTCAAAATTGACTCAAATAGACAACCGCTCTGATACCAATTGTTGGTCCCGATAGGGTGGTAGAAAGTCTAGAGGGGGGGGGGGGGGGGTGAATAGACTTTCTAAACTTTTTCACAGTTAATAAAACTTTGATAATTTCAACTCCAAGTTACAAATAAATAACAAGATATTCAACTTGGGTGCACAGCGGAATAATTTAACAGTAAAGTGTTACGTAAAATTAGAGAGATATATCACATGCACTACGTTAGTATGCTTGAAATAGCTCAAATAATATGTATGCAAATTTTGACTCGCATGCGGACGTGAAAAGTATTAAACCCAGATGAATTTATCTGTGTACGAAATGGGTTAGTCAAAATTTAATATGCAATGTCAATAAATGATTTATGTGGGTATGCATGCATGTACACGTATAAAGATATGCTAGCTAGATAATATATATATATATATTAATAGTCAACTTGCATTAACTTGTAGGAAATAATAAATGCAGATAGAAGACATTATATTAGATATGAACTATATTGCATGCATACGTAGGTGAACCCAGATGATGAATAGTAAATATAAGAATGGGTTAGTTCACAATAATAAACAATAAATAAATAAATAAATGAGAGCAGTAAGTAAATGAGAGAGGCAATTTAGAGTGGTTCGGAGGTGGCGTAATCCCCCTACTCCACTTTTCTCCTTTCACGTCTAGGAGAAAATTCACTATTTTCCACACACAATTACAATAGTGAATAAGTGCTACACAGGCACTTCTTTGAGTGTTTTGCACACAGCTACACCCAACCCCGAGTGTCTCGCACACAGCTACACTCCTCCACGAGTACTTCGCACACAGCTATACTCCTACGCCAACTAAGTGTCTTGCACACAGCTACACTTAGCAACCACGAGTGTTTTGCACACAGCTACAGTCACGAGTGTCTCGCACACAGCTACACTCAATAGGTTAGTGTTTTGCACACAGCTACACTTAACCCTCTTTCTACACACAGTAGAGAAAAGATATAGAGAAAACAAATTTCTCTTCTAAAGACTTGAAGATTTCTACACAGATAGCTCAAGAATAATGAACTGGATATTTCAAATATTGCTCTCTGTATTGTGTATTGCCTCTGCTTCAAGTCTTCAATCCTTGCCCATATTTATAGCCAACAAAGACCATATAGCCGTTGTAGTTTCTTCAATCCTGGCCGTCCATCTGATTTGCAATGCTCCAATTTGCAACTTGCTCTGAAGTATTTAAATGCAGCAGCTTTCGGTGGAGAATAACTTTATTAGATTTATTTGAAAAACTTCATCTGTGTAATCTTCAAAAGTCATATATTGCGGTTGATCTTCTGCAATAAATCTTCTTTTGGTTTGGATGAAATATCTTCTGACAAAAGTAAATCTTCATGTTGAGATCTTCAAATTCGTCTGTGCTCTTGCTCTTGAGGAAGAGAAAATCTGGTGGAGAATGACATGCTCTGTTCTTGCTTGAAGAAGAGAAAATCTTCATAAAGAAATTCCGGCCGTGCTCTCTGCTGCGAGAAAGAAGAAGTCTGATAGAGAATGAAGCATGCATGCTCCTGACTCAATTAAATGCTTCTGACTTTTAATACGCTCCTTTTGATGCTAGCTGACTTGCATTTAATAAGCCTGCTCCTGTTGATGTTGTTATATAAGCAGGATTCGAACCATATCCATCCGCAATGCTCCTCACGTTTCTTAACAATGCTCCATAACAACTTATTTGTCATAAGTGTGTTGATAATGCTCCTCACGTTTCTTAACAATGCTCCATAACAACTTATTTTTCATAAGTGTGTTGATAATATATTTGTACGCCTTCTGCCTGAGTTAAGTATGCACGCCCATTACGGAGCAAATTCAGTGTCATAGGGATTTGAACACGGGTTCTCCACGAAATACAACAATACCTTCTCCATTGACCTATTAAGACCTCTTGGTACAAAGTGTTGCAAATAAATCCTAAGTACCAATATTCTGAGTGGTTCTATTTGCCTTTGAATTTCGTAGGATATTTGGGTCAGGTCTATTTTGAAGTTTGTACACTAGACTCAAAATAAAATATGGGGAATTCTAAAAATACAATTTTGGCTCATCAAAACTATATTACAATTATTCCTAACACGGACGCAGCTTAACTCTTAGACCTTGCCAGATTCCTTCTTAAGCTGATGACACCGCCAACTGGCACAAGATGATTTGGAAAGAAACAAGAACAAGGTTTGGAAGGAAAGAATTACTTGGCAAAAAGGGTGATTGGATTTGTCTAGGGACAAGAAAAGATTATAGAGGGTTAAGGGTGACTCTCGAACAAGATAACGCCCGAAACTAACATGCAGGGAAAGGGCACAAAGACGAAGGAAGGTGCAACAAAAGGGTAAAAGAGCTTACTTCAACGGTTCCCACTTGCATCTGCCTCACGACTGCGGATCTTGCCTTGCCGAGGTCCCGACTTCGTACACAAGTCCTGGATGCTACTTCCACTTAGAGCCATCTCTTTGAAAACTTCTTGTTGATTTGGCACCAGTAGCCATCAAACTACTAACCACCAGTGAAACACTTCCGTCAAGCTTCCTCTTATGGTTCTCCCGGATTCCTTTCTGAACTTGCTGAACTCGGCAGGGGTCGGTTGCACAAAGGTAGGCCTCCTTGACGTGAACAGGATAGAACCACGCACGTAACTTAACCTTCAGGTCTTCCCAACTGAACTCCGGGTCTTGTCTAGAAGCTGGCCTTTCAAGCATCCACCACGAGTCCGCTTCTTGCCGAAGGTAGAACGTAGCTAACTCCACCTGGCGATCCTTCGGGCAAACCACAGCTTCGAAGATCATGTCAAACATCCAGATCCACTCGTCCAGCACAGCAGGATCTTCTTCACCGGCGAAGATCGGGGGATGGAGACTTGCGACTTGGCGTACTACGTCACGATTCCCATTCTGAAGAGGGTGGTTGGTGTTGAGGAGGGCGTTGCTCAGCGTCAGGGTGATCTACGTCTGTTGATGAAGGCTTTGAGCTAACTGTTCACTGGTGACTGGTTCTGAAGACTTTGCACGACGTCTCGATGGTGCCATCCTCGACTTCTACAGCAACACCACGATAACAGGAGGAAACTTAGGACCCGCACCTTTACCTGGTGCCTTAACTAAAGAGAACCAAAGCTAAAAGGAAAACAAAGCACAGAAAACACAATAGAAAATGACACAAGAACTCACAACTTCACCACAAGTCCTAAATTCCTAAGTCCTAAACGCTTAGATTCTTACGGTCATCTTAGGGTCTCAAACCACACTTAGCCACTTAGAAGTCTTGACTTTACCTTCCTAGGCTCAAACCTAGGCTCTGATACCAACTGTAACACCCCCTAATTTCCTTGCTAATTAAAGCCTTAAACATGCAGATATCTAGGCAGAACATCAGACACAGCGGATGACTGAAAAAGAATTATATAAACTGGAAGCGAAAGGGGTGCTATGCCACGCTCACCCAGAGGTGAACGCACAGGCTAGCATCTACATAATTCATAAGCTAAAAACCATACATGTCCAAAGTACTAAAATCTATCCTTGGCACACAGGCCATAACAACACAAGATGGGAACTACACTAGCAGGCTCTAGACCGCGCTCACGTCAAAACATCACGTGAAAGAAACACATAAAAGATGGGACGACGCCCGGTCAGCGAATAATGCTGGTAACCCACCAATACATGTGAAATATCATACATAGATAAGATATACGTTTGTAAAATCATTTGCGAAACGGAATATGTATATATAAGTTCCAAAATCGAGAGGAGAAGTCAACACAAGACTCTAAGCACTCACAATCAACAATACGGGAACACATCCCAAGACACGAAATGTAATGACGACTCACAAGAATGGCTCAAGCCATAATCTACCATCACACAGTAGATTAACACCCGACATGCATAACACAAGAAAATAAGAACACAACCAATGGCAACACATGCCTATATGACTGCACACGTCACAAGAAGAGATACTCACAACAACGGCTACACAAGCCTTCGTGACATCACTCATCACGAATTGATATGCCTTCCTTATGCTCGGTTCCAACCTTGTGGCTACCCCCAACCTTATGTCTAGTTCCAACCATTACCTTCAGGAACCCTGTACTTCTTAGTCCAACCTTTTCCCTCCTAGAACCGTCGTCCCCCAACAACAAACCTCCAACAAGACCACCAATTCATAGTACACAAGGTACCGATCACACACACGACGACACATGCCTCGGCGAAACACGCCTCTCCAAAATACGTGAACCCGACATACAGGTCACAAACTCCATAATCACATCATGGCCACCACGAGGACCACTGCTGTACCATGGTGACTAGTGTCCCATAACACTAATCGTGCAATCCAGGTATAGCCACACACACATCACACCACAACAGGAATCAATCAACGAATCACAACGAAGATATGAAACCATACTCAATCAAGGAGTGGATCACAGTCCAACAATAACAATGATGAATAACACAAGTCATCAGCAACGATAGGAAGGTACAAACAACACACACGCTAGCATTTAAACACCGAACTAGCATGCTTATCAAACGGGTAAACCAAACGTAGTTCCGAAGAACACACAAGACTCATCACAGATCAATGAATCAAAATGTTGAACACTTAGCACGATTCAAGACACCAAAGCCTACAAGGATCCCTACCATATAGTTCTAGACATACGAAACATCAAGAAGACGCTCAAATAATTCCACAAAAGAACAACGGGAAGTCAAATGACCAAATACCGAGTCAAAAGAATCACGGGGAACAAATCCCCCAACAACCACATATTGTTCCCCGCGGGTGGACCCACGGGTAGCCCCCCACCCGTGGTTCCGCCCGCGGGTACATACCCACAAGCCTCATGTACCCCGCGGGTAGGGCGGCGGGTAGGCCAATGCCCGCCGTTCCGCCCGCGGGTACACACCTGTACACCAAAATAATCCCTTCGGGGATTTTCAACACCAAGCTGAAATTGAAGTCCAAAACATGCCAAATCTCACCCAATACAACAAAATGACTTGAATCAAAGGAATATCCAAGCAATGGCTTACAAGAACCCTAAACACAACCTCTAGATATGCATTTTCACAAGACAATGTATAAACACTCACATTTCATAGCAAAATCACATGTAGAATCTAAGAAATCATCACATAGGTAAGCAAAATAGATTTTATAGGGCATGGGTTACCTTTTGTAGACATAAACCTTCACTTAACACTTCACCAAGCTCCTACTAAGGCTCACCTTCCAAACCCACTTCAAGAACACACCAAAAGATCATAAAGATTCTCTCTTTAAGAAAAGACACCTTAGAAAACACTAAAAACACAAGATGAACATAGATTTTACCCTCCTAGATGCTCATAGGTATGAAAGGTAGAATCTTTGAGACAACACTTGAAGATTTTACATAGCTCCAACTTGGCTTGGAAGAAAAGCTATCCAACTTTTAGAGAGAAGGTAGAGCTCAAATTTGGGAAGTGTAAGGAGCAAGAATGAGGAGTGTCTACTAGATTAGCTTGCATTACTAACACAAGGTGAAATGTCATGAATACCGTTACTAAAATGAAGAGGTGTAAGGGAACAAGGGAACTCCTCTCAAAGCTTAAGGTACAACATTGACTTTGGGTTGACTAGTAAATTACTAGTCCCCGACTATTGAATTTTCAGGAATTTGAGGAATTAAATTACCAATTGGTTTAGGATTAATTACTTAATTAATCCCTTAATTGAATTTGGATTACGGGGTGTCACACAATGACTCGTTTTCTTTCTCTTGAGTCTCTTGACTCGATTTCATTCTTGCTCAAACTTTCTCATACTTCTCATTTCACTTATTGTGCGAGGCAGGAACACCGTCGCAGCGAAGCCCTAGCGTACGATGCAATCTCGTGCATCTGCCACATCTGTAACTACAGAACCTCTAACTCGTGGGGAGGTAGGTCTTCACGAATCGCGAATGGACCTAACCGGCTTGGCATTCAAGCCGGCCACATACTCAACTCGCCCACAGAACCACTCTCTTGGTTCTATCTTTCTTCCTTGCTTTCTCTATGGAATCAGGTATCGTACTTTTAGTGTACACACCCCCTAACCAGGATTCCAAGCCTGGCGGGCAGTCTCCAACCTCGTAACGTGGAAATACACCGCGTGACATGATAAATCTCTGTGATCGCAATGTCCATAACAAATCATCCGAGAAGACATAGTCCAAACGGGTCCTCAAAAACAAGGTTTCCTCACCATAGATATATATAGATATATCGCTCATGCATTTCATAATTGTAATACTTAACTTATGCAAAAGACATGCACATAATTCTCAATTTATTCTCAAAGATAAGATAAAGATGCTCTACGTGGAATGAGATTTTCTTTGGAAAATAATACTTAGGTTCACGTTGGTCACTTATTCATTTTTGAAACATGAAATACATGGAATGCCAAATACTAAACAACATGCTTCCAATTAATATAAATAGGTCATAAAGGTCTCAAGAGTACAATATCATACTCGGTTTGCAACATGTCGAATTCTATATATTTCTAACATCAAATTATACTCCAAATCCCATTGATCAAGCAACACATTCTAATCATGCTCTTCTAAAAAATATTACTCCCTAAGTGATCATGCTTCTCTACTCAACACATAAATAATCATCAGGGCAACAAAGCAAGGCATTTTATCATTACAGTGAACTCAAACAAACATATTGCGAAGCAAAATCGTCACTAAAACCTTCATAACATGCTCATTTCTAATCCAAATTTAACGAAATCAAAGTCTAAACGTGCGTCAAAACGGCCCCGAGGTACCGAGCCACAAGAGCCCATGACACCTAATCCGAAACGACATGTAGCTGAGCCACAAGGGCCCGGCCACTGCACAAGTAACCTGCAATGGTCCTAGAAGCGGGGCTAGGAGAGGCCCGCTGCCTGAAGCCGATCAAAGGCGGCTTAGGGCCACAGCCCTTTCCTAGGGCTGTTCATGCCACGGCTCTAGCCAACGGCTCCCCTCGTGGGCCGTTGGCTAGGCCCGCCACTTCCGCTGGTGCACACAGTGAGGTGCACCAGTGCCTTCTTCTTCATCTGTAAAACATTTCCAAACAAAAATTCCACTTCCAAATCATCACTAACACATTATACCACAACAAAAAGTCATCGAATAGCTTAAACACACAACAATCAAGCATTTAGACTCATTTCTAATAATATAACAGTGGCTTCACAGAGCCAAAAAGAAATTGGGAATCCATGGGTTATACCTTTCTTGTTTCCTCTTCTTGTTGGGATTCCTCCTTCTTCCCAAGCAGGACATCTCCTTCACCTCCTAGACACCTCAAACAAGCCACACAACAACTCATAAAACTAAAGTCTCAGAGATAGAAACATGAAGCTGAAGAAATGGAAGGCTAGAAAAACTTACTGTGTTTTCTTGTAGAGCTTTTGTTTGGGGAAGACAAGGAAGGGAATCGAGAGGCAATAGCTAAAGCATCTCATTTTATAGGGTTCTAAACCCTAGAAGAATCAACAATGATTGGTGGAGGGCAAAGGAGTAATTTAGCTTGGCTTCCAAAAGTTCAGACAAAGTTTTGATAAAGCTTATGGTTCACCTTGCATCATGGACCAAGGTCTAGAAAGGGAATTTTAAATAGATTGGGGTCAAAATGTATTTTTCTAAAAATGATTTCCAAACCAACACTTGGTTCAGATTTCTCCCGATCTCACTCAAATTGGTTTCTTAGTTTAAAACTTGTTACGCGAAGTACCCAAAAATTTAGGATTTTGGAATAAAAATATGTTTTGGTGTTGAATTAATTTAAAAAGTGTTCAAAATAATTTATTCAAACACCTATTGGTCGCACAAATTTTTAATGGAGTGAAAATGGCTATTTTGGAATTTCTTAAAATTTGATTTATAAAATCAAATTTTGGGTTGTTACAGCCTCGGAAATGGCAAAGGCCAACATGTCCGAGGACCGCCTCGGCCATGGTATCGGTCGAGGATTGCCTCAGTTAGTGGCCGGCAATGGGCTCGACCAAAGGTCTGCTCTTCCGTAGGGTAGTGAGCGATGTTAGACGTCATACCAGTCCTTAGGGGATAACATTTTCGTAACCATGCCATTGAGCTTATCCAAGAAAACGCCCTTCCGTCGGGTAGCTAGTAGGATCAGATCTCGTGTCGGCCATTAGGGAATAGAGTGTGCGAGGTTCATTTTATTTTATTTTTAAATTTTTTTTGGAACTTAGATATGCGTCATTCAAATGAGTACGAGCCTCCCTTCTATATTTCTAACTTTTGGCATGGTGGATGAATTTTTTTTTCATTCAACAAAATTGATCAGGACGGACCATGACCAATAGTCACATCAATAATCTTATTGCATCTTATGTGTTCTAGCGAATAACAACCCTTTTGCGCTACGCAGGTTCCTCATCTAACACCTTGTCTCATTCTTCCATGATCTGTTCGTACCCCCTCTTCTTTGTGTCAGAGGTGGATGGCTTGTGACCCTCACCTTTTCGCCACACATTTTTGAGTTGGCCTTGTTGCTGGTGCTGTTGTTGTTACCCTGGATGTTTCACAAACTGAGTGAAGTATCGAATATGAATGAGCTCCTCTATTTTTCTCTTCAGAACGTGACACTCATTAGTGTCATGGCCAACTTGCCGGTGGAACCAGTAATATTTGGTCTGGTCTACCTTAGGGGAAACTTTCATACACTCTTCTAGGAACTGCACCATCCTTATCTTATCGGCTTGGTCCAAGATTACGCTAACCGGATGAGTTAAATTAGTGGGGTTAAATGACGCAAGGCGATCAAACGGGCCCTGTAGACACATGAAATTCGAACCCGATAAATGGACCGATTAAAGTGTTATTGGGCCAATGTTGAGATTGACGATTGGGCCAATTTAATTAATTGGGTCATAGAAATTAATTTAATTTGATTAGCCCAATTAGATTTGATTTGGGCCATTGAATTAATTAATTAATTGGTTCGAGCCCATTTCATATTTGAATTTGAATTATAGTTATAATTTAAATATAATATCAATTTTATTATATTTGAATTAAGTAATTATAATTTAATTTGAATTTGAATTAGATTATACAATAATGAACCTGGACTTGATCTTGAACAAGGTTCATTTTCCTAATTAATTAATTAATTAATTAATTAATTAAAATGGGGAGTTTGTTGAGGAATGTTGGTTAGGCTTCAGCTATAAATAGAGCCTTCATTTTCATTCCAAAACACACTTGAAAGCTTGAAGAATTTGAAGGCTTAGAGCTTGAGGGCATTGAACAACTTAAGGAGTTGAGAGCATTTGAAGAACGCTTGAAGGCGTGGAGGCATCTTTTGAATATTTTGCAGGTACTTTGGAGCTTTGCAGAATTGATTGTCTCGGAGATCTTGAAGCCTTTTGAATGCATTTGAGGACCTTCAGGCGGCTTGAGTCCATTGCATGTGTTTTTGAAATTTTGCAGGATTGATTACTTCTAAATTCTTGACGCTCGTTGTTGGAAGTCACGCCAATTAAATTCCGGAAGCCACGCCAATTAAATCCCGGAGGCACGCGCCAATTAAATCCCGGAGGCTACGCTATTTGAATCCCAGAGGCACTTCAATAGATAACGTCAGTGAAGAATCAGAGGACTAGACAGAGATTTTGTACCTGCATTGAATTATACACACGCTGTACACGGAATTTTGTGAATATATACAAAGTTTACATTTTTGTGTTTACAGATTTTGGCACGCCCAGTGGGACAACTCTGCCTCTCATCTCTTCACTGTTGATTCGCGGGCTCTATACGGAAGGAATCCAAAAATGGCATCGAGAAATCCCTCCTCCAAGATGACCTACGCTCAAGCTACCCGCTCCAAGGCATCATCCGTGACCAGTTCCGGTGACAGCCAAAACGTGGAAGAAGCAATGACTCGGAGCCGAGTGAGGAACCTGGGCGTGCAGCTGCACGGGGCCCAGGACATCGCTCGCCATATCGTTCGAAGGATTGACAGAAGCTCCACCATGCCACGCAGAGCTATACGTAACAAAGGGTCATCCACTACAATGGAGGTTGTTGCCAACAACAATCCTACAAGTGAAGGAGCTCCCAGCAACAAGAGCCCGGTGAGCCCTACTTCCCCGAATAATACTCCAAGCAGTGGAAGCTCATCACAGTCATCACTTCCGCAGAGAACCTCACCGGAATGGAATCATATATACACGATCATGCCCGCCATGACAACGAATGCGGCCTCGGTGGAGGAACAACTAGCCAACATCGCCAAGGCTCTTGAGGGGATAACTACGTTCATGCATAACCAAGAAACGAGAATCAATGAGCTCAGTGAAAAGGTTGAAAGCGGGCGAAACGGCGAAACAAGTCGAGCTTCTGGGAAGCAGCCTCAAACTCAAGAAGATGAGATTGATGTCGAGTCACCGCGTCATCAAAGTAGGCCAAGAATGGAAGAGACGATCTCTCGTCCACCACCAGCCGAGAAAAGTATTCCAATTTCTGAGGGCATGATACATGTCGAGCAGTTGAACGACTACATCATGGGAGCAATTAAAGGGAAGCTCGAGGGAACATAATCTTCATATACTTACACTAAGCCATACACACAGAGAATTGAAGAAATGAAAATGCCGCTAGGCTATCAACCTCCCAAGTTCCAGCAGTTTGATGGAAAAGGTAACCCGAGGCAGCACATCGGCCACTTCATTGAAACTTGTAATGATGCAGGAACATATGGAGACCTCCTTGTCAAGCAGTTCGTCCGCTCTCTAAAAGGTACTGCCTTTGATTGGTACACCGACCTGGAGCATGGTTGCATTGATAGCTGGAATGATATGGAGCGCGAGTTTTTGACCCGCTTTTATAGCACAAGGAGGACTGTCAGCTTCTTGGAACTCACCACTACTCACCAATGGAAGGGTGAGCGGGCAGGCGCTTACATCGAAAGATGGAGGGAGTTATGTCTTAACTGTAAAGAGAGGATATCACAAAGCTCCGCAATTGAAATGTGCATCCAAGGGATGCACTTCGAGCTCTCTTATATCTTGCAGGGAATCAAGCCTAGAACATTTGAAGAACTATCCAGTCGTGCTCACGACATGGAGTTGAGTATTGAAGCCAATGGAGGGCTCGGCATGTCAAGTATCCCTAGCTCATCTAAGGCACCTGTAAAACAAGAATTCAAGAAAGGGGGCAAGCCCTTCCCGAAGCAAGAAAAGAAGGAGGCCATGAACGTGAGAGCATCGCCAATGCGGGTTTTCGCTAAAGTGACTGAAAATCCAAGGCCGAGGTCATTTTCCTGCCCATCTCGGGGTACTAGAATCATTGAAGAGATGCAGCAAAAACAATATCCATTCCTGGATTCTGATGTTTCACCCATGTTTGATGAGTTGTTTAAACTCAAGTTAATTGAACTACCGGAGATGAAGCGTCCCGAAGAAGCTTCTAAGGTGGACGACCCCAACTATTGCAAGTATCATCGTCTCCTCGGACATCCAATTGAAAAATGTTTTGTCTTTAAAGATAAGGTGATGGGGCTTGCTCGTGATGGAAAGATTGAGCTGGCTGATGCAACTGCCTGCACCAACCAAATTTCATACGGAAGGTTCGCTCCGTTGGTTGTAGAGAGTGATGAAGAAGATGGGGGCAAGCAATACAAACGCCCGCTTCCATTCATTGTGAAACATGCTACTAGGCAACCGCCAGAGTCACCACAGGCTAATCCGGTATGCGAGAAGGATTGGGTAGTTGTTACCCGCAAAAAGCAAAGGAACGATGCTGGACACGTTAGATCTTTGAAGAGAATAACAATGCGATGGGTTGAGAGAAACCCAGCAAGGGACCCCGCCTATGACACAAAGACGAAAGGACGTCCCGGCGAGCCTCGACCACCAGTCGCCTTGGCTCAATACATGCCGAAGGCGCTTCCTCCGCATGGTACAAATATTCCTAGAACCCGCTTGAATATTAAAGGGAGACATGTTGAAGAGGGGGAATGTTCATTCCCCGTGAATGAAGGAGGTGACGAGGTTCAAGTCCACAAAGCCGCGTCTTATACCGCCGAGATAACTTTTAAAGATGAGGATCTATTGCTTGGTGGTACACCACATAATCGTCCGTTGTTCGTTGAAGGGTATGCCCGCGAGCAAAAGATTAAAAGGATTTTGATTGATCAAGGGTCGGCGGTGAACATTCTGTCACTCCGAGCTATGAAAGAACTTGGCATCTCCACCGATGAGCTCTCTCAAAGCCGCTTAATGATTCAAGGGTTTAATCAAGGCGGACAAAGAGCACTCGGTACCATCAGACTCGACCTCAGGATCGGAACACTAAACTCGAGTACACTATGTTATGTGATAGATGCAAGGACGTCTTACAACATGCTGCTGGGCCAGCCTTGGATACATGAGAATGGAGTAGTTCCCTCGTCCTGGCACCAATGCCTCATGTTTGAAAAAGGCGGGGTGATAGAAAAAGTAGTCGCTGACGAAACCCCCTTCATCGAAGCAGAATCATACTTTGCGGATGCAAAGTTTTACTTGAAGAAACAAGTTGTAGAGGAGGCTGAGCAAAGCAATGTTGACACGCCTCTTGATCCAAAGTGGAAAGGCAAGCAGGTTGTAGACCAAGCTCATTGCGACAAGGAACTTGTGTTCCCACTTGCAAGGATTGAAACATTAAAAGCAGCTCCAGTTAAACCACTTAAAGATGAAGTTCAAGTTGAAACAAGTCAAACAGTGCCCGCTAAGCGCACTGGCGGCTTCGACCCTAATGCTTATAAACTTCTCTTCAAAGCTGGATATAACCCCAAAGAGCCAGAGAAGCTGGGGAAACTCATCCCAGAAGCTGGTGGGAAAGGCAAGTCAAATCAGCAGGAACCGCATGAACGGAAAGGGTTGGGTTATGTTCCCCCTAAACCAGTGCGAATATTCATAAACAGAGCCATAAGTAATTGCATCACTTCTACAGATGAGGAAAAAAGTGACAAGAAGCAGTCTGTTTTTGATAGAATCGGAGATGTAGAGTCACGACAATCAGTCTTCCGTAGACTTGGGCCGAATCCCAAACCGGCTAAAAGAAAATCAGTACATGACAGAATCGGGCCTATTCAGAGTTCAAAAGAGCAGACCAACCCTCCTACCGAAATAGAACCCTCAAAAAGGCTCAGGAGTGCCGTCCCGTCTCGCATGAGAAGAGAAGTTAATATCCATGTCTCGTGTGGTGAAGTGTTAAAAATCCAACCAAGAACCATTGTACACACCCAAGTGCAAGGAAGGAATCAAGAAAACATTGATTCAAGTTGTGAGGCAACACCAAGTCAAGATGAGATGGCATCGTCATTTCATATAACATTATACGACGAGACTCCAATCGAGGGTGAAGACGCAGAGGATGCGCCTCAAGAGTTAGAAGAAGGGGTACAAGCCGCAGTGGATGAACTAAAAGAGGTGGATCTAGGAACCCCTGAATGTCCTCGACCCATCTTCATTAGTTCACTCCTTTCCAACGAAGATGAAGAAATATATGTCACACTTTTGAAAGAATATATTGATGTATTTGCATGGACATACAAAGAGATGCCAGGGTTGGACCCAAAGGTAGCCGTGCACCGCTTGGCAGTAAAAAAGGGGTGTCGCCCTATTAAGCAAGCTCAACGGCGCTTTCGCCCCGAGCTCATTCCCTCAATCGAAGCAGAAGTCAACAAGCTTATAGAGGCTGGTTTCATTCGCGAAGTTAAATACCCAACTTGGATATCCAGCATTGTGCCTGTGCGCAAGAAGAATGGCCAGATCCGCGTGTGCGTAGACTTTCGAGATCTTAACGTTGCATGCCCGAAAGATAACTTCCCGCTCCCTATCACAGAGTTAATGATAGATGCCGTAACTGGACACGAGATCATGTCATTCATGGACGGCTCATCCGGTTACAATCAAATCCGCATGGCGCCAGAAGATGAGGAGTTTACAGCATTTCGTACACCAAAAGGTATCTACTGCTACAAAGTGATGCCCTTTGGTTTGAAAAATGCTGGTGCTACATACCAAAGGGCCATGCAGACTATATTTGACGATATGCTGCATAAAATGGTGGAATGTTACGTAGATGACCTGGTTGTGAAGTCGAAACTTCGCACAGATCACATGATGCATCTAAGACAAGTCTTTGACCGCTTACGGAAGTTTCAGCTCAAAATGAACCCCCTGAAGTGTGCTTTCGGGGTTGCTGACGGAAAATTCCTTGGGTTTACCGTTCGACATAGGGGCATTGAGATTGAACAAGCAAAGATTGACGCTATAATGAAGATGCCTGAGCCACGGAACCTTCATGAGCTTAAAAGCTTGCAAGGGAAGTTGGCTTATATAAGAAGATTCATATCAAACCTAGCAGGAAGATGTCAGCCCTTTAGCCGATTAATGAGGAAGGGTGTCCCGTTTGTATGGGATGAAGCCTGTAAGAACGCTTTCCAAAACATCAAGTCCTATTTAATGAAGCCGCCCGTGCTGACGGCTCCAATTCCAGGACGCTCGTTGATCCTTTACATCTCCGCCCAAGAAAGCTCTGTGGGTGCTTTACTTGCACAAGAAAATGATAATGGGAAAGAAAATGCCCTTTATTATTTAAGTAGAATGATGACGTCAAATGAGCTCAAATATCTGCCGATTGAGAAGTTGTGTTTGGCTCTTGTATTCGCAATTCGGAAACTCAAGCACTATTTTGAAGCGCATACAATTCGACTAGTTTCCAGGGCAAACCCAGTTAAGTATGTCATGGCAAAAGTTGTTCTTTCCGATCGACTTGCGAGGTGGTATTTATTATTTCAACAGTTTGAGATTACTTATGTACCACAGAAATCCATCAAGGGGCAAGCCTTAGCAGATTTCCTAGCCGATCATCCAATTCCTGCTGAATGGGAGTTGTCCAGTGACCTACCTGATGAGGATGTGCTTGTGGTTGAAGTTTTACCTCCATGGAAGATGTACTTTGATGGAGCGGCACACAAAGAGGGGGCAGGCGCTGGAGTTGTCTTTGTTGCGCCGGAAGGGGAAGTGCTTCCTTATTCATTTACCTTGACGGAACGCTGTTCGAACAATGTTGCCGAGTATCAAGCACTTATTTTGGGACTTGAAATTGCAGCTGATATGAAGCAGCTAAGGGTTAATATATATGGGGACTCCAAGCTGATTGTCAACCAAGTACTTGGGGTTTATGAAGTAAAGAAACCAGAGTTGATTCCATACAACAGTTACGCAAAAATGCTCCTACATTGGCTGGGAGATGCTACAATTGAACACATCCCGAGGAAACAGAATAAGCAAGCCGATGCCCTAGCTGCTTTAGCTTCAACTGTATCACATCCTACATATGAGGCTCGGTTACGCGTGTGCCAAAAATGGGTGGTCCCTCCAATCTTCGAAGACGATGGCTCTCTTGACGACATTGTTGAACTCCCGACTGCCTCTGTCTATGAGGTAGATAAAGAGGATTGGAGGCAATCATTGATTGACTACCTTGCTGATGGGAAGTTACCTCAAGACCCGCGTAGGAGGGTAGATGTAAGACGTCGGGCTCCTCGCTTCATATATTTCAAGGATGCGTTATATCGGCGCTCGTTTGATGGCGTATTTCTTCGATGTTTAGGTGAGGAGGAAGCTTTACAAGCGATGGAGGAGGCTCACTCTGGAGTGTGCGGTGCTCATCAATCTGGTCCTAAGTTACATTTTCACATCAAAAGGATGGGTTACTACTGGCCTACGATGGTGAAGGATTGCATAGACTATGCGCGTAGATGTCAAGCATGTCAATTCCATGCGAACTTTATCCATCAACCTCCTGAACCGCTACATCCAACGGTAGCATCATGGCCATTTGATGCGTGGGGGCTCGATGTGGTTGGTCCTATTACACCCAAATCATCAGCAGGGCATTCGTATATATTAGCAGCCACCGATTATTTCTCAAAGTGGGCTGAAGCAGTAGCTTTAAAGGAAGTGAAGAAGGAAAATGTTGCAGATTTCATCCGAGTTCACATTATCTATCGTTTTGGCATCCCTCGGTACATCCTCACTGACAACGGGAAACCATTTGATAATAAATTGATGGATAAAATCTGCAAACTTTTTGAGTTCGAGCAAAGAAATTCGTCAGCTTATTATGCAGCTGCAAATGGACTTGCCGAGGCTTTTAATAAAACTCTATGCAATCTACTGAAAAAGGTGGTGTCGAAGTCAAAACGTGATTGGCAAGAGAGGATGGAAGAAGCACTGTGGGCGTACAGAACTACATACCGTACACCAACACAAAGCACTCCATACTCAGTGGTATATGGGGTTGAAGCAGTTTTGCCTCTTGAACGCCAAATACCTTCTCTAAGGTTAGCTATCCAAGAAGGTCTTACAGACGAGGATAATGTAAAGTTACGGTTGGCAGAGTTAGAAGCTCTCGACGAGAAGAGGTTGCAGGCTCAACAAAGTTTAGAATGCTATCAAGCTCGAATTTCTAGAGCTTTCAACAAGAGGGTAAGGATTCGCTCATTTCAGGTGGGTGACAAGGTGTTGGCGGTTCGTAGGCCTATCATTATTACAAGGAAAACTGGGCACAAGTTTACTCCAAAATGGGATGGACCTTACGTGGTACAAGAAGCATACTCAGGAGGCGCTTACAAGCTAATTGATGAAAATGGTGTGCGAGTTGGCCCCATCAACGGGAAATTCTTAAAGGTTTATCACCCTTAAGCACACGGGACTAGTTGATGAATGATATCCACCAAAAATGTAGTACGTGGTTAAACTGCTAAAACATCTCGCCTGTCTATGGGTGGGCCCAAGTCATAGACGCTCCTGACCCGCACGAGCTTAAACTGTGTACGGTAAACTCCTGGCCCGCATGAGTTTAAACTGTGAACGGCCCTACCTATTCAAATGGTCCTTTGAACTACGTTTGACTTGATCTCCTTTACAGGAGTACGTAGGCAGCTTAGAAACACTACTTCTAAGTTCAGTCATAACTAAAATAAACCCCTTTGTGTTACGTTTGTTCAAAACAATGTGGATGTATGAGAGTTTAGTCCTCTCTATTCATGTTGTAATTAAGAGTAAATTCTTTGGGCATGTTTCTACTTAAAGTGACTCGTTTGGGTGTAGACTTAGTTGTTTTTGTTCACGGTTGTGTTCAAGTTGCTTTCTTCCAAGTACACTCTTTTGCACTTGTAACCGAGAAAATAGTTTGCAAGTGTTGTTGAAACAAAAAAAAAAAAAAAATATAAAAGAAAAATAAAAATAAATAAATAAAAAAAATAAATTCAAGTCATATTCAAGCCTCGTTTCCGAGTGAACTCATACAAAGTAGCCGAAATATGAAAACAAGTAAACAAATGGAAAATCAAAGAGCTAAGCAAAAAAAGAAATCTAAAGTATTCTAAAGCTCATGAGATCTTCCTTATACGCTTCCAGCTCTCTTTTGATTGAAGTAAGTCTTTCTTCGTCTTCATCCGTCAACGTGGGGCAGTCTCGAATACGTTTAAGCTCCTCCTCAGCGGTGGTCACGGCCTCTTGCGATGCGTTATGCTGTTCTTGAGCCTTTGCCACACGGTCTTGGAGTTTCGGATCTTCGGCTTCAATCGCTTTCAACTCTTCCTGCGCATCCTTTATCGTTTTTTTCAGGATGGTTTTTCGATCGGCTGCGTCGCTAACGGTTTTCTGTTCGGCAAGAAAAAGCGCTTCGGTTTGAGAAAATTTCTGTTGAGCTTCTATAAGGACACCTTGCGTTAGAACTAGCTTCGCGGCTTGAGTTTCAACGGGCAGTGCATTAGAAAGCCGCGACCGCGCTTGATCGTAATCTTTGGCTTTATTAAAGAACTCGGCCACTCGTAGCTTCAATGTTGATAGGTCCACACCGTCCCGTCCCATTTCTTGAACTCGTCTTTCAACGCTTCCTTGGTAAGAGGAGATTTTTTCAGCTGGAACCTCGTTAAGCTTCCTGCAGATACTACTCCAAACTCCTGCAATGAAAGCCGTGTATTGCGATATAAATGACTCCTCGCCCGGGAAGATAGAGGCTTGGGACGGCTCTGGCTGCATCTCCTGGGGAGTTATGTTTAAGGGCGGCGTTGACTGGTGGGATGCTACCTCGAGGTCGAGAGTATTAGACCGTCCGTCACTTTGACCCATTGAAGATTGATGATTCGATGACGGTGGCTCGACAGGATCCTGTAAGAAGTAGTGCATGTACGTTAGCAAAGGCTAAAGTTCAGCAACATACGGAACGGAAGAATTTTGGGAGACAGCTTAACCTGGCTCAATCGTCTCCCTCTGGGCCGTTTCCAACAGCGATCTTGATCACTACCAGCATCCTCGTCCGAGCTTCGTTGCGTCGCTTGCTCCTCCCTGCTCCTTCGAACGGCATGTCCTGAGGCTTCATCCCGAGGTGACGTGTCCTCTTGTGCAAGTGTTGTTTTGTTCCTCGAGGTGGTCAATTGGTCTCTTTGTTCCTCAATTCTTTCCCCCCCAACAGGTACATTTGGGTTTCCGTTAACAACTATATCTGTGGAACGATTCTCGAGAAGGTTTGCATTCACATCGATCAACCAGGCCTTGTACTCGTTTGAAACATGCTTCTTTGGAGTAATCGGGTTCATGGGAAATGTCGCCCTGGATTGGGAGTTGATATGTTCATATTGGCGATGGAGTCGAAATCCTTCGGTGAGTGAAACATAGCGGACATCATTTGCCAATAGGCCGGGGGCATATGCTTGATAGAATCCAAATTGACGACTGAAGCGATGCGGCATGTAAGGCTCAGCTTTGCATTGAGACCCTCGGCGCAAAACGAGGAAGCTAGGACGCAAACATATGAAGTACTCAAAGTCTTCCCTATTCCCTTTGCGGTCGTCATAAAAGATAAAATCTCTATTACCCTTGTGGGAGGTACAGAGCCAAGAAACGTCCCCTTTAAATATCTTCTTGCGGGCATCCATCTCGTTGTAATACCTTGCACCACCTTCTCCAGAATAAGTGACCATTTTTGGGTTTGCTAACGTGAGGTTAGGAGTCTTAAAGTGGGTTTGGAAGTAAGTCGCTAGCCATCCGTACACGTAATGGATTGGAAAAGGATCCCCTATTTGACCAGGAGAGTGGGATTCCGAGATTGAATTTAAACCAGAATAGATATTAGCAAGTACTGGAGCCGCAAGACATATCTTCTCCCCTCTAGCCATCATGCATGCTATCTTGAAAGTCTCTGGGCGAATGGTTCTTGTTGGTGTTCCTGGAAGGACAAACACGCAAAGCCAACAAGATAAGAACGCGGCTAAGTAAGCTTCCTTTTCAAAACGCCGGGAGATGCCTAGTTCGATAAAGGGCGTCCTGCTCACATCTAACCACCTGATAGATTTGTTAAGTTCTCCGCTTGGGTTGTGGGTATTCCTTGGCCGGGATTTCCTGTCCTTTTGAGATGGAGGTTGAGGAGCTTGATGCGTTCGCGGTTTTCTGCACCAGAAGTCAATCCATCCGATGCTTGAACGTAGGAGGTGTCACGTTCTTGCTGATTTAAGAGATAAAAGGCCTCGAATAAGCTCGCACAACACCTGTTTTGGCCCCTTTTTAGGTCCAGGGCACTCGGGATGTGTTCGTCATAAATACCGCCGGACAGTGATAGTCCCCCAAGAACGTACAAATCCCGAGGCGATATGCTCACCTCACCAGACGAGGTGATCAGGGTATTGGTGCGCGGGCACCATGCTTCGCAGAAGGCTTTGACAATGTTGATGTTGTTGTCATACGTAAACAAAGATGCAAACACAGCATCATATATCTTCGCATCCTTTAAGGTGTAGTGGGAGAAGTGAAGTGTTTCTTCAACCCACTCCCAATATCCTTTCAGAAAAGTGAATTCGCCCTCGAAGTCTATGTCTTGGCCCCACGAGACCTCAGCATTAAGCATACGATGCCCCAATGTAGGAAGGGTGTCTTTGGAAGGGTGGTGCTGCATTCCGGGTAGCAGGGTCCACACCTTGGATGGTGAGCATTCATACTCGGGGGTCCAGTTGCTCTCGTGATACGACACCGTGAGCTTCGGCGGGTCACGTATTGCGACGGGTGGGTTAACCGTCAGTGTGACTTGATGATCGCTATTTTTGCTCGATATCACCATGACCTCTTGCCCGTTACGTCGTTGATCTTGAAAGTACGCCATCTTGAATGCGTCAAAGTCGAAAAGTCACTGCAAAAAAAATAATAATAATAACTATGATATATTATGCACAAATATATAGCATATATATATAACACAAAATTAAATTGACAAATTATATATATATAGCAAATTTTTTTTTTTTTTTTTTTTTGGACTATGGTCCACACAATTTTATGGACCATGGTCTATGCAATAATGATTGTATACTTATACTACATGTGAACTACATAGGTTAATACATTCTATACATATAGATACACAATATTATATAATTATTGTTGTTATTATTATTATTAGTATTATCGTTATTATTAGTAATGTTACTACTATTATTATATTATTATATTATAATATTACTATTAAAATATTAGCAAAAAGAAACAAAACAAAAAAAAAAAGCAAAAAGGGAAAAAAAAAAACAAACAAAAATCAAAAACGAAAAAGAACACAGAAAAAAAAAAAAAAGAAACAAAGCAAAAGAAACCAAAGAAAAAAAGCGCAACAGAAAGAATGAAAGAAAGAAAAGGGAAAATCAAAAGGAAAAAGAAAAAAGTAAAAAGGTTAGGTGGCTGTTGTAGGCTGTGCATGTCAGTATGTGTTGTCACCCTCAAATCACCATCAAAGTAATGTTCTCCCAGCTCACAAATAATGGTTGGTTTAAAATCACTCCCAGCTCACAAAGTTATGTTCTCCATCGTGGGTTCGCTCTATGCAGTGTTTCTCTCGCTTCATCTCTCCAAGCACGCAGCAACAACGGTGGTGCGGTGATCCGTCTCCAGCGGTAGCAGATGTCAGCACGCGTTCCTGGTTGAGGTGTCGATCTCCGGAGGCGTCGACAGAGAAGAAGAAGACTACGGAAGCAGGCCACCTTCAACTACTCCGGCGACTTCTGCGGGGAAGATAAAAAAATAAAAAAACCGCCGACGAGAGCAGCAACGAACCTCCTGCGGCATTCAAAGAAGAAAAAACAACCTCCGACGAGAGAGCAACGAATCTCCGGCGACTTCTATGAAGAACTCCGGCGGGCAGCAGTCCGACAACCTCCTGCGGCATTCAAAGAAGAAAAAAAAAAAAAAAAAAACCTCCCGCAATAGCCACGGTGAAGAGACAGAGCGTGAACGACATTTGGTTGCAGTCCAAGGCTCCAACAGCAGCGACTTCAACAACGCCGGCGGGCAATTCCGGCCACCCTCAACAGATGGAAACTGATAGTTTGCAAGGAAAAAAAAAAGAAGAGGAAAAGGAAAAATCCTTGAAGCAGTTGTCAGTGCACTTCCAGCTTCGTTTATGTTGCTCTGTTCCTTTTCATTCTTGTATTACGGCCGTGTGTATCATTGTTTCTGCAAAAGACAGTATATATAAAGAAAGGAAAAAGGAGAATATACCTTATTGAATGGCAGAGTTCCAGTGATGAGCTCCTCACTTCCTTCTCAGTTTCCTTTGTGTTTGTAAAGATTGGAGAGTTGAGGTAGGTATTTATAGTGCCCGGCGAAGGGATTGGAATTAGAGTTGGACTCTATAATCCTAAACATGATCGATACAATTTTGCAAACGTACGGGGAAGCTGCTAGAATCACGGATGGAATAGTGTGCATTTGGTTAGAGTTAGGATTCAGGCAGAGCTATCCTAATCAAGATGGGTTTTGACTTGGGTTTGAGATGGCAAAATTATATGGGCTTGGGCTTAGTGTAAGTGGGTTTGTGGAATTAAAATTTATTGCGCCAGTTTGATCTTTGGTGATAAAAAAAAATGACTTTGGGTTCATGAAATATTCAGGCAAGTGTTTGGGCCTATGGATCAGGATGCATTAACCATGTACATTCTAAAATTATTTTAGACTTAAGAAACATTATGCACGTGCTTTGGGCTCAGGAAATTAAAATGTACCATGATGAAGTTAAAGGACCATTTGTTGAGTTTCGAGACTCCCTCGTTCCAAGCATTACAAGCAGCATGTCCCGACAAGTCTCGAGGGGGCAATTTGTAGACACATGAAATTCGAACCCGATAAATGGACCGATTAAAGTGTTATTGGGCCAATGTTGAGATTGACGATTGGGCCAATTTAATTAATTGGGTCATAGAAATTAATTTAATTTGATTAGCCCAATTAGATTTGATTTGGGCCATTGAATTAATTAATTAATTGGTTCGAGCCCATTTCATATTTGAATTTGCATTATAGTTATAATTTAAATATAATATCAATTTTATTATATTTGAATTAAGTAATTATAATTTAATTTGAATTTGAATTAGATTATACAATAATGAACCTGGACTTGATCTTGAACAAGGTTCATTTTCCTAATTAATTAATTAATTAATTAATTAATTAAAATGGGGAGTTTGTTGAGGAATGTTGGTTAGGCTTCAGCTATAAATAGAGCCTTCATTTTCATTCCAAAACACACTTGAAAGCTTGAAGAATTTGAAGGCTTAGAGCTTGAGGGCATTGAACAACTTAAGGAGTTGAGAGCATTTGAAGAACGATTGAAGGCGTGGAGGCATCTTTTGAATATTTTGCAGGTACTTTGGAGCTTTGCAGAATTGATTGTCTCGGAGATCTTGAAGCCTTTTGAATGCATTTGAGGACCTTCAGGCGGCTTGAGTCCATTGCATGTGTTTTTGAAATTTTGCAGGATTGATTACTTCTAAATTCTTGACGCTCGTTGTTGGAAGTCACGCCAATTAAATTCCGGAAGCCACGCCAATTAAATCCCGGAGGCACGCGCCAATTAAATCCCGGAGGCTACGCTATTTGAATCCCGGAGGCACTTCAATAGATAACGTCAGTGAAGAATCAGAGGACTAGACAGAGATTTTGTACCTGCATTGAATTATACACACGCTGTACACGGAATTTTGTGAATATATACAAAGTTTACATTTTTGTGTTTACAGGCCCCCCTGAGGATTGATCTCTACTTCCCTTCTTTGATGAAGCCGAGTCTAACACCTGGTTGGTTAGACCTATTTTCTACTTCTTTGTGCTGATAATCCTTACAACAATGGAAGTATGGTACTTGTGATGGAGTAGTGTGCTCTTAATTGAAGACTTGTTGTATAGTTGGACTTATACCAAAGGCTAATGCTAAAATGGGCTTAGAGCGAATGAGTGATTGATGGGGTTGCGCAACTAATAGAACTGGTTGAGTGGTGGTTATAATAATAAAATAATAGTATTGCTATATGTGTTAAGCAAACATTCAACTTGGAGCTGGAGAAATAATAAAACTCTGCTAATACCCAATTGCATACAGCTATCTAGTCAACTACCTACCCTCAAACTAGCTTTATATAACTACCCACCCCCTCATACAGCTACCCATTATCCCACGCAAATACCTACTTGTTGGTTTCGTGACTCGGGGTAATCACTCGGCAGGCCAACATAACCGATCGAACCAATATATATATATATATATATATATATATATATATATATATATATATATATATAATACCGTTAGCCTGTCAATCCAGTCATACTTGAGTGTGGACGAATTCAAAGAACTAATATATGAAAATAGTTTCTGCATGCACAGAACTAGATTACCTATGTGTATGAATAAATTTGAAATATCAATTCAAAAAACACACAGGAGAGGATTTAATAAGATATCCTTGTTCGAAACTCCATCCCCAAAGTTGGATACATAAAACTTTGTCCAACGTTCATGCATAGTTTCTATTCGATTTTGAAATGCCTGCACACAGAAGACGTGATGATAAGCATACACATACAGGTGGGAAACTCAAAAATTGAAAAGAAAACTGAGAGAGAATACAGACCAAATGAAATGTTAATGGTGACCGGGACTGGGATTGTGACACCCCGTATTTTCCTAAAAAAAACTATAGTCTCGATATTAAATATTTTATTAAAAATTTTTATATAGCTATTTAATTTAAAACGGGCTCGGGTCTATTTTTTATATGAACTATTAATTTTGTACCCAAATGCCTTAAGCCCAAAAGAGATTTTAATTACCTAAAGTCTACCTATTTATTGTAAGCCCAAAGTATTTGTATATAAGTATTTTATAGGGTAAAGTTGGTCTTGAACCCATAAGATTATTCTATACCCAAAATGAGATGTATTTTCTACCTAGCCTTAAACCTATCTAGCCTAGCCCATTTGTCTTATATGACCCAACCCAAATTAGAAGTCTACCCTAAATAGTAATATTTATATTTGTAATATACATATGTAAAATATGGCTAAGTAGTAGCAGCTCTCCTTTCAGCCAAACAACCCTACCCCTTCGTATAATTCCTTCCACCTCCCTCTCTCTCGGCTAAGCATCAATGAAGGCATGCTTGGTTTCTTTCCCCTTCTTGGGACGACATCCAACAACCAGCAAACAAGTCCATCTTTTCCCTTCTTCCCCTTTAGTTTTCCAGTGTGGGCGAGCAAGGTCGACGGTGGTAGTGCGTTGGAGGGTCCGACAGTGTAGCTCGACGAATTCCAGCGGTGAAGTAGCTTCCATGCTCCTGCAAAGCTCTGCTTCTCCTCCGACGAGCGAAGGCAGTAATCGGAAGTGACCAAGCCCCCCTCGTTGTCTCCTTCCTTCGGCAGTAATGACGTCAAGCAGAGCACCGGCGAGGCAGCAACTCCGGCGGCAAGTTCGACGGACGGTCGACGCAGCAGCTCCATCCCCCTCCGGTCTTCATCTTCTTCCGGCGACGACGAGGTTGTAGTTTCGGAGCTCCGACGACGTGGTGGATCTGGTGTACCCCGCGGGCAGTTGGATAGGGTGGTGGTGTACCCGCCGCACCAGCCGCGGCTTGGCTACATGGAGAAGAAGAAGAAAGTGGTGAGCTTTTCCTATCCTTGTTGTTTATTAGTTGTTAAGTAGTTTGTTGTTAATTAGTGTTATTAAGTGAGGTTTTAGCTTAGATAGTAAGGAGAGTGTTTGGTGATGGGAGAAACTAGGGTTTGAATCCCACCTCTGTTTTAATTACTAATTTTATTAGAACTTGGTTGTTAGCTTAATTATTATTATTATAATGTTATAATCAAATTAACAATAGGATGTCTAGTTTAGATGACTGTACTTGTGGGTGATTTAAGGAGGAACTAGAGTTCAATTCCCCTCATGAGCTTATTTAGTTTTAATTAGTGAAGATTCGGTTTAATCCACAGGTTCCTGGTAGCTTGGCTTTATGAGTTGAGCCTAAGTTGGCGTTGTTTTTGGATGTTAAGCGAATGAGGTAACCCATGCTTTACAAAACCTATTTTCTTACTTACATGATTCTTTTCTTCTACTTGTGATTCTTGTGTTGATTTGTGAGATTTGATGCATTGTCTTGTGGTGATGCATGTTTAGAACTTGTTCTTAGGGTTCTTGAATGCCATTGCTTGGCTATTTCTTGGGTTCAAGTCATATTGTTGTTGTGTGTGAGATTTTGGGTGTTTTGGACTTGAACTTGACCTTGTTGTTGAAAATCCCCGAAGGGATATTTTTGGTGTACAGGTGGTACCCGCGAGCGAAACGGCGGGCAGGGCCTTACCCACCGCCCCACCCGCAAGGAACGTGTTCCTCGTGGGTCGGTACCCGCGGGCAGAACTGCGGATGGTTGTCCACCCGTGTCCCCACCCGCGGGGTACACAGTGGTGGTTGGCCGGGGATTTGTTCCCCGTGATTCTTTTGACTCGGTATTGATGTTTTGACCTCCCGATGTTGTTTTATTGGGTTATTTGTGAGTCTTCTTGATGTTTCGTATGTCTAGAACGGTATGTTAGGAATCCATATAGGATTTGGTGTCTTGAATCGTGCTAAGGGTCTGACATTGTGATTCGTTGGACTAATGGGAGTCTTGAATGTTCTTTGGAACTACTTTTGGTTTACCCGTTTCTTAAGCATGCTAGTTTGATGTTAAAATGCTAGTATGTATGGTTTGTTCCTTCCTATTGGGATTGGCAACTTGTATTGACAATCATTTGGTGTTGGATTGTGATCCCTTGTCATTGAGTATGGTCTCATGTCTTTGTTGTGATCCCTTGATTGATTCCTATGATGTGAACATATGTAAATCGTTATACCCTTTGATTGATACTTGATTAAGGTTATTGTTGAGCCTTAGTTTTCTTGGTAATGATGATGATCTTGTGTGACTATGATTGAAATTGGTGGTGTGTTATCTGAGCTTGGCTCATATGTTAGAGGCTATGTGATTGAAATTAATGGTACCCTCGTGTACTGAGAGTTCGACGGGATGTTGGAGGTTGTTGGCGGGGGGACGACGGTCCCTGGCGGTACAAGCTTGAACTCAGAAGTACAGGGTGGCACTAGGAGGTAAAGGTTGGAACTGAAATAAGGCCGAGGGTAGCCATAAGGTTGGAATAGGGCATAATGTTGGAACTATGATACTTGTGAGATGTAGTTGTCACTGTGGCATGTAGTTGCTACTCTGTGAATGTGAATTCCTTGCTTATGAGCATGTCTTGATGTATTCTACTTTGTGATCAGTAGAGTGCATCTTGAGTTGTATTGTCTTTCATGTTTGTTGTCTTGTCGTTGTTGGGATCGAAGAATGGTAATTCCCATTTCTTTTGAGAGTGTTTGATGAGTCTTGAAGTTAATTTCTCTCCCTGGTTTTGAAATGATATATACCGTATTCTATTTCAAAATGGTTTTGCTTATACTTATCTATATATGTTATTTAACGCGTATTGATGGGTTACCAGCAATATTCGCTGACCGGGTGTTATCCCCATGTTTATTCCCTTGTTCTACAGGTTTTGAGTAGATGTCTGAGAGCGCTAGACGTGGATCACTAGATAGATTAGTTGTCATGTGTACACGTTATCTTTTGTTGGCCTGTGCGCCAAGTTTAGCCGCCTGTGTGCCTAGATACTTTATGTTTTGTTGAATGGATAGCTTTCCTGCCTATGCACCTATGTCTGAGATAGGTGTGGCAAAACATATCCCGATTTTATATTGCGCAGCTTCCTGTGCATTTAAGTTTTAAAAATGTGGTAAAAATCGGGGGTGTTACAGGGATGCTCTCTTGTGTTGGGACCAGGAACGATGACGGCAATCATCCATCCTTGAAAAAAACCTTAGAGAGAGAATCTTATTCTTGAATCTCTGATGAGTAGTGTGCTGGGGAAGGCAAGTCCTATCAATTTATAGCAACAAAAATTGACCTGATTCACATGAAATTAATACTCGGTATACATATTTATAATTAAGATTAATTAAATAATAGAAAAAAATAATAAACGGATATTACCGATTCTATATATATATTCGAATCAAACATTTTCCATCTTTAATTATGTTGCTTTATTTATTTTCCATCTTTACGCAATTTTTCTTATAATAAACGGATAGTACCGATTCTATATATATATTTAAATTACACATTTTCCATCTTTAATTACACAATCTTCCTTATAAATTGTGGATACAACCGATTCTATTCCATTTTCCATTTTAAGATAAATAACATTATTATTAAAAAACGTTTAGGCGGGAAACTACATAGGAGGATTTTATTTTTATTAATAGTATAGAAGTATAGATCAGATAATATCAATATGATCCAAAGTATATTCTGATATTTTAATATTATCTTTATCAAGTTTTCAATATCAACAAATGCTCCATCGAGACTTGCTTGTACACCATTTGAGAGCATATACCACTGAGAGTATGTAGTGGAAGGAAGTCTCAACACTATAGTTAAAGATATAAAGCCGTTTCAACTTGTGCCAAATAGTATCTTGAAGAATATGAGGTCATTTCAACTCGTGCCAAAGAATATATTGAAGGATATGAGGCCGTTTCAACTCGTGTCAAGGAGCCTTGAGGGATATGAGGTTGTTTCTACTCGTACCAATGAGCCTTGAAGCATATGCGACCGTTTTAACTCATGACAAGGAGTATTGTTTAGCTTCATCCATTTCAAATTTCAAATAGGGTTTGCCCCCATATCGGTTGAAATGTATGTTCTTATGAAGAGATGAGAGGCAAAGCTGTCCCATCGGGCATGCCAATTTGTTCTACTGAAGTGCCTCCGGGATTCAAACGGCGTGACCTTCGCGATTCAAGTTATGAGTTTTCCAGCAAAAATTGTATCTTCAAGTTGTACCTTCAACTCTTCAAGTGAGCCTCAAGTCTTCAATTGTCTTCAATGCCTTCAAGATCTTCAAGTTGTTATTTAAAGATATCGTTGTTCGAAATACATGGGAGAGAATTTACGAAGATATCGTTGTTTGAAACTCCATCCCCCAAGTTGGATACATAAAACTTTGTCCAACGTCCTGGCATAGTTTCTATTCAATTTTGAAATGCCTGCACACGGAAGACGCAATGATAAGCATACACGTACATGTGGGAAACTCAGAAATTGGAAAGAAAACCGAGAGAGAATACATACCAACAGCGACCGGGACCGGGATGCTCTCTTGTGCTGGGACCAGGAATGATGACGGCAATCCGCCATCCTTTAAAAAACCTTCATAATTAGAAGGTAAGTTGTTTTTGAATCACTGTAAATAGAGCATATAATGTTTTTTTTTTTTACAATTCTTGTTCAGTTATCTTTGTTCCATGGTAATATAGAGTTTAATAATATTTTCGCGAATAGTATTAGAAGAACAAAGTGTAAAAAATAAGAATCATAATGCAATCTATTATATATATATATATATATATATATATATTTTTTTTTTTTTTTTTTTGAAAATATATATATATATATATATATATATATATATATATATATATATATATATATATATATATATATATATATATATATATATATAAAAGAAAAATCCTCCCCAAAATTTCTCCCCAAAACTTAGCGGTATTTGTGTAATATCCAAATTTAATTAATTAAAGAAATTATATACAAGATTAAGGGATATTCCGTGTGCATATACAAGATTATGTAAATTCCGTGTGATTAATATATATATTTCATAAATATATAGTGTGTGACTAATTAGTTATGGAAAGAAAGAATATTATGGTAATTAATTGATTACTTTATAAAATTTATTTCGTGTGAAGTTTTCATAACTAAAATTTCATTAATTGCAAATTATATTTTCATATCCCCGTGTATATAATTACTCTATATATATTTCATTAATATTTCGTTTGAGACTAATTACTTATGGAAAGAATGAAAATTGTGATAATTAATTAATTAGTTTATAAAATTTATTCCGTGTGAAGTTTTGTTAACTAAATTTTAATTAATTATAGAAATTTTATATTCATATCTGTGTGTATATAATAATTACTCTATATATATTTCATAATCATAAATATTCCATGTGTGACTAATTAGTTATGGAGAGAAAGAAAATTGTGGTAATTAATTAATTAGTTTATAAAATTTATTACATGTGAAGTTTAGTTGGCTAAAATTTATTCAATTTTAGAAATTATATAGTCATGTCCGTGTGTATATATAATTACTCTATATATATTTCATAAATATTTCGGGTGTGACTAATTAATGATGGAAATTAATTAATTAGTTCATAAATATGGAGTCCGTGTGATGTTTAGTTGACTAATTAGACTGTACGGTAATTTAAGAAAAATTTTCTCAAAGTTTATGTTCATATCCGTGTGAATATAATTACTCTATATATATTTCATAAATATATAGTGTGGGACTAATTAGTTATGGAAACAAAAAATATTATTGTAATTAATTGATTACTTTATAAAATTTATTCCGTGTGAAGTTTTCATAACTAAAATTTCAATAATTATACAAATTATATATTCATATCCCTGTGTATATAATTACTCTATATATATTTCATAAATATTTCGTGTGTGGCTAATTAGTTATGGAAAGGAAGAATATTATGGTAATTAATCAATTAATTTATAAAATTTATTCTTTTTCAAGTTTAGTTCACTAATTAGACAATAGGGTAATTAAAGAATAATTTTCCATAATGTCATATGCAAATTACCGTGTATATATATATATATTATATATATATATATATATATATTATATATATATATATATATATATATATATATATATATATATATATATATATATATATATATATATATATATATATATATATATATGATACAACTCTCACCAAAATTTTCTTATAAATCAGTACACAATACACAATAGACAATACTACGTTTTCCTCATCTACCTACATATTAAAACCCATACACAATACTGCGTGCATCGGTCTAGGTTGAATTTCCATGTAGTCTAATTAGCTTTCTATATTCGATCTCTCTCTTAGAACTACAAAAACATCTATATGCCTTAGGTTAATATCCTGCTATTTTTCTAGAGAATATCAACGCACGCCATTGCACCACCAAACTTTGGAATGCTTATTTCATGATTATAAGGTATGTATTTAATTTATAAATTATTTACAACATACTTTTTTCTCTTTTATTCAATATCTATTTATCAATTGTAATTAATGAATGATTCTTGTAGGGAATATGCATACATCTACAAATTCCAAAGGAATATGTGGACAGATTTGCTACTGTTTTGATCGAAGGAAAAGTGTATGACATTGAGAATTTTATTGTGCACACATCTCGCGTGAGGTTTAAGACGTGTAAACACAAATTCATTATGAAAGCAAACAGTGACACGATGATTAAAGTCTCGGATCAAGTTGATTTAATTTTTTCCAAAAAAACATGTTTAAATTTAAGGACTTTGGGTCCTTGAAGGCTCCAGGGGTGATGATTGTAACGAATTAATATTTAAGATCATTGCAACAACTTTTGTACATACTGTTCTTTTTATTACTCTTTCATATAAACCTATGTCATTTCTTTTTGCAATTTTCCGATTCTATTTTTTTCCCACAGATTTTATTGGTCATGTAGTTTCGATTTGTGAGCCTAAAGTTATTCATGTTCATCAAAAACCTCAAAGGTTGATTGATTTTGTCATTGAGGATTGTAGGTATGTATTTTGTAAAATTGTTATGTCTTCTTTATTGGTATAATTAAATATAAATATATAGCCTTAATTATGAGCCTAAAGTTATTCATGTTCATCAAAACCCTCAAAGGTTGATTGATTTTGTCATTGAGGATTGTAGGTATGTATTTTTGTAAAATTGTTATCTCTTCTTTATTGGTATAATTAAATATAAATATATACCCTTTATTATGAAATCAATTTCTGTTAATTCAGGGAAAGTCGATTGAGCATAACCCTGTGGGACGAGCTAGCATGTGGATTCGTTGTTGCCGTTCTATAATGTTGTTTTAACAGATCCATTGATTGTTATACTTCAATTGCGTAGGGCAAGGATGATTGAAGGTGAGTAATAATACAATGGTAAATTTTAATTTATTTTTGTCAAATATACGTATTTAAAACTATTTTTTATATTAGATTGTGAGGTCAAGATTTCCAGTTCCTATACGGCAACTAAGATTTTGTTCAACTACGAATGTCTTGAGTTTTTCAATTTTAAGGAGAGGTATTGACGCATTTTAATTTGGCCACGCCGTATAATATGCAATCGATAACATCTTGAACAATTACAACATATTTGTTTTAAGTTGTTTGCCTAGGTTCTTTACTCATGTGCGGAGTATAAGCTCAACTTCCAGACTCATTAGAAGCGGATCTATTGGAGCTATGTCGAATCATAATATCACAGTCAGTTCTTTAAAGGATATTCATGACAAAAAGAAGGTCACAATCATTTAAACTAAATTTATATTACATTCCTTTTAACACACAACTCATGATTTGAGGTGTTTTTAATAAACTTTGTAGGTTGGACAATTTTGGGTGTTCGGAGAAATTCGTGATATTGAAAACGATTGGTATTTCACTGCATGTACAAATAAGAACTGTGGGAAGAAACTTCAACAAAGTGAGGACAAAATGTATTGCAAGCCATGTAACAAACAGTGGTCAGATGGAATCATAAAATATAAATTGGTGATTGATATCCTTGATGATGATCAAGATGGTCATCTAATACTTTGGGATAATGTGTGTACCCGTCTACTAGGGGTCACTGCTAGTGAGTTAAAGGTGAAATATTCTGAGGTTAGTGAAATCACCACTTATTTTTTACAATGTTAATAATTTTATCAGTTTTATAATATTTACTTTAATGTTTATTTGGTTGACATAGGAGGGTTGTATGCCCAATGAGATTAAAGAATTGATTGGAAATAGCATGAAATTCATGATAGTCACACGATAGAAACAATTCAATTATAGAGGAAACGTGGCTTCTACTGTTCTAGGAGTGGAAAATGATGAGAGAGTTTGTACTTAAGTCAACAAAGGAGAACAAGGAAGTATGGTTAGGAAGCTAGCTGATGAAAAAGAGTTCAATGAAATTTTTGAACAAGTTTGTACTATCTTAACATGTTTTTATAGAGTGTTTTAAATATCTTTAATGCTAATGTTTTTAATTGTTTAAAACATTAGCATTAAAAACATTTAATTTAAAACATTGTATAAAAACATGTTAAGATAGTACAAACTTGTTCAAAATTTTCTATGAACTCTTTTTCATCTGCCAGCTTTCTAACCATACTTCCTTGTTCTCCTTTGTTAACTAAAGTACATACTCTCTCATCATTTTCCACTCCTAGAACAGTAAAAGCCACGTTTCCTCTATAATTGTATTGTTCCTGTCGTGTGACTATTCTGAATTTCATGCTCTTTCCAATCAATTACTTAATCTCATTAAGCATACAACCCTCCTATATCAACCAAATAAACATTAAAGTAAAAATTATAAAACTGATAAAATTATTAACATTGTAAAAAACAAAGTGATGATTTTACTAACCTCAGAATATTTCACCTTCAACTAGCTAGCAGTGATCCCTAGTAGAGACGAACACACATTATCCCAAAGTAGTAGTTGACCATCTTGATCATCATCAAGGATAACAATCACCAATCTATATTTTATGATTCCGTCATACCACTATTTGTTACATGACTTACAATACATTTTGTCCTCACTTTCTTGAAGTTTCCTCCCATAGCCCTTATTCCTATATGCAGTGATGTACCAATCGTGTTCAATATCTGGAATTTATCCGAACACCCAAAATTCTCCAACCAACAAATTTTATTTAAAACGCATCAGATCATCAGTTGAATATTAAAAGGAATGTAATATAAATTTAGTATAAATGATAGTGACCTTCTTTTTGTAATGAATATCCTTTAAAGAACTGACTGTGATATTCTGATTCGATATAGCTCCAACAGATCCACTTCCAATGATTCTGGAAGTTGAGCTGATACTCCGTATAGGAGTAAAGAACCTAGGCAAACTACTTAAAACAAATACGTTGTATTCGTTCAAGATGTTATCGGTTACATATTATATGACGTGACAAAAGTAAAATGGGTTAATACCTCTCCTTAAAACTGAAAAACTCAGGGCATTCGTAGTTGAACAAAATCTTAGTTGTCGTATAGGAACTAGAAATCTTGACCTCACCATCTAATATAAAAACCAATTTTAAATACGTATATTCGACAAAAATGAATTAAAATCTACCTTTGTGTTATTACTCACCATCAGTCACCCTTGCTCTACATAGTTGTAGTACAAAAATCAATGGATATGTTAAAACAACGTTATAGAACGACAACAACGAAACCACATGCTCATCCCGTAGGGTTATGCTCAATCGACTTTCCTTGAATTAAAACAAATTGATTTCGTAATAAAGGCTATATATTTATTTATACAAATAAGGAAGACATAATAATTTTACAAAAACACATACCTACAATCCTCAATGACAAAATCAATCAACCTTTGAGGTTGTTAATTAACTTGAATAACTTTAGACTCTAGAATTGGAAGCTACATGACCAATCAAATCTGTGGGGACAAAAATAGAATCAGAAGATTGCAAAAAGAAATGACATAGACTAATATGAAAGAGTAATAAAATAACAATATATATAAAAGTTGTTGCAATGATCTTACCAATTAATTCGTTACAATCAACACCTCCAGGAGCCTTCAAGGACCCAAAGTCCTTAAATTTAAACATGTTTTTTGAAAAATTGAATCATCTTGATCCGAGACTTTAATCACCGTGTCACTGTTTGCTTTCATAATGAATTTGTGCTGGCACGTCTTAAACCTCACGCGAGATGTGTGCACAATGAAATTCTGAATGTCATACACTTTTCCTTCAATCAAAACAGTAGCAAATTTTTCCACATATTCTTTTGGAATTTTTAGATGTATGCATATTCCCTACGGGAATCATTCATTAATTACAATTGATAAGTAGATATTGAATAAAAGAGAAAAACTATTGTTTAAGTAATTTATAAATACAATAAATACCTTATAGTGATTAAATAAGCATTCCAAAGTTTGGTGGTGCAATGGCGTGCGTTGATATTCTCTAGAAAAATAACAGTGCATTAACCAAAGCCATATAGATGTTTTTTTAGTTCTAAGAGAGAGATCTGATGCAGAAAGCTGATTAGACTCCATGATATTTCAACCGCACGATGCAATATTGTGTATTGGTTTTATATGTAGGTAGATGAGGAAAACGTAGTATTGAGTATTGTGTACTGATTTTATAAGAAAACTTCATCGAGAGTTGTAGCATTTATATATATCAAAGTACACGGTAATGCAATATGAGAGTATTGAAAGAATATACCATATTTTGGATTAATACCATAAAACCATACTTTATTATTAATTTTAATACTATGCATGCGATTAACCAATTCATACCTAATATGCATGGTAATGTATATATAATCTAGACGGTAATATCTACTTAAAATTGATTTTAAGGTCCATTTGGAAAGTAAGAAAATGACTTCTGAAAAATGTTTTCGTGAAAATTGAGTCATTTTTCAGAAAACATTTTCCATTCTGGTGTTTGGTTGCACACGGAAAACTGTCTTTGTGTGTTTGATTCACTTTCTGGAAAATGAGCTTTGTATTATTATTATTATTATTATTATTATTATTATTATTATTATTATTATTATTATTATTATTATTATTATTATTATAGTATTATTATTATTATTATTATTATTATTATTATTATTATTATTATTATTATTATTATTATTATTATTATTATTAAATCTGAAAACAAAATGTGAAGTGATATGAGGGTAAATTCCCTGAAATTAGTACTACTGCTTTGGAAAATCACCGACGTCCATGAGATCCAAATCGGTTCCAAGATACTGAAATGGTGAAATCTTGGAGAAGAAGAGATGGGAAAGTTGCGATATTGGCAGAGCAGCTTTGCAAAGGGTTTCTGAAATGGAGAATTCTTCGAGAAGAAGAGATGGGAAGGTTGCGATATTGGCAGAGCAGCTTCACAAAGGGTTTCTGAAATGGAGAAATCTTGGAGAAGAAGAGATGGGAAGGTTGCGATATTGGCAGAGCAACTTCGCAAAGGGTTTCTGAAATGGAGAAATCTTGGAGAAGACAAGATGGGAAAGTTGCGATATTGGCAGAGCAGCTTCGCAAAGAATCACTTCTCGTACCCACAGCTTCGCGAAGAAGAAGCGGAAAATGACTTCCCAAAAAAAAAAAAAAGGAAGTCATTTTCCGTAAAAATCCATTCATTTTCCATTGACTTTAGTGTTTTCTTTCTTGCCAATCCAGAAAATGATTTCCAGAAATCATTTTTCGGGTTTCTAAACACACCCTTAATACCACGTATATTAGTAGCATACATAGATGTACACGGTAAATTAAATAATCATACCTAATATGCATGGTAATCTTTAATTAAAATTATTTAATACCATACCTAATATAGACGGTATTATCTAATTAAAATTGATTTTAATACCATGTATATGATTAGCATACATATAGGTGTACACGGTAAATTAAATAATCATACCTAATATGCATGGTAATACCTAATTAAAATTATTTAATACCATACCTAATATAGATGGTATTATCTAATTAAAATTGATTTTAATACCATGTATATCAGTATATGATTATCATACATAGGTGTACACGGTAAATGAAATAATCATACCTAATATGCATGGTAATACCTAATTAGAATTATTTAATACCATACCTAAAATAGATGTTAATATCTAATTAAAATTGATTTTAATACCATGTATATGATTAGCATACATAGGTGCACACGCTAATTTTTTTTTCAATTGACTGATTTATTTCTGGCAAACACAAGATAATACCATACCCAAATATTACTATATACATAATAACATACTTTATTATTATTTTTAATACCATGCACACCATTAAATAATCATACCTAATATATAGGATAATACCTAATTAAAATTATTTAATACCATAGTAGTTAATATACACGGTATATGATTACCTAATTAATATTTATTATGGATATAAAATCATATTATGGTTTTTTGTCCATAACTACCAGAAGTTAGGAGGCAATAAGCTTGTGATGACACGGATCCCTCGCATGACCACCATGTGCCTAACTATAACTCTCCCAATAATTACATCATAATTATTATTATTATATTTATTTACTTTCCTCACAAAATTCTCATATAATGAATTGAAAAAAATGGATAGATTTTAAATTCATTGGAATTAACTTTGATGGAAAACCAATTAATATTATTTTAATATATTAGTTTATTAGTTTATTATAGTTGGGGGAAAATTGTATATATAAATTATACAATTAGTTATATAAAATAAGGTAAAAATTACGGATTATTTACTTGCTGAAAAATCTTTAGTGAATTATTTTATTATGAGCAGCAAAATATTAAAAAGCGGAAACTACATAAGTTGTATTGTGTAAATTAAATCTGACATAACCGGAAACTACATACATAAATTTATATTTTAAAATTATTTAATTTTCGAAATTTTTGAATAAATTTGAATAGTACTATAATATGGTGCAATACTTGGTTACAAAATAAGCTTTATATAATTTGTATATAAATATAAATTATTAAAACTGTTATATCAATTAAAAATGATCAATTTGTTAAATTATACAAATTGGAAAATTGTTACAAATAATTGGCAAAAACGGCACCACATCCGTAAATGATTTGTAACAGTCCGTATGATTGTATTTCGAATATATAAAGGAAAAGTGTGATTACATTTTGAAAATATGACAGAATATTTCAAATTATTACTAAATTAAGGTAAATACCATTACAAAAAAAAAAAAAAAAAAAAAAAAAAAAAAAAAAAACTACGAAATAAAGAATAGTACAAAATGAATAATGAAAAATGCCATGAATAATAGTTTCCAATTGCTTATATTAATAATAATAATAATAATAATAATAATAATAATAATAATAATAATAATAATAATAATAATAATAATATAACATCAAAATACAAATAATTGATTTGATTAAAAACAAAGTGCAAAATATGAGTAAAAACAATAACAAATAACATAACAAAGGTATGAGTTTAATAGATTAAATTGTTGACATATTCCTCATTATTCATCTCTAAGTGGACTCCTCATTATTTGAATCCCCTTCTTTAGAATCCAAATTTTAAATTGGAGGTTCAGACACCGGTCTATCCAGAGAATTGTGAAAGTTAGGAAAATTTAAATACGTCAATAAAGTTATACAAAAAGGAAAACATTATAAGTAAGCAATAGACCACCTCTTCAACGAAATCATAATCTTCTCTGTCATAAACATGTACCTGAGATTAGTAGTTTTGTTTCTATACTCATTATAAACTCTTGGTATTCTATAGTTGGTAACTTGCTCATATCCTTTGTGTTGTCTATTAGATCTGAGTTGAGTTAAGCATTTTTGTTGTAGTCTCTCTCTTCAATTGGTCTTGAACCTATCTCCTTGATTGAGTATGAGTCGGTTAGACTTCCTTGTGATTGAGTTGGTTACGTTGAAATATATTATATATGTCAGTTTCAGAACTATTTTGAATACAAAAGTATATGTACGTAGTTTTACGACTTGGAGTGAAAATTACTTAGCATTCTTTCGCTAATAGTTGAACCATGTTATCAGGATCTGAATTTGTGGCTAGTTGAGAGCGCGGCGTAGAATTTGCACCTCAAGTATTGCTTATGGTATAGTTGATTAGATTAGAATCTAAACTGTTTTATAGTTAGTTGTAATTGGATTAATGAACCTTGTATTCGGATTTGTAGATAGAACCTTTGTAGCTTGTACGTTTGGGTTTAGTTGGTAGTCCAAACATGGCATAACACCCCATTGAGTTTAAAGTTTTGATTTCGTTTATGTATTTCTGTATATTTATATATTAGAAAATTAGGGGGTGTTACAGTTAGTGTGTTGAGTTAGTTTCTTGAGTATCCTTGTGATACTCATTGAGATGCTGCTGTTTAGGTTCTAAGGTATATCAAGAGAGCACTAAGACAATGCTTACTATATATGAAGATAAAGGACATGCTCATGTTGTTGGGTATTCTGATGCAAATTGGTTGGTTGTCCATTTGACAGGCGCTCTACTTCGGGTTATTGTGTCTTCATCGGTGATAATCTTATATCTTGGAAAAGTAAGAAGTAAGATGTTGTTGCCAGGTCCAGTGCTGAAGCTGAATACCGAACCATGCCCCTTGCCACATGTGAGCTTATGTGGTTGAAACAGTTACTACAAGAGTTGCAATGTGGCAATGTTGCTCAAATGACACTGATATGTGACAACCAAGCAGCTCTACGCATCGCCTAAAATTCAGTTTATCATGAGAGAACCAAACACATCGAGGTTGATTGCCACTTCATGAGGGAGAAGATTGTGTCAGAGTGCATCAAAACCATTTTTAATTTGTCAATTCTTCAAATCAATTAGTTGATATCTTAACAAAATCCCTTAGAGCTCCTAGAGTTGAGTATATTTGTAACAAGCTTGGAGCATATGATTTATACTCTCCAGCTTGTGGGCAGTGTTGAAACCCTTGTCCCTTTTAAAAATGGGCCCATTAAGTTATAGCTTATTCTTGTGTAACAAGCTTGGAGCATATGATTTATACTCTCCAGCTTGTGGGGAGCATTGAAACCGGAGCGTTATGCTGTGGAACCGTGCCCACCTTGCAAGGTGGGCACGGTTGTAGATTCATAAAATTTATACTGTAGATTCATAATTTATAAACCGTAGATTCATAATTTAAATACAGTAGATTCATAATTTCTATACTGCGGATTCATAATATTTGTATTGTAGAGTCATAATTTATGTATTGTAGATCCATAATTTCTAAACTGTATAGTTATCTAATTATGAACATATAGTTCTGTGATTTGTGAATACAAAGTTCAACAATTGGATATATGAACATAAAAAATTATGAACATATGGCTCTATAATTATTAACATATATTTATAAAATTATGAACATATAGCTCTATCACATGTTCACAAATCTACTACTGTAGATTCATAATTTCTATACTGGAGATTTATAATTTAAATACAGTAGATTAATAATTTCTAAATTATGCGATTGCGAAGAGAGAAACGCAGTTAACGGCAAGTGAAAAACAAAAATTATTATTATCTAATTAAAACGACGTCACGAAAACGGCAAGTGAATCCCCTTCTTTAGAATCCAAAATTCCAATTGTATCATATGATTTATACTGATCTCCAGCTTGAGGGGAGTGTTGAAGGCAAATTATTGTGTGGACCATAACAAAAAGTACATTTTTAATATACTAAATGTATATTATTTATGTACTGAATGTACATTATATAATATAATGTACACTCAGTACACAAATAATGTACATCTCCTGAATACAATGTACATTTTCAATATACTAAAAGTACATTACTTTTGTATTAAATATATATTATTTTATAATATACAAAATATGGTCTACACAACTTGTGTGGACCATGGTTCACGGCTTCACGCAATAATAATGGAGTGTTGAAACCCTAGGCCCTTTTAAAAATAGGCCCATTAGGTTATATTTTATTCCTAGTTAGGTATTCTTGGTCCTCTTATTCTACTACATATACATCATTCAACAACCTTGCTAGGAAACGAACTACATATACACGCTTGTTGTTGGAAATGTTTGAAGGTTTATTTTGGAAGTTGCTATTAGGTTACCTTGGCCAATACATTCGGGACATTCAAACGGAGCAGCTCAAGATTACTCTATGGAATGGTAACTTGCTGATTATTTGAGAAAAGCACTCTTTTCCACTCCGGTTTACAAGTAATAGTAACAAAATTGACGAAGGGGAAACTTTTTTTTTTTTTCTTTAATGTGATTACATTTGGGCATTTTCATTTCTTTGTGCTGGGGTTTGAGCTTCTAATGAAAGTTTAGGGGTAAATATTTTGATGGTTGGCAATACATAACAAAGGATAAAGCAAATACTTTTTTCTCTCTTTTAACTTTTTAATTCATGTTATTTTTGTGGCATATCTGTATAATAATCATTTATAGCTACTTACAATAATCTGAATTTTAGATAAAATTTACATTAACAATCATCTAACTATCGCAGAAGAAGTATTATTGGAAAATGTTGAGCTGATTCTTGAGCTTTTGATTACCTTCAGTTCCCATTTGCTTTAAAGCAAGATAAATTCTCTGTACTTTTTCCATGTTTTCTGCTAATTATTCCAGTACAAGCATTTTTAGAATGCTTTAAAAACACCATTTAGTATAACTTGCCATAATTCCATTATAGTCTTATAGCTTGCAGCTATTGCTGTATCTGAGCATAAATTATGCATATGGAATTTTGTTCTCCAATTTGCTAAATTTACCTTAGCTTGCAATTGTTTGCTGTATGGTATTGTGGGAATTTAAAAGAACAACACTATGAAAGTTATAAGCTGCATTATTTTTTGGGAGAGGGTGGGTGGAAGCATAGATATTTTGATATGTGTGCTGAAGGTAGAAAGTCAAGTTTGTCAGCACTTGATACTTTGATGCCATTGCAAGCCAACTAAAATAGTGTGACCTTTGGCTTTGTTATATTCATCTAAAACGCAAACCAGAAATATATTAGGATTCAAATAATATATAATCTGAATTTCAACCAGAAAGATCTAGTTTAAAGGAAGTGTTTGAAACATTAAATGCATGACAATAGGAAAGAAAATAAGATTTAAATGAAATGCAGATTTTGAGATTTGAGAATAATTTAAAGCTCGAGCTGCCAAAATTGTAGGACTCTTAGACATCCCGCGTACTACATTGGCCCTCAAGTTTGCTGATTCTTGGTATTTATGCTGCTGTGTGTTCTTTTAAGATTGTTTCCTTTATATGAATTTTCATTGATGAACATTGCTTTGATTTATTCATTTATTTTTTCCAAGCCGTGACTGTATTTGGTATGAAGTTTTCAAGCTTGACAATTATGAAGCAACATTTTCCTGGGTATTATTCTATTTGGAGGTTGCTTATGAGATGAGTGAAAAATTGATGAAATCTTTTTAGTATAATGCATTAGATTTTCTTCATACGTCTTACAAATTGATGACCATGGATGCTTTATTTGTGGTAATTACTTGCAGCAATACTTTTTTTTCCCTTTTCATGGGAATCATGCGTAGTTTGCGCAATCCTTCCAGTTTTTATGAGTGACTAGTGAAAGATGTTTTTTAGTGGTAGAGTTGTGTTAGAGGGTATTTTCACACCGGATATCGTCCTCAAGGTGTGACGGAAGGGAGTTGACTTAAGAGGAGCTAATCACAAGTTATAACCGAGTATATAAGAGTTAGCTCAACAATCATGTAGGTTGAGATCTTAGATTCAATCGAAATATGCACTAGACTCCTAAGCAAACATAGGCGAAGGAATAGAAATATTTAACAAACAAGAATAGAAAGGAGGGACTCAGACTTGGCTATTAAGTCTTTGATGTAAAGAGGAGTTATTAGTGAATGTGCTACAAGCTCGATACAACAATAGTGCCAATGCTATTCTCATGACCATTGGACTAGCCAACTAGCCTTAGACTCCACTCTCATGGTTGCGTAATACTAGTTGGGCAATCTATCAAACACTTAGCATACAAGGCTTCTCTGTCCCTTCATTTGTCAAGGTAAGTTCAAGATTGTGATTAGGGATGCCAACCTTAACCCGAAACTAGTGGGCTAATTTGACAAAATCGAAAACTTTAAGGGTTAGGGTTGAAAATTTTAGCTCGATAAGCCCAATGGCCTGAATGGGCTAGTTTGAGGCCTGAATGGGCTAGTTTGAGTTTTCGTGGCTAACCCAATAGTTTGAGCTAGTCAAGGTTACTCTTTGTTTCACAAGTGATGTAAAACAAAATATACATGAATGTTTGTACATAAGCACATATTTAGTATTTTTAATTAAATTTAAGCAAATCTTTAGTATTTTACTATTTTTTAATTAAATATTAATACATATGTTATTAAATTTATTACATAACAAATTATTTTGTATTGCTATATATTATCTAATTGTAGAAAATCTTTTTGCCAACCTTTTTCATCCCTTCACTTGCCTTCCTAAGTTGCTTCTTAGTTCCTACTTTGTTTGACAGTTGATTTTACATTCCTAAAATTGTTATCTTCATATTATCTGCCAAAATGCTAGTTGGTATCTATTTGTTACCAAAATCATTTAATGAATGTGTAAAAACGAATCTGTTGCCTCTCTACATTTTTATTCTTCATAAAAACTCTTGTTCATCATTATCAGGTATGTGCTGAAGATGTGATGCAAATGCTAGACGAAATAGAGAAAGAATCTGACATGGATGAGATCTTATGTTACGGATTGCTGCAGGTAACTGTGATGCATAGAATAGATTTGCGTAGCATACACTGTCAATTTAGTGGTGCATGTAAGTTTTATTTTTTTCTTGGAAGTTTAGCTTAAGAATACAAGAAGAATTGAAGCATTAAATCTATGATTTTAAGAAATAAGAATCACATAATAAACACGTGCAATCTTGTTCTTTATATTGCTTTAAAAGATTTTTTTTTTGTCATTTTAAATTCTTAGTTTCTGTTAAGAAAAAGTTTTCTCACACTGTTTGCAGGACGTTTTACTTGCTTTCTCGTGCAATCATTTAATATTGCTAAACCTCTCGAAGATGGACGACTATTCAGCATGCCCCGTGGATGGTTGAATTGGTTATCTCATGGGATGTTTGGGGTTGGCGGTACAGATGGTTCTAGCCAATTTTCAGGATTTATTTCAGATGACGTAATCAAGGTAAGCGCATTCCTCTCTTCCTTCTAGTCTGAGTAATAATGCAACATAAAAATGGTACATGTTTAGAATGATTACTATTTTGTTTTTACATCAACCAAGAATTTTGGCATCTGTTAGTGCAGGATATCTATGAAGAACCTACGTTCTAGACTGTACAATCTCTAAATGTGGATGCTGCAGAAAGTGCCAAAGTCTCTATTTCATCAATCAATTTCAGCATTATTCAACTTCTAGTTGCTTTGCAGAGCATGTATGATTTTCTTCAACTTTTTTGTCAATCTTGTTATTATCTGAACATGCAATTTAGAAGTTAAATTGCTAGACTTGTTTAACCCGCCTTTCTCTATTTGTCATTTGAATGACCCTTCAAGCATAAGAACTTTAATACGGTGTACACAACGACTATATGAGCCTTTTGCTGCCAGCATTCCTCCTCAATATCTGCCACTACAACAAAGCCACACTTTCTTTATAATAAAGCAATGCCTTATCATCATCCAGGTGTTGCTGCAGCACGTCCTCCCCAATGCTTGCACCCATTCCTCAAGTTCTTGCAACTTAGAAAAGATATCACCGTGGAAGCGAAGCCAAATTTATTCTTTATATCCGAAAAATTGGAAGTCCCAAAGGTCAGCAATGAAGACACTTTAGTGTTATTACTCACGCACAACTTCTTACTTCTTATTTAAGATAGCAATTTGACTTTCAAGGAGTTTGGACTCCTAGAAATGATAAATTGTATCCACCCTCCTGGGCACTGCAAGACCAACATAGTCCGATTTTGTCGTGTCGTCTTCATCAATATTCAACAATATTGTCAGGTCATCAGCCCCACCAACCTCCTTCCGTATCATGCCGCTAACTTCAAATAAAGTTTTCTCAGTGGTAACACTTTTGCTTAGATTCTCTATAGCTGGGTTTGTTGAGATCGGCACTTTGTGAAGCTCACTTTCCGATGCTAAAACATGAACCCACTTCTTGCTCCCCTGCTTTGTTTTTTCAAATTCAACCTCTACTTCTTCCAACAACATTTTGCTAATGGAAAAACGATGCCAGTGGTGAAACTGCTACCGTTTTCACCCCTCCTACTTGAACTTGAACTAATTCTCTTTCTATTTACTGCTCCTATTGCTTTGGGGGCATGGAGGAGTTTGAGCTCAAATTCACTCACTTATTTCTTTCTCTTTACCCAACTCGAAGGGGAATCATCTTTCATTAATGCTACTGAGGAGGATGAACGCTTTAAGCAAACTTTTGAACCAGATGAATTTCCTTTACGAACCCCGCCTGAGGAAGCAGCAGCTTTACTAACATTATTCAAAACACCGCTTTTTGCTTTATATCTGTGGTAAGATTTACATCGGGTTGCCTTTTTGTGGCAGGCATCACTGAAATTCATTCAAAATGTACTCACTACAGACTTCATATCCTTTTTGCATAGAAGGGACAAATAACTTCTTTCAACTCGGGCTCACTAAAGCATCTCTTTCCTTTACTTTCATATTCCTTGTATCTAACAAGAGTATGATTAGCAAAAGCATCTGCCTTTCCTTCTACTACTTTACTAGCAGCTTTTCTTGAGGAATTACTACCTCTGTTAGCCATCATCTTTTTGTATGCTGTGATGAGAAGTAGGTTCATTGCTACCTATTCAACGTTCTTTTTCTCCTCTTGACTTTCATGCTGAATGGCTTCATCAATTTGGCTCAAGATTTTTGTCTTCTTTATACCCTGTTTCTTCAGCTCAACTTTACGCTCCATAATTTCTTGATCAATAGATTTTTCCTCCAAGGGTGGGGAAGGCATAGAGTCTAAAGGTATGTCAATGCTCTGTAGCTCTATTCGTATTTTATCTTCAAGCAAAAGTGTTTGATATAGGGAACTACAATATGATATATCAGATGTGCTAAGCTTGGAAGAAATGTTTGAACCAGAATCCTTTTTGTAAATCACAGAAAAATCTCCTCTAGCTGGAAATGGCAAGCAACCATTTGATGAGCTTTCTTTACAATGGGATGAACTTGATTCACATTAATTACTTTGAGTATGAGATGTAATATTCCTATTATAGGAAACTTCATCCAGTAAGCAATTATCAGGAGATTGCAAGTCCACTTCCAACTCAACTTCAGTTAATACTTCGTTGCAACTATTTGAATCATTCGCCATAACATCAAGTGAACCATGGTCAGGCGAATGATCCAAATAATTGCAACGGATTCTTAACTAAAGTTGAGTTGGGAGTGGATTTGTGAGCTCCTGATAATTGCTTTGTTGGATGAAGTTTCCTGTAATAGGAATATTACATCTCATACTCAAAGTAATCAACGTGAATCAAGTTCATCCCATTGCAATGAAAGTTCATCAAATGGTTGCTAGCCATTTCCAACTAGCGGAGATTTTTTTTGTGATTTCCAGAGAGGATTCTGGTTCAAAATTTTCTTTAAAGCTTGGCACATCTGATATATCATCCTGCAATTCCCGATATCAAACGTTTCCGCTTGATGATAGAATACGAATGGAGCTACAGAGCAATGACATACCTCTAGACACTATGCCTTCCCCACCCTTGGAGGAAAAATCTATTGATCAAGAAATTATGGAACTTAAAGTTGAGCTGGAGAAACATGGTATAATGAAGACAAAAATCTTGAGTCAAATTGATGAAACCATTCAGTGTGAAAGTCAAGAGAAGAAAAATAACGATGAGCAGGTAGAAATGAACCTACTTCTCATCACAGCATACAAAAAAGATGATGGCTAACAGAGGTGGTAATTCCTCAAGAAAAACTGCTAGTAAAGTAGTGGAAGGAAAGGCAATGACTTTTGCCAATCGTAGTCTTGTTAGATACAAGGAATATGATAGTACATGAAAGAATTGTTTTAGTAAACCCGAGTTGAGAGATTGTTTTTTCTCCCCTTCATGCGAAAATGAAATGAAGTCTATAGTGAGTACCCTTCGAATGAATTTCAGTGGTGGTTGCCACAAAAAAGGTAAGCCGGCGTAAATCTTACCCCATATATAAAGCAAAAAGCGGTGCTTTCAATGATGCTGGTAAAACTGCTACTTCATCAAGCGGGGTTCAGACATGATATTCATGTTGTTCAAAAGTGCACATAAAGCGTTCATCCTCCCTAATAGCATCAATGGAAGATGATTCCTCCTCGGGTAGGGTGAAGAGAAAGAAATCAGTGAGTGAGCTCGAGCTCCTCCATGCCCCAAAAGCAATAGGAGGAGTAAATGCAAAGAGAAATAGTTCAAGTGCAAGGAGGAGGGGTGAAAACGGAAGTAGGTCCACCATTGGCATCGTTTTTCCATCAACAGAATGTTGTTGGATGAAGTAGAGGTTGAATTTGAAAAACAAAGCATAGGAGCAAGAAGTGAATCATGTTTTAGCATCGGAAAGTGAGCTTCACGAAGTGCCGATCTTTGTTGACTCATCTATTGAGAATCTGAGCAAAAGTATTGCCATTGAGAAACTCCACCTGAAGTTAGCGACATGATCCAGAAGGAGGTTGGTGGGGCTAATGACCTGACACCATTGTTTAATATTGATGATGGCAACATGATGGAATTAAACTATGTTGGTCTTGCGGTGCCCATGGATGATCTTTGGGACATAGAGTTTTTCGGATATGAATAATAATTATGGCTTCGCTTTCATGGTGATATCCTTTTTATGTTGCAGGAACTTGAGGATAGGGTGCATGCATTGGAGGAGGTGCTGCAGACCCGGATGATGATACGGCGCTGCATGATTATAAAGAAACTATGGCTTTGTTGCAGCAGCAGATATCAATTATGGTGGAAAACTGACAGCAACAAGCTCATATGTTCGCTTTGTAGACCATATTAAAGTTAGTGCTTGAAGGGCCATTCAAATGAAAAACCCTAATGATTGTGTAAATATTTTAGTTAAGGGCCAAATTTCTTTTAATGGTAAATATCCAATAAGTTTGTTTTGTTGGACAGCATATTTTGATACTCGTTATGAGATTTCTCTTGCTCCTATTTGGGTATAACTTCCTAATTTGAAGGCTAACTATTTTCTATACCATGTTTAAAGCAAATTGTTAAGATAATTAGCCGGTTTTTACATGTGGATGCTACCACTGCTAAATTTCTAGGCCTAATGTGGCTAAGGTTAAGGTAGATGTTGACCCCTTTCAGCCATTGTGTGGATATTTTGGTTAAGGGCCAAATTTCTTTAAATGGTAAATATCCCATGAGATTGTTTTGTTGGATGGCATATTTGATACTCGTTATGAGATTTCTCTTGCTCCTATTTGGGTTTAACTTCCTAATTTGTAGGCTAACTATTTTTCTATAGAATGTTTAAAGCAAATTGTTAAGCCAATTAGCAAGTTTTTTACATGTGGATGCTGCCACTGCTAAATTTTCTAGGCCTAATGTGGCTAAGGTTACGGTAGATGTTGACCTCTTTCAGCCACTTAGGACCAAGATGTTTATTAGGATGGGCAGCAAAAACTAGGTAAGGGGGATGAGAGATTTTGACAAGATATTGAGTCTAAGAAGGTCTCCCCTTATTGTCTAACCTGAAAGAAACAAGGGCATTTAGCCCCAACATGTCATTTTGGTATGAGGCGTTCAGACCCTAGTGTTAGTCATGAGCAACTATTTCCTCCTAATCCTCGAGGTCCACCGCTATCGGATGGTAGGAGTGGTAGTGGTGGAGGCCCGTCGAACCCTCCTCCTGCCCCTCGTGCTCCACCACCCTCTAGTGCTGGCAATGCAGGGTTAGGGGGCAATTGCTTAGACCTAGACAGGGGGCTCAAGCTTGACTCGAAATCAAAAGAGGAATTCAACCAAGAGACGGAGGCAAGATAAGGGTAAGGACACCGTTGTTAAGGGCAGTGTGTCAAGCCCACGGGTTAAGGATGCAACTGACACATAAGGTGTTGGCCTTGAGTTGGGCTTGCCACGACGTGAAGCCCCCCGTGTGTCCCAACTTACTGCCTCTGTTCTTATTCCTACAAACAATTTGTTTACATTCTTGCAAGATGTTCAGGAGACGGAGCTAGCCGAAGGTGTCCCAACTTACTGCCTCTATTCTTATTCCTACAAACAATTTGTTTACATTCTTGCAAGATGTTCGGGAGACGGAGCTAGCTGAAGGGACACACAAGACTTTGACACAACATTGGATGATCATTTGCGGGGGTTATTAGTCCAGATCGGGTTCCTCAGGACCCTTAAACTCAATCACAAGAGGAACCTCAAGAGCAATCACAAGAGGAGCCTTAGACTCATAATTAGGAGCACATGGGGACTTAGGCACTTGGTCAAGGTGAAGCCCGCATTCGGTCACATGAGGATACTCAATCCTCGGTTCAGGCACATAATGATGGGGTTTGCACTCACACCCTCCATCTACACCCGGGGATGCTAGTTCTGCGTGACAGGTATGTTTTACTCCTTCTATTGTGAAAATGCATATCTAGAGCTTGTTATTAGGGTTCTTGTATGGAATTGCTTGGCTATTCCTTTGATTCAAGTCATTTGTTGTATTTTGTGAGATTTTGAGTGTTTTTTACTTGAATTTGAGCTTGGAGTTGAAAATCCCCGAAGGAATTATTTTGGTACAGGGTATGTACCCGCGGGCGGAACGGCGGGTAGGGGTCCACCCGTCGCCCCACCCGCGGGGTACACGGCTTGTGGGATGTGGTTCCTGCGGGCGGAACCACGGGTAGGGGTCCACCGTGGCTCCGCCCGCGGGGTAAAATGTGGGTTTGTGTGGGGATTGGTTCCCCATGATTCTTTTGACTCGGTAATTGATGTTTTGACTTCCCGATGTTCTTTTGTTGAGCTTTTGAGTGTCTTCTTGGTGTTTCATATGTCTAGAACTATATGGTAGGATTCCATGTAGGTTTTTGGTGTCTTGAATCATGCTAAGTGTTTAACATTGTGATTCGTTGAACCATGATGAGTCTTGTGTGTTCTTCGGAACTATGTTTTGTTTATCCGTTTGATAAGCATGCTAGTTTGATGTTGAAATGATAGCGTGTGTGGTTTGTTCTTCCCTATTGTGGATGATAACTTGTGTTGATCATCGCTGATGTTGGATTGTAGTCCTTCCTTGATTGACTATGGTTTCATATCTTTGTTGTGATCCATTGATTAATTCCTATGATGAATGTTTGTGTTGGCTATACCTGGATTGCACGATTAATGGTATGGGACATTAATCACCAAGGTACAGATGTGGTCCTCGTGGTGGGCATGCATGAGTTTGGTGGTTTGTTATCGTGAGTATAGCTCACACGGTTTGGCGGTTTTGTGATGTGATTTTGCAATGTACCCTCGTGTACTGTGCGTTTGGTGGTTTTGTTTGGCGGTTGTTGGAGGGGGAACGACGGTTCCCGGCGGCAAAAGGTTGGACTTGGAAGTATAGGGTGGCACTCGAAAGTAAAGGTTGGAACCGTAATAAGGCCGAGGTAGGCATAAGGTTGGAACTCGGAACTTGAAACTTGTGACATGAAGTGCTAGTGTGTGGATGTTTATCCTTATCTGTTGTTGCTCGTGTCTTGATGTGTTTTTGGGATGTGTTTCCCCTTGTCCTTGTTGTGAGTGATATAGAGTCTTATGGTTGACTTTTATCTTTGGCTTTGAACCGATATATACAGTATTCCGTTTCAAAATGATTTTGTATATACTATCTATGTATTATACTTAACATGTATTGGTGGGTTACCAGCATCATTCGCTGACCGGGCATCGTCCCATTTATTTGTGTGTTTTTCAGGTCCCGAGTAGTGGCTAGCGCGATCTAGTGATGGATAGAGTAGTTCCCTCAGACTTCGTTAGCTTTGTTTTGGGCATGTGTGCCTTTTATGATGAACGTTAGATAGTTGTTGTTTTGACTTTGTCCCTTGTTAGACTGATGATGTTGATGTTGTTCTCGCCTGTGCGTTCACCTTAGTGTGGACGTGGCATAACACTCTTCGTTTTCTAGTTTTGAATAGTTAGACTTCCGCTGTGTTTGCTTATATTGTGGTTAGGTTATCTTGCATAATTAAGTTTAAAATGGCCTGGAAATCAGGGGTGTTACACATGGTATCTAAAGTTACTCAGGCCTCTGCACCAGTTTCGGTAGTTAGGCATGCTCGGAGAACTCGGTCAGCGTCGGAGTGATCCAATGTTGCGGGGTTCTACCGTGAGGCGTCTGATGATGATAGTGAGTCTTCAATTATTGGTACAGTTGTTACCTTTGAGTCTACAGGACATCGTAGGGAGCCATTGGGCCATCCCTCACCACATAGAGCGTCTTAAGTGCCCTTTGGTGGTAGATATACTACATCAAAGGTACATTTGAAGGAGAGAAAGTAGCTCGGGCTTAGGTACGCCTATCTCATCTCAATCTCCTTCTTTTTGATGATGCATTTTCTTGTGTGGAATGTGCGGGGAATTGCCTCACGTGGTTCTTTTCAAATGTTGCATTTGCTGTTTAAGGAGCATAAGCCTTTTATGTTGTCTCCCTGAGTCTTTCTGTAATACTGATAAACTGGATTCCTTTAGGTTATGACTTGGATTTGACAATGCTTATGTTGGTGTTAATGATAAATTGTGGCTTTTCTGGAATTTGATTTGCAATTTGAATCTGGATCTGATCAGTCTATGCCTGTTTCATGTGCTCATGTTACTATTCCTTCCCCTTTTTGGGTTTCTTTTGTCTATGCAAAGACTATGGGTTGTCAACGCCTTTATGGGTTGAGTTAGGCTTAGTTTCAAATAGGGTTCCTTCGGGGCGTTTCTTGGTCTGTGATGAGTGATTTTAATTATTTGCTAAGTGTGGATGAGAAAAAATGTGGGCTTCCTTATCCTCATATGAAGACTACTACTTTCCGGGAGTGTGTTAGTACATGTGACCTTATTAACTCTACTGCCTATGGTTCCTCTTTCACTTGGAGGAATGGGAGGCATAGGGAGTCAGCTATCTGGATGCGCCTGGATTATTTTCTCTACATTTCGGTGTGGGAGTCAATGTTTATGACACCTGTTTAGCATATGTCTAGGGGTGGAAATAGGCCTGGCCTAGCCAGGCTTTAGAAAAGTAGGCATGGGCCTGCTATGAAAATCTAAAGCCTGGGCCTGAGCCTGTATGTAGGCTTTTTGTTAAGCTCAAGCCTAAGCCTACAGTAGGCCTGGCCTGGCCTGAAGCCTTTTTAAAAGCCTATTTAACATATAGGGCATTAAAAAGGCTTCAAAGTAAATCCTAAATAGGCCTTGAAACAATTTAAATAGGCTCAAAGCGTATTTAAATAGGCTTTGAGCTTATATTTAAAGCCTTCATTTTAATGAGTTTTAAAATATATCGATAAAAAATTTACAAAAAAAAACATACCTAATACATACACAAGTATATTACCACAAATCTATGTATCATATTATAAAATTACAATCAATCAATAAATGATAAAATACGATAAAATGACAAGTTATAATATCCTTTTGTTCAGAATCCATACACAATGAAAAAAAATTGATGATAAATAATTAAGTCCATTACAAATTTACTAAGTTCGAAGCCTTTGAAGTAACTTTTTTTTGTGATGGTTCCTCCTTCAGTGCTTCCAGTAGAAAATGCAGTGATTCTATTTGGCTTATCACGATATTGTTGACCAGAAAATGAATAGTCATGATCATTTTCAGAAACACTGGGATTCAAAGTCCTGTCATTGCCACATTGACAGATATTACAGCTTCATCAAACCACATCCTAGACACCATAAATTAGCTCCCAAAGCTTATAAAAGAAGTAAATTTTAAGTAGTAATATAAAATAAGATTCTTACCTTTTGTTTTTTTTTTTTTCACTCCGGCCAATACTTGTTACGAAACCAATCCCACGGCCACCCCAAATAAGAGCTTCAATAGATTGCATGCCTGTTAGACCAAGAATTGATTTAGCTATGCAAATTTAGACATCAAAGAGGACAAACTAAGATGAAGAAAAATCACTCAATATTGAATACATTGAAGTATTGAACAAATTCTTTTGTGTGCACTTGAAAGGTCTTCAGAAGATACTTGTCATACCTGATTTACTACCATCCTGGCTTCATAATTATCTAAACATCTTAAAACAAGATCTACCCCACTATATCTTTATTTGGGCATAATGACTTATCCTGGAGGCTTGACTTGAACATCTCAAAACCAAACTGTTGTGATATTCAACGTATAGCTCTGAAAGCAAAAATTAGTTAGATGAATCTGAAAACTATGTGATTTACAACTACATGTTCAATTGAGCAGTTCAAAGATTACTATCAAGAAAAATTACTCACAACATTAGATATCAAAGCAACACACCCCATCTTGCAGGCTAAATGTGGGTAGTACAAAAAAGCAACGCTTATTGAAAGACATTCAACAAACACAGCCACAAAATAAAATAAGAGTGCATATCAACTTAAATGTTATTTCACTCTGTGAAGTGGGAATGAGGAAATAGTCCGACTCGCCGCTAAATGTGGCATTGGCGGAGCCACAATGGGGGCAGTGGGGGCTGCCCCCACTGCACTACTCCATATAAATTGAATATATATTAAACATACCAACAATTAAGCAAAGTTAGGCTTGGCTGAGATAGTTAGGTTGTTATTTGACCTTATAATTTGAGTGAAAGGTCAGCAGTTCAAATCTTAGAGCTGTTTTTTTGTGAGGTTTAGTTACCTTCCATTTGTACTGATTAAGTTGTTTAATAGTTATGTTAATTACTAAGGACAAATACATTTGCTAAAAAATCGTTAATTTTAATTGTTATAGTTGTTTATTTGGAATAATTATTTAATGTTAGTTAGCATATTGTTGTTTAACAATGTTATTCATATTTGAACATTTTTTAATTCATTTTACTTTTGCATTTTCGCCCCCACTCAACGTAAATCCTGGCTCCGCCACTAAAATGTGGGGATTACAAAAAATCAACGCTTATTAAAACCTCACCGTCTCGCCGCCTCACAAAGTCGCATACAGCCAGATGCACAGTCGTTGCAAGGTCGCAGACGATGGAAAATGGCCGAGTGGGGATGGACTCGCTGTTTCGCAGACGACGGAGAATGGCTGAATGAGGATGGCCTCGCCGCCTCGTCGTTGCAAGGTCTCCGTTTCGCAGACTCTGGCGAATGGTCGAATGGGGATGGGGAGGCGTATGGTTTACTGATTAGTGATAAAGGACTTAGGGTTAGATGGAGAATGGCTGAACGGGGATGGGGAGGGGGATGACTTACTGATTAGGGAGATAGGGTTATGTACTTATGTATATATATATAATGTGGTTATATTATAAATATTAAAAGATATTAATTATAAAAAGTAATATATATATATATATATATATATATATATATATATATATATATATATAAACAGGCCTGGCTTGCAGGCTCGTAGGCCTGGCCTTTGAAATAGGTCTAGGCCTGGCCTTTTTACTAAACAGGCCAGGCCAAGCCAGGCCATAAATAGGCCAGGCCATAGGCCCCTATGAAGGGGCCTGGCCTATTCCCACCCCTACATATGTCTATAGCCATGTCTGACCAGTATCTATTACTTGTTACTTCTGAGGTTAATACTGCTCAGCCCATTCCTATGCACTTTTTGTTTCATAATGTGTGGACTAAGCATCAGGATTTTCTGCGTGTGGTTATGGAAAGTTGGGGGTTCGTGTTGAGGGTGCACCTATGTATGTTTTGGCTATTAAGCTTTCCAGGTTAAAGAAGGTCCTTGCTCCTTGGTGGGGGTGTGCATTTCGGGATTCGTTTTTTATTTTGGTATTAAAAAAATGATACCATTCGGTTTAACATTAAGTTTGGTTCTGTTTCAGTTCAATTTGAAAATGTTCGATTTCGATTCGAAATTAGTTCAGTTCGGTATTCAGTTCGATTTAAGAACTCCAATTTTTAACATTTTCTAATTTGTCAAACACACTACCGAACAATACATATTCACATAGTCGAACTCCAAAGTCTAAACATTATATAACAAAATATATAGCAATCCAAAGTTTAAAAACACTACGAAATACTAATTACCAAATATCTGTTAGCTTTTTTGCCCAACCGACTCTTCAATTGACTTACTTGGAATGTTTTGTACGTTTGTTGATGAGAAGAAGAATCGTCCATCAATGTAGTTAATATTTGGAGAACAAGGGTTAAATACTGTATAGTTAATTTTTGAACACAATCCGTCATTTCTTGGCAAAATATATTTCCACTGCACTGGTATATTATTTTTCAGTGCACAGGAAATATAGTTTTAGTGCTTCCAAGCAGTGGAAAAATATTTCCAAGCACTAGAAATCAAAATTAGAATGATGTTGAAGCACATTAGTTTCATAGAAATATAAAACTAAAGAAAATATCGAATATAGTACGAATAACTTAAGTTAGAGAAAATTGTGAGGCAAAGAACAATTACGACAAACAGCAAAACTACAAAGTAGAGAACATGCTATAAAGAAATCAAACAAAAAAATGAAATACCAGTGAGAATATGAGCTGAACGGCGAAGTTGGCAGCAAGGGACTTGGATTTACTTATTTCTTTATTATTGTTATTGTTATTGTTATTGTTATTATTATTGTTATTATTGTTGTTGTTGTTATTATTAGTATTATTATTATTATTATTATTATTATTATTATTATTATTATTAATTATTAATTATTAATTTTACTTTTAGTCACACGACTTTTGAGATCTTATCACTTTTGGTGCACAATTTTAAATATTTTCAATTTTGGTGCTTAACTTTGTTTGTTTGTTTTTTTTTTTTTTTTATCAATTTTAATCCCTACGGCCAAATTGACAATGAAATGTTGCCGAATTTTATATTTTAGGGACAAAAGCGTCATCCCAAGGAAAGATCTTCAATATCTAAACAAAAGAATAATCATATTTGGAGAAAATGGGGTGGTTTTCCGGCGACTTTTTCCAGTGGGAGTTCCGGCAAGCTGGGCGACGGTGTGGTGCGGCGTGGGTATCGACGGCAGCGTTACGGGCGTCACGTCGCCTGAAAGGCGGTGACAACGTGGCTCCGTCCGGGCGGCCGGCTGTACGGCAGGAGGTGGGGCAGCGGGCGTCGAACGGGCAAGGGGCGGGAGGTCGTTGGTCGATGGTGCAGCAGCTGTGGTGGCGTCGCGTTGGCCGTGGTCGCTCGGTGGGTGGTGGACGGCGATGGTCGGGCGAGGGTGGTTGCTAGATGGGAGGTCGACGACGGCTCATGGGTGGTGTCCGGTGTGTGGGTGGGATGTGGGTGGTCGGCCGGTGTGAAGAGAGGAGGAGGAAGGGGAGAGAGAAAGAGAAAGTGGGAGGAAGAAGAAGGATAAGGGTTTTTGATTTGGGGATTTTGGGTTTTAGGGATTTGGAGGGGGTAAGGTTGTGTTCTCTTGGGGTTTCAAGAAACACCCATGGTCTAGTGGTTAGGAACTTGGTGCACAGGCTAAACTAACCAAGCATAATAAATCCTCCAATCAATATTCAAATACAATCCCAAGGCACGCAGACCAACTACTGAGCTAAGGTCAATTAAGCTAAGTCCAAGGTTCTGACTAGCGCGCTCTGAAGCTAATGTTCATCACTTGAAAAACATTCGGTATAAATCCAAGATAGGTAGATATAAGAAACTCATTTTGAAACTGTAATACATATATACTTACGAGACTCTAGTTTAAATCTAAGATCAAGACTCAAGACATATTAACTGACTCAACATCATAGAATAATCATAAGAACTAACAGGCATTCTAAGCATGCAATACAAGACATGACAGGCAGATAAGCATACAAATAACAAGTAGTGGCAACGAAGGCATTCAATACAATCAATTACCAAGTAGTCAACAAAGCACACAATTCATCCTCCAACCTTATACCAAGTTCCGACCTTGTAGCTCCCCTCCGTCCTTATATCAGTTCCAACCTATACCTCCAGGCCACCCTTATATCACCACCCCTTATGCCTCCGGGCAACTACATGCCCCACCGACAAACCGCCTATCAACCACCAACATATCAAGATGGTGCCGCAGTGCCATTCAATGATCCGCACCTCTAGTGCCAATATCAAGGGGTTAGCGCATATAGCTCTAACATGACACCGCAACACTTATATCCTGACCCATGCTCAACGGCAAGCAAGTCTAAGGTGGGTGGGTGCCTTTAGCACAGTCACCACTATGGCCTGTACCTTTGGTACAATGACCAGGCACAAGTGGTGCCAACCGCCAACAATTCACTTCCACCAATCACAATCTAATCATCATCATCATCGTCATCATTCACACTGGTTATTGCGCAATGACCACGATACTCATCATTCAATCAATTAACACATAATCAAATAACAATCAAGACACAACAACAATGACACGTATTACACTTAGATTCCTAGAACGATACTCAAAACACCAAACGAGACTCATACACGACAAACGGGGTACAACGGGATAAAACGGGACACGGGGAAACAACAAACGGGGGAAAACATCACGAACATCGACCGATTTCCAGCGGGTAGGTGGCGGGTGGGTGACCCCTCGCCGGCGGTCACTCGCCATTTCAGCGGGTGGCCGACGGGCAGACCACCGCCGGCCGGCTACCCGCTGGAACAGTGAACACGGGCAGCGGGTAGGTGGTGGGTGGTCAGTCCCCCCACCTACACCCCACTGATACACATGCAACTTTCGGCCCCGGGATCACTCGTGGAACCTGAAACCATGTCCAGACACATTCAAGCACATAACGACAACACCACGTATTCAATTAACGGAAACAAACCAAGAATCATGCAAAATACGTTCTAACACGATTCATAAACATGTCAAGACTCAACATAAATCATATAACCGTTCAAGAGCACCCGGAGCCATAGGAACATCAAGAAATCTATATGCAAAGTCCTAAACACAAGTCCTAGGCTAGACTCAACACCCGATCATGCATAATCCCACCCAAATATACCAAGAACATCATAATACGAAATTCACGATATAAACCCTAGGGATCTAGACACAATAAAAATACATGATCGTTCATATAATCAATCACAATATCAAGAACATCAAGATTATCACATAAACACAATATAAACCCTAGGCAAAGCTCTATCAAGACTCAAGCACAAAATCATATATCAAAGGAGCCAATGAATAAGATATAGCAAGGAAAATAGGTTTTGTTGAGACATGGGTTACCTCTTAGCCCTAACTAATATCCTTGGCTACTAAGGTTCTTCTCTAAGATCTTCTTCCCGTGGATTCCTCTACGTTTGGTGGCAGGGGGATTCCTCTGTAGGTTTCCCTCCTGGGAATATCTTGTGTGATAGAATTAACTGTGGTAGGGTTTATAAATGCTTCCTAATTCCCTATATATAGATTTAGGAGTCTCAACTAGGGCCTGGATGGTAAAGGTCCACTTATCATATTCCTTATAGAATTGAATACTTGGTTAGGGATAAGGGTCCATGGTCCATTGTGGGCCACACTAATTAACTGAAGGGAATCCTAACCAATTTTAAACCCATTTTTAATTTTTAATTATTATTAACGGAATTGATTAAATAATTAGTTTGGGATTAAAGGCCGTAACACGGGGTGTTACATGTCGGACCTTCATGGACCCACCATAGGTCCACCTCGTGACTAAAGTAAAACATCGCTAGCTCCACGCGACAATCTTCAGGGCATCCAACCACTGCGAAGATTTTGTCCAAGGCACAGATCCACTCTTCTATGAGAACGGGGTCTTCTTCCTCGGCGAAGACGGGAGGTCGGTGACTCGAAACTTGCCGACCAATATCGTGGTTTCCAGCTGGCGGTGGCGGAGGGTTGTTCTTGTTGTGCAGAAGGGCGTTGCTCAGCGTCTACATAGTCTGCGTGAGGTGCTGAAAGTTCTGCACTAGCTGTTCATTTGTGGGCATATCCGGAGTCCGGACATGATAACGAGGAGGTGCCATCACAAGATTCAACAGAAACAACACGGTTACGACAAAGAAACGAGGAAACTTGCACCCTTACCCAATGCTGAATGCGAGAGAACTAAGACTAAGCAAGAACAAGCAAAGCAAACACAACAAGCGATAAGAAACTCACATCTCATCGTGCGTCCTAAGAGTCTTAAGCCCTAACACTTAGTCACTTAGAGGTCAACTTAGAGTCTCAATTCTAACTTATCTTCTTAAAGTTCAACTCTTAACATCATACATCAAATCTCACATTTACACCAAGAATCATCAATAGCAAGTAGAAAATAGGTTTTGTATAACATGGGTTACCTTTGAAGACCAAAAGCTCTTCCTTTCTACCCTCCTAAGCTTCTCGTTGAAGCTCCTCTTCAACCAAATCTTCGTACACAACCAAAACCACAAGAAAACACTAATCTTAGATAAAGACTAGGTAAAGACAACTAAAAACACCAACTAATCCTAGATCTTACCCTTTCTCAAGCTTGGGAGATGGAAAGGTGGAATCTTGGGATGATTCCAAGCAAGGTTGGATGGGATCTTTCTTGGCTTGGGGAAGAAGCCAAGTTTTCTTAGAGAGAAGGGAGACAAAAGTTGTCTTGCTAAAGTGGGGAAATGAACTTTAGGTTTGATAGGTTAAGGCTTCAAGACCAAGCAAGGAGAAAAGACCATCATACCCTTACTTTCCCTAGAAAGGCTTAGGAAGACCCCAAAGAGTTAGGCACAACTATCAAAGCTAAAGGTATTTCTTTTTTACTTAAATCAATTGACCAAGGAGTTGGTCAATTTCAGTCCTCCAACTATCAATTTAGGAAATTGATTAGAAAGTCAACAAGGATAACTTAGGATTAATTATCTAATTAATCCTATTTAAAAGATAGGATTTTCGGGGTGTCACACTTACTTTATTTATTCCGCTGTGCACAAGACTCTAACAATCTAGTTAAGACTCTTGGTTTCTCTGTTGCCTTAGCAATTATTGTATTTGCGAAATGGTTTAAAATTCTATTTACCCCCCCTCCCTCTCTCTTGACTTTTACCTTACCTCTTTTGGGACCAACAAATCTGACCTTTGTCTGTGATCTTTTACTTCTTCGTGTCTCTTAGTATTGTCGATCCTGTTAGTTTCTTCATATTGCTGGTTATGTGAGTTGTGCTAAACTGAATGGAGAGATGAAAACTGTGAATAGAAGAATAGTTCAATATGGAGTGCATATTTATAATATTTCATATGGAAACAATAATTACATATCTAAAATTATTTAAATAAATATTACTTATAATAGGGAATTTGGAGCATAATTGTAGCTATGAATTATTTCCTTGATTAAATGAGTTTTAATAGTCTATTTTGAATTATTTAAATAAATATTACTTATAATTGAGTATTGTGTACTGATTTTATAAGAAAATTTCATCGAGAGTTGTAGCATTTATATATATATATATATATATATATATATATATATATATATATGTATATATATATGTATATATATATACATATATATATATATATATATATATATATATATATATATATATATATATATATATATATATATATGAAAGTACACGGTAATACAATATGAGAGTATTGAAAGAATATACCATATTTTGGATTAATACCATAAAACCATACTTTATTATTAATTTTAATACTATGCATGCGATTAAACAATCATACCTAATATGCATGGAAATGTATATATAATCTAGACGGTAATATCTACTTAAAATTGATTTTAGGGTCCGCTTGGAAAGTAAGAAAATGACTTCTGCAAAATGTTTTCTGGAAATTGAGTCATTTTCCAGAAAACATTTTCCATTCCGGTGTTTGGTTGCACACAGAAAACTGTCTTTGTGTGTGTTGGTTCACTTTCCGAAAAATGAGCTTTTATTATTATTATTATTATTATTATTATTATTATTATTATTATTATTATTATTATTATTATTGTTGTTGTTGTTGTTGTTGTTGTTGTTGTTGTTGTTGTTGTTATTAAATCTGAAAACAGAATGTGAAGTGATATGAGGGTAAATTCCTTGAAATTAGTACTACTGCTTGGGAAAATCACCGACGTCCACGAGATCCAAATCGGCTCCAAGATACTGAAATGGAGAAATCTTGGAGAAGAAGAGATGGGAAAGTTGCGATATTGACAGAGAAGCTTTGCAAAGTGTTTCTGAAATGGAGAAATCTTGGAGAAGAAGAGATGGGAAGGTTGCGATATTGGCAGAGCAGCTTCACAAAGTGATTCTGAAATGGAGAAATCTTGGAGAAGAAGAGATGGGAAGGTTGCGATATTGGCAGAGCAGCTTCGCAAAGAATCACTTCTCGTACCCACAGATTCGCGAAGAAGAAGCGGAAAATGACTTCCCAAAAAAAAAAGGAAGTAATTTTCCGTAAAAATCCATTCATTTTCCATTGACTTTAGCGTTTTCCTTCTTGCAAAACACTGGAAATCGGAAAATGATTTCCAGAAATCATTTTCCGGATTTCTAAACACACTCTTAATACCACGTATATGAGTAGCATACATAGATGTACACGATAAATTAAATAATCGTACCTAATATGCATGGTAATCTATAATTAAAATTATTTAATAGCATACCTAATATAGACGGTATTATCTAATTAAAATTGATTTTAATACCATGTATATGATTAACATACATATAGGTTTACACGGTAAATTAAATAATCATACCTAATATGCTGGGTAATACCTAATTAAAATTATTTAATACCATACCTAATATAAATGGTATTATCGAATTAAAATTTATTTTAATACCATGTATATCAGTATATGATTATCATACATAGGTGTACACGGTAAATGAAATAATCATACCTAATATGCATGGTAATACCTAATTAGAATTATTTAATACCATACCTAATATAGATGGTAATATCTAATTAAAATTTATTTTAATACCATGTATATGATTAGCATACATAGGTGTACACGCTAAATTTTTTTTTTTTTTCAATTGACTGATTTATTTCTGGCAAACACAAGATAATACCATACCCAAATATTACTATATACATAATAACATACTTTATTATTATTTTTAATACCATGCACACCATTAAATAAACATACCTAATATATAGGATAATACCTAATTAAAATTATTTAATACCATAGTAGTTAATATACATGGTATATGATTACCTAATTAATATTTATTATGGTTATAAAATCATATTATGGTTTTACGTCCATAACTACCAGAAAGGAGGCGATAAGCTTGTGATGACACGGATCCCTCGCATGACCACCATGTGTCAGAGTGCATCAAAACCATTTTTAATTTGTCAATTCTTCAAATCAATTAGCTGATATCTTGACAAAATCCCTTAGAGCTCCTAGAGTTGAGTATATTTGTAACAAGCTTGGAGCATATGATTTATACTCTCCAACTTGTGGGCAGTGTTGAAACCCTTGTCCCTTTTAAAAATGGGCCCATTAAGTTATAGCTTATTCTTGTGTAACAAGCTTGGAGCATATGATTTATACTCTCCAGCTTGTGGGGAGTATTGAAACCGGAGCGTTATGCTGTGGAACCGTGCCCACCTTACAAGGTGGGCACGGTTGTAGATTCGTTAAATTTATACTGTAGATTCATAATTTCTAAACCGTAGGTTCATAATTTAAATACAGTAGATTCATAATTTCTATACTGCGGATTCATAATATTTGTATTGTAGAGTCATAATTTATGTATTGTAGATCCATAATTTCTAAACTGTATAGTTATCTAATTATGAACATATAGTTCTGTGATTTGTGAATACAAAGTTCAACAAATGGATATATGAACATCAAAAATTATGAACATATAGCTCTATAATTATTAACATATATTTATAAAATTATGAACATATAGCTCTATCACATGTTCACAAACCTACTACTGTAGATTCATAATTTCTATACTGGGGATTTATAATTTAAATACAGTAGATTCATAATTTCTAAATTATGAGATTGCGAAGAGAGAAACACAGTTAACGGCAAGTGAAAAACAAAAATTATTATTATCTAATTAAAATGACGTCACGAAAACGGCAAGTGAATCCCCTTCTTTAGAATCCAAAATTCCAATTGGATCATATGATTTATACTCTCCAGCTTGAGGGGTGTGTTGAAGGCAAATTATTGTGTGGACCATAACAAAAAGTACATTTTTAATATACTAAATGTATATTATTTATGTACTGAATGTACATTATATAATATAATATACACTCAGTCCACAAATACTGTACATCTCCTGAATACAATGTACATTTTTAATATACTAAAAGGACATTGTTTTTGTATTGAATATATATTATTTCATAATATACGGAATATGGTCTACACAACTTGTGTGGACCATAGTTCACGCAATAATAATGGAGTGTTGAAACCCTAGGCCCTTTTAAAAATACGCCCATTAGGTTATAGTTTATTCCTAGTTAGGTATTCTTGGTCCTCTTATTCTACTACATATACATCATTCAACAACCCTGCTAGGAAACGGACTACATATACACGCTTGTTGTTGGAAATGTTTGAAGGTTTAGTTTGGCAGTTGCTATTAGGTTACCTTGGCCAATACATTCGGGACATTCAAACGGAGCAGCTCAAGATTACTCTGTGGAATGGTAACTTGCTGATTATTTGAGAAAAGCACTCTTTTCCACTCCGGTTTACAAGTAATAGTAACAAAATTGACGAAGGGGAAACTTTTTTTTTTCTTTAATGTGATTACGTTTGGGCATTTTCATTTCTTTGTGCGGGGGTTTGAGCTTCTAATGAAAGTTTAGGGGTAAATATTTTGATGGTTGGCAATACATAACAAAGGATAAAGCAAATACTTTTTTCTCTCTTTTAACTTTTTAATTCATGATATATTTGTGGCATATCTGTATAATGATCATTTATAGCTACTTACAATAATCTGAATTTTAGATAAAATTTACATTAACAATCATCTTACTATCGCAAAAGAAGTATTATTGGAAAATGTTGAGCTGATTCTTGAAGCTTTTGATTACCTTCAGTTCCCATTTGCTTTAAAGCAAGGTAAATTCTCTGTACTTTTTCCATGTATTCTGCTAATTATTCTAGTACAAGCATTTTTAGAATGCTTTAAAAACACCATTTAGTATTACTTGCCATAATTCCATTATAGTCTTATAGCTTGCAGCTATTGCTGTATCTGAGCTTAAATTATGCTTATGGAATTTTGTTCTCAAATTTGCTAAATTTACCTTAGCTTGCAACTGTTTACTGTATGGTATTGTGGGAATTTAAAAGAACAACACTATGAAAGTTATAAGCTGCATTATTTTTTGGGAGAGGGTGGGTGGAAGCATAGATATTTTGATATGTGTGCTGAAGGTAGAAAGTCAAGTTTGTCAGCACTTGATACTTTGATGCCATTGCAAGCCAACAAAAATAGTGTGACCTTTGGCTGTGTTATATTCATCTAAAACCCAAACCTGTTAAGTGAGTTATCACAGATAAATACTTGTGCAATATCCTCCAATTTAATAAAGAAATTATAAAGGGCCGGGGATGAGGGGGTCTAAAACTTATTGAGTTCATGATTATGAGTTCAGAGTACTAAAGCGTCTAACTTCATTTATCTTTATAGGTCATGTTGGCAAGTTGAGTATTAGGATTCCATGGAAAAAGCTTGGCTGGGATCTTGTTATAATCATCTTAGAGGATGTATTGATCTGTGCCTAGCTCCCAACGAGATGAAAAAGAGGTATTGTTTCACCATATATAGTATTGATATCTAATATCTTGCACTTCATATAAACCACTATTTATGCTTGTTTTCCTTTTAAACAGCTTTATTATAGTAGCTATTATTATAGTAGCTATTAATTAATAGTCCGATTTTTATACATGATACAGAACTATAGTTATTTAGTAGAAAAAAAAAAGTTTCAATAAGTAAAGCGGAGTTCCCAAGTTAATGGTATGCATTCAACAGAAAGAAAGGAAAAGATACAATTTGTCTGCTGAAATGCAGTAGGGGAAGAAAAATAAGCTGAAATGACAAGAAACCAACTTCCAATAGGATTCAAATAATATATAATCTGACTTTCAACCAGAAAGATCTAGTTTAAATAGAAATTTAACGGAAGTGTTTGAAACATTAAATGCATGACAATAGGAAAGAAAATAAGATTTAAATGAAATGCAGATATTAAGATTAATTTGAGAATAATTTAAAGCTCTAGCTGCCAAAACTGTAGGACTCTTAGACTTCCCGCGTACTACATTAGCCCTCAAGTTTGTTGGTTCTTGGTATTTATGCTGCTGTGTGTTCTTTTATGGTTGTTTCCTTTATATGAATTTTCATTGATGAACACTGCATTGATTTATTCATTTATTTTTTCCAGGCAGTGACTGTATTTGGTATGAAGTTTTTAAGCTTGATAATTATGAAGCAACATTTTCCTGGGTATTATTCTATTTTTTGACGCACTAATTATCTAAGTGCTCTCTGTAGAGGATAAATATAAAATAATAAATGTTTACTTAATGGTTTAAACTTTTAATTTAGGTGGAAATCCTACGTGATACCCATTGATTCATGTGTTTTGCCCATAAAAAAAAATCCCATTCATATTAAGCTTTTAGTAGAGGTGGAACACATACTTATACTTTCTTCCTTTAGGAATAGTAGGAGGAAGTTGAAAACTATTATCATATCTTTCATAAACCTAATGTTTCAACCTTAGGAGGTTGCTTATGAGATGAGTGAAAAATAGATGAAATCTTTTTTGTATAATGCATTAGATTGAAAAATAGATGAAATCTTTTTTGTATAATGCATTAGATTTTCTTCATACGTCTTACAAATTGATGAGCATGGATGCTTTATTTGTGGTAATTACTTGCAGTAATACTTTTTTTCCCTTTTCATGGGAATCATGCGCAGTTTGCGCAATCTTTCCAGTTTTTATGAATGACTAGTGAAAGATGTTTTGTAGAGGTAGAGTTGTGTTAGAGGGTATTTTCACACCGGATATCGTCCTGAAGGAGTGACGGAAGGGAGTTGACTTAAGAGGAGCTAATCACAAGTTATAACCGAGTATATATAAGAGTTAGGTCAACAATCATGTAGGTTGAGATCTTAGATTCAATCGAAATATGCACTAGACTCGTAAGCAAACATAGGCGAAGGAATAGAAATATTTAACAAACAAGAATAGAAAGGAGGGACTCAGACTTGGCTATCTTAAGTCTTTGATGTAAAGAGGAGTTATTAGTGAATGTGCTACAAGCTCGATACAACAATAGTGCCAATGCTACTCTCATGAACATTGGACTAGCCAACTAGCCTCAGGCTCCCACTCTCATGGTTGGGTAATACTAGTTGGTCAATCTATCAAACACTTAGCATACAAGGTTTCTCTGTCCCTTCCTTTGTCAAGGTAAGTTCAAGATTGTGAGTAGGGATGGCAACCTTAACCCGAAACTAGTGGGCTAATTTGACAAAATCTAAAAATTTAAGGGTTAGGGTTGAAAATTTTAGCCCGATAAACCCAATGGCCTGAATGAGCTAGTTTGAATTTTCGTGGCTGACCCAATAGTCTGATCTAGTCAAGGATACTCTTTGTTTCACAAGTGATGTAAAACAAAATATACATGAAAGTTTGTACATAAGCACATCTTTAGTATTTTTAATTAAATTTAAGCAAATCTTTTATATTTGACTATTTTTTAATTAAATATTAATACATATGTTACTAAATTCATTACATAACAAATTATTTTTTATTGCTATATATTATCTAATAGCAAAAAATCTTTTTGCCAACCTTTTTCATCCCTTCACTTACCTTTAACAATTGATTTTACATTCCTAAAATTGTTATCTTCATATTATCTGCCAAAATGCTAGTTGGTATCTACTTGCTACCAAAATAATTTGATGAATGTGTAAAAACGAATCTGTTGCCTCTCTACATTTTTATTCTTCATAAAAACTCTTGTTCATCATTATCAGGTAAGTGATGAAGATGTGATGCAAATGCTAGACGAAATATAGAAAGAATCTGACATTGATGAGATCTTAAGTTATGGATTTATTGCAGAGCGTGAGCTGCAGGTAACTGTGATGCATAGAATAGATTTACGTAGCATACACTGTCAATTTAGTGGTGCATGTAAGTTTTAATTTTTTCTTGGAAGTTTAGCTTAAGAATACAAGAAGAATTGAAGCATTAAATCTATCATTTTTAAGAAATAAGAATCACATAATAAACACGTGCAATCTTGTTCTTTCTACTGGTCTAAAAGATTTCTTTTAGTCATTTTAAATTCTTAGTTTCTGCTAAGAAAAATTTTTCTTACACTGTTTGCAGGATGTTTTACTTGCTTCCTCGTCTAACAGTGTGAATACTGCTAAACCTCTCGAAGATGGACGACCATTCAGCATGCCCCGTGGATGGTTGAATTGGTTATCTCATGGGATGTTTGGGGTTGGCAGTACAGATAGTTCTAGCCAATTTACTGGAATTATTTCAGATGACGTAATCGAGGTAAACACATTCCTCTCTTCCTTCTAGTTTGAGTAATAATGCAACATAAAAATGGCACATGTTTAGTATGATTACTATTTTGTTTTGTCATCAACCAAGAATTTTTGCATCTATTAGTGCAGGATATCTATGAAGCAACTACGTTCTACCCTGTACAATCTCTAAATGTGGATGCTGCAGAAAGTGCCAAAGTCTCTATTTCATCAATCAAGTTCAGCATTATTCAACTTCCAGTTGCTTTGGAGAGCATGTATGATTTTCTTCTAATAAACTTTTTGTCAGTCTTGTTATTATCTGAACATGCAATTTAGAAGTTAAATTGCAAGACTTGTTTAACCAGCCTTTCTCTATTTGTCATTTGAATGGCCCTTCAAGCATAAGAACTTTAATACGGTCTACACAACGACTATATGAGCCTTTTGCTGCCAGTATTCCTCCTCAATATCTGCCACTACAACAAAGCCACACATTCTTTATAATCAAGCAATGCCTTCTCATCATCCAGGTGTTGCTGCAGCACCTCCTCCAATGCTTTCACCCTATCCTCAATTTCTTGCAACTTAGAAAAGATATCACAGTGGAAGCGAAGCCAAAATTATTATTTATATTCGAAAAATTTGAAGTCCCAAAGGTCAGCAATGAAGACGCTTTAGTGTTATTACTCATGCACAACGACTTCTTATTTAAGATAGCAATTTGACTTTCAAGGAGTTAGGATTCCTAGAAATGATAAATTGTATCCACCCGGCACAGCAAGACCAACATAGTCCGATTTCGTCATGTCGTCTTCATCAATATTCAACAATCAACAATGTTGTCAGGTCATCAGCCCCACCAACCTCCTTCCGTATCATGCCGCTAACTTCAGATGGAGCTTTCTCGCTCACTTTCCAATGCAAAAACATGATCCACTTCTTGCTCCTCTGCTTTGTTTTTGCAAATTCAACCTCTACTTCTTCCTACAATATTTTGCTAATGGATAAACGATGCCAGTGGTGAAACTGCTACCGTTTTCACCCCTCCTACTTGAACTTGAACTAATTATCCTTCTATTTACTGCTCCTATTGCTTTGGGGGCAAGGAGGAGCTTGAGCTCAAATTCACTCACTGATTTCTTTCTCTTCACTCTACTCGAGGAGGAATCATCATTCATTGATGCTACTGAGGAGGATGAACGCTTTAAGTGCACTTTTGAACCGGATGAATTTTTTGTACGAACCCCGCCTGAGGAAGGAGTAGCTTTACCAGCATTATTTGAAACACCTCTTTTTGCTTTATATCTGGGGTAAGATTTACGTCGAGTTGCCTTTTTATGGCAGGCACCACTGAAATCCATTCGAAATGTACTCACTACAGACTTCATATCCTTTTCGTATAGAAGGGAAAAATAAATTCTTTCAACTCGGGCTCACTAAAGCATCTCTTTCCTTTACTTTCATATTCCTTTCTAACAAGAGTATGATTAGCAAAAGCATCTGCCTTTCCTTCTACTACTTTACTAGCAGCTTTTCTTGAGGAATTACCACCTCTGTTTGCCATCATCTTTTTGTATGCCGTGATGAGAAGTAGGTTCATTGCTACCTACTCAACGTTCTTTTTCTCCTCTTGACTTTCACGCTGAATGGCTTCATCAATTTGGCTCAAGATTTTTGTCTTCTTTATACCCTGTTTCTTCAGCTCAACTTTACGTTCCATAATTTCTTGATCAATAGATTTTCCTTCCAAGGGTGGGGAAGGCATAGAGTCTAAAGTTATGTCAAATGCTCTGTAGCTCCATTCGTATGTTATATCAAGCAAAAAAGAGTTTGATATAGGGAACTACAATATGATATATCAGATGTACCAAGCTTGGGAAGAAATTTTTGAAGCAGAATCCTTTTTGTAAATCACAGAAAAATCTCCTCTAGCTGGAAATGGCAAGCAACCATTTGATGAGATTTCATTACAATGGAATGAACTTGATTTACATTGATTCCTTTGAGTATGAGATGCAATATTTCTATTATAGGAAACTTCATCCAGCAAGCAATTATCAAGAGATTGCAAGTCCAGTCCCAACTCAACTTCAGTTAATACTTCGTTGCAACTATTTGAATCATTCGCCATAACATCAAGTGAACCATGGTCAGACGAATGATCCAAATAATTGCAACAGATTCTTAACTAAAGTTGAGTTGGGAGTGAATTTGTGAGCTCCTGATAATTGTTTTGCTGGATGAAGTTTCCTGTAATAGGAATATTGCATCTCATACTCAAAGTAATCAATGTGAACCAAGTTCATCAAATGGTTGCTAGCCATTTCCAACTAGAGGAGATTTTCTTGTGATTTTCAGAGAGGATTATGGTTTAAAATTTTTCTTTAAAGCTTGGCACATCTGATATATCATCCTGCAGTTCCCGATACCAAACGTTTCCGCTTGATGATAGAATACGAATGGAGTTACAGAGCATTGGAGAAACAAGGTATAATGAAGACAAAAATCTTGAGTCAAATTGATGAAACCATTCAACGTGAAAGTCAAGAGAAGAAAAAGAGCGATGATCAGGTAAAAATGAATCTACTTCTCATCACAGCATACGAAAAGATGATGGCTAACAGAGGTGGTAATTCCTCAAGAAAAACAGCTAGTAAAGTAGTAGAAAGAAAGGCAATGACTTTTGCCAATCATAGTCTTGTTAGATACAAGGAACATGAAAGAATTGTTTTTGTAAACCCGAGTTGAACGATTATTTTTCTACCCTTCATGCGAAAATGATATGAAGTCTATAGTGAGTACACTTCTAAAGAATTTTAGTGGTGGCTGCCACAAAAAGGTAAGCCGGCGTAAACCTTACCCCATATATAAAGCAAAAAGCGGTGCTTTCAATGATGCTGGTACAACTGCTACTTCATCAAGCGGGTTCAAGCATGATATTCATGTTGTTCAAAAGTGCACATAAAGCGTTCATCCTCCATAATAGCATCAATGAAAGATGATTCTTCCTCGGGTAGGGTGAAGAGAAAGAAATCGGTGAGTGAGCTCGAGCTCCTCCATGCCCCAAAAGCAATAGGAGCAGTAAATGGAAAGAGAAATAGTTCAAGTGCAAGACGGAGGGGTGAAAACGGAAGCAAGTCCATCATTGGCATCGTTTTTCCATCAACAAAATGTTGTTGGATGAAGTAGAGGTTGAATTTGAAAAACAAAGCATAGGAGCAAGAAGTGAATTATGTTTTAGCATCAGAAAGTGAGCTTCACGAAGTGCTGATCTTTGTGGACCCAGCTATTGAGAATCTGAGCAAAAGTATTGCCATTGAGAAACTCCACCTGAAGTTAATGACATGATCCGGAAGGAGGTTGGTGGGGCTAATGACCCGACACCATTGTTTAATATTGATGATGGCAACATGATGGAATTAGACTATGTTGGTCTTGCGGTGCCCATGGATGATCTTTGGGACATCGAGTTTTTCGGATATAAATAATAATTATGGCTTCGCTTTCATGGTGATATCCTTTTTGTGTTGCAGGAACTTGAGGATAGGGTGCATGCATTGGAGGAGGTTCTACAGACCTGGATGATGATACAACGCTGTTTGATTATAATGAAATTGTGGCTTTGTTGCAGCAATAGATATCAATTAAGGTGGAATAGTGACAGCAACAAGCTCATATGGTCGCTTTGTAGACTATATTAAAGTTCTTATGCTTGAAGGGCCATTCAAATGAAAAACCCTAATGATTGTGTGGATATTTTGGTTAAGGGCCAAATTTCTTTTAATGGTAAACATCCAGTGAGATTGTTTTGTTGGACTGCATATTTTGATACTCGTTATGAGATTTCTCTTGCTCCTACTTGGGTATAACTTCCTAATTTGAAGGCTAACTATTTTTCTATACCATTTTAAAGCAAATTGTTAAGCTAATTAGTTGGTTTTTACATGTGGATGCTACTACAGCTAAATTTCTAGGCCTAATGTGGCTAAGGTTAAGGTAGATGTTGACCTCTTTCAGCCATTGTGTGGATATTTTGGTTAAGGACCAAATTTCTTTTAATGGTAAATATCCAATGATGTTGTTTTGTTGGACGGCATATTTAATACTCGTTATGAGATTTCTCTTGCTCCTATTTGGGTTTAACTTCCTAATTTAATGGCTAACTATTTTTCTATACACTGTTTAAAGCAAATTGTTAAGCCAATTAGCCAATTTTTTCATGTGGATGCTGCCACAGCTAAATTTTCTATGCCTAATGTGACTAAGGTTAAGGTAGATGTTGACCTCTTTCAGCCACTTAGGACCAAGATGTTTATTAGGATGGGTAGCAAAAACCAGGGCTATCTGATGGTAGGAGTGGTAGTGGTGGAGGTCTCCCCTTATTATCTAATCTGAAAGAAACAAGGGCATTTAGCCCCAACATGTCATTCTGGTATGAGGTGTTCAGACCCTAGTGTTAGTCATGAGCAACTATTTCATCCTACTCCTCGAGGTCCACCGCAATATCGGATGGTAGGAGTTGTAGTGGTGGAGGTCCGTCGAACCTTCCTCCTGCCCCTCGTGCTCCACCACCTTCAAGTGGTGGCAATGCATAATTAGGGGGCATTGTTGGTCAACCTCCAACTGCTTAGACCCAGTCAGGGGGCTCAAGCTTGACTCGAAATCAAAAGAGGAATTCAACCAAGAGACGGAGGCAAGATGTAAGGACACCATTGTTGAGGGCAGTGTGTCAAGCCCACGAGTTAAGGATGGAGCTGACACATAAGGTGTTCGCACTCACACCCTCCATCTACACCCGGGGATCCTAGTTCTATGCGACAGGTATGTTTTACTCGTCCTATTGTTCCAGAGTCTATGGCTCCCCAAACACTGGTTTGGGGGGCGGGGATAGGTTCGTGTGGCTTAAACACGGATCATTTCTCCATCCCCATGGCATCTCAAGTTACTCAACCCTCTGCTCCATCCACATAATGATGGGGTTTGCACTCACACCCCCCATCTACACCCGGGGATGCTAGTTCTGCGTGACAGGAATGTTTTCCTCCTTCTATTATTCCAGAGTCTATGGATCCCCAAACACTGGTTTGGGGGCGGGGATAGGTTTGTGTGGCTTAAACACGGATCATGTCACCATCCCCACGGTATCTCAAGTTACTCACCCCTCAGCACCAGTTTCGGTAGTTAGTCATGCTCGGAGAACTCGGTCAGCGTCGAAGCGATCCAACATTATGGGGTTCTACTGTGAGGCGTCTGATGATGATATTGAGTCTTTAGTTGTTGGTTCAGTTGTTACCTTTGAGTCAACGGGACATCGTAGGGAGCCAGTGGGCCATGCCTCACCCCATAGAGCGTCTTAAGTGCCCTTTGGTGGTAGATATACTACATCATAGGTACATTTGAAGGAGAGAAGTAGTTCGGGCTTAGTTACGCCTATCTCATCTCAATCTCCTTTTTGATGATGCATTTTCTTGTGTGGAATGTGCGGGGAATTGCCTCGTGTGGTTCTTTTCAAATGTTGCATTTGCTGTTTAAGGAGCATAAGCCTTTTATGTTATGTCTCCTTGAGTCTTTCTGTAATACTAATAGACTGGATTCCTTTAGGTTATGACTTGGATTTGACAATGCTTATGCTGGTGTTAATGATAATTTGTGGCTTTTCTAGAATTTGATTTGCAATTTGAATCTGAATCTGATCAGTCTATGTCTGTTTCATGTGCTCATGTTACTATTCCTTCCCCTTTTTGGGTTTATTTTGTCTATGCAAAGACTATGGGTTGTCAAAGGGAGCCTTTATGGGCTGAGTTAGGCTTAGTTTCAAATAGGGTTCCTTCGGGGCGTTCCTTGGTCTCTGATGAGTGATTTTAATTATTTGCTAAGTGTGGATGACAAAAAAGGTGGGCTTCCTTATCCTCATATGAAGACTACTGCTTTTCGGGAGTGTGTTAGTACGTGTGACCTTATTAACTCTAGTGCCTATGGTTCCTCTTTCACTTGGTGGAATGGGAGGCGTATAGAGTCAGCTATCTGGATGGGCCTGGATTGTTTTCTCTACACTTTGGTGTGGGAGTCAATGTTTAGGACACCTGTTTAGCATATGTCTACAGCTATGTCTGACCAGTGTCTATTACTTGTTACTTCTGAGGTTAATACTGCTCAGCCCATTCCTAAGAACTTTTTGTTTCTTAATGTGTGGACTAAGCATGAGGATTTTTTACATGTGGTTAGGGAAAGTTGGCGGTTCCTGTTGAGGGTGCACCTATGTATGTTTTGGCTACTAAGCTTTCCAGGTTAAAGAAGGTCCTTTCTCCTTTATGGGGGTGTGCATTTCGGGATTCGGTTTCGATTTTGGTATTAAAAAAAATGATACCATTCGGTTTAACATTAAGTCTGGTTCGGTTTCGGTTCAGGTTCAATTTGAAAATGTTCGATTTCGATTCGAAATTAATTCAGTTCGATTTAAGAACTCCAATTTCTAACATTTCCTAATTTTCTAAACACACTACCGAACAATACATATTCACATAGGCAAACTCCAAAGTCTAAACATTATATAACAAAATAGCAATCCAATGTTTAAACACAGTACTAAGTACTAATTACCAAACATCAGTTGGTTTTTTACCTAACCGACTCTTCAATTGACTCACTTGGAATGTTTTGTTGATGAGATGAAGAATCATCCATCTATGTAGTTAATATTTGAAGAAAAAGGGTTAAATACTGTATAGTTAAGTTTTGAACACAATCCGTCATTTCTTGGCAAAATATATTTTCACTGCACTGGAATATTATTTTCCAATGCACATGAAATATATTTTTAGTGCTTCCAAGTAGTGGAAAAAATATTTCCAAGCACTAGAAATCAAAATTAGAATGATGTTGAAGCACATTAGTTTCATAGAAACATGAAACTAAAGAAAATATTGAATATAGTACGAATAACTTAAGTTAGAGATAATTGTGATGCAAAGAATAATTATGACAAACAACAAAACTACAAGGTAGAGAACATCCCATAAAGAAAAAAACTAATAGAAATACCAGTGAGAATATGAGCTGAACGGCGAAGTTGGCAGCAAGAGACTTTGATTTACTTATTTCTTTATTTATTATTATTATTATTATTATTATTATTATTATTATTATTATTATTAATTATTAATTATTATTATTATTATTATTATTGTTATTTTTATTGTTATTTTTATTGTTATTGTTATTGTTATTATTGTTATTATTATTGTTATTATTATTATTATTTTTTATTTTTTATTTTTTATTTTATATTATTATTATTATATTATTATTATTATTATTATTATTATTATTATTATTATTATTATTATTAATATTAATTTTACTTTTTGTCACACGACTTTTGAGATCTTATCACTTTTGGTGCACAATTTTAAATATTTTCAATTTTGGTGCTTAACTTTGTTATTTTTTTTTTTAATCAATTTTAATCCCTACGGCCAAATTCACTGTGAAATGTTGCCGGCTTTTATATTTTAGAGACAAAAGCGTAATCCCAAGGAAAGATCTTCAATATCTAAACAAAAGAATAATCATATTTAGAGAAAAGAGTTAATACCTTTAATGGTCCTTCGAGTATTAGGGGTTTACCAGTTGTGGTCCTCCGATTTTTAAATGACCTCCAATGGTCACGAGACGTCCTAAAATGACCACAGGTGGTAATTTTTTAAAACATGGAGGACCATTGGAGGTCATTTCAAACTCGGATGACCACAAATCCCATAGATCTATGTCTAGTTTTTATCCGTCTTCTCCTTTATTTTCATCGATCAAACACCTATAAATATGATTTTACAGGGGTTTTGTTTAGATATTGAAGATGATTCCTTGGGATGACGATTTTACCCTTTAAAATATAAAATCCAGCAACATTTCGCCGTCAATTTGGCTAAAAGGACCAAAACTGATAAAAATAATAAAATTAGGCGCCAATGATCTTGTGGTCTAGTGGCATGAAGTGGCTCTACCAAATGGAAGGTCATGGGTTTGAGCCATAGTAAGGGCAGTATTAACTCAAAAAAAAAAAAAAAAAAAAAAACAAAGTTAGGCACAAAAAGTGAAATTAATTATTATTATTATTATTATTATTATTATTATATTATTATATTATTATATTATTATGTATTATATTATATATTATTATTATTATTATTATTATATATATATATATTATATATATTATATATTATATTATTATAATAATAATAATATTAATATTAATAATAATAATAATAATAATAATAATAATAATAATAATAATAATAATAATATATTTATAGTTATTTATTAAAAAATGCTCTTCGGTTAGGTTTAGTTTATTTACCAAATCATTCGGTTTGGTTTTTTACCGAATCTTTCGTTCGGTATTCAAAAGTCCATTACCGTTCGATTGTTTGGTATACTACCAAATCGAAGTGGTTCGGTTTGGTCCAGTACTATTCGAGAAAATTGAATTGCCCACTCCTACTCTTTGGGGCTGGGAAACCTTTGGTAATATCTTTTCTAAGTTGCATGAACTTGAGGATAATGTGCACGCATTGGTGGAGGTGCTGCAACAACACATAGACGATGATTGTGTGCTGATGGATTATAAGGAGAGTGTAGCTCTTTTGAAGCGACAAATTTCTATTAAGCAGGAGTACTAGCAGCAAAAGGCGCATATGATGGTTGTGCAAGAGGGGGACAGGAACTCCAAGCTCTTTCAGTCGTTGGTCAAGGAGAGGAGGATGAAGCTCTACATTCATAAGTTAAAAGATGACACATGGCGCTGGATCAATGATAAACAAGGGATAGCACAACAAGCTGTCTCATTTTTTTAGAGTATGTTCACAGCAGATGTAGGTACTTTTGACTTGTTTAAACTTGATTGTGTGTCACGTCTGGTTATTGATGAGGATAATGCCATGTTAACTGTTGTGCCTAAGGAAGATGTGGTTAAAAATAGTGTTTACTATGAATTCTGTTAGTGTCAGGCCCTGACGGGTTTTCTGTGGAATCAGGTATCATACTTTCAATGTGCACACCCCCTAACCGGGATTCCAAGCCCAGCGGGTAGTATCCAACCTAGCAGCTCGAGATTTTTCTACCAAGTTACTTCTAAAAATTGGCCTTCTCTGACCGTATCATCCGAAAGGACATAGTCCAACCGGTAGCCTCCTAAACAAGGTTTTCCTCACTTCATATAGGTAATATATATATATATATATATATATATATATATATATATATATATATATATATATATATATATATATATATATATATATGCGAGCTTTTCAAAAGAATATAGATATAGATTACCAAAATACATATACGAGTTTTGAAAATAACCTAAGCCAATAATATAGGCCATCTAAAGTATGCAAAAGCTTTCAATATGAAAACATAGTTTTTATGTACAAAAGGTTATGAAATAGCCATTTATGCAAATGAAACCGTATGATCGTGTCAATCTCAATACTCATGAACTAGATAATGCAACTAGAGTATTTAATCAACTCATCTCATAACTCAAGTCCAAAACATGGTACTCAACTTTCGTGTTCAACGGTATTCAACAAACACTTAGGAAAATCATGAATCATGCTTGGTTTGAAAAAGTCAATTTTATTCACAAATCACATAGGCACATTTCATACTAACGTGTCGTTACGTGCCCGAGTCTTCGAGCATCAAGGGTCCACGATTTCCTGTCCGAAACAACAAAGTGGACTGAGCCACAAGGGCTCGGCCCTCTCCAGAATGACCTGGTGGGGCTAGGTGACGGAGCCTGAGGAACCCCGCCACTTGGCTCCGCCAAGTCACGCCCTTGAGTAGCGGATCCCCTTATGGTCCACCACCCTAGTCAGTTGGACGACGGTGCTTACCAACGGATCCCTCCGGGGTCCGTTGGTAAGCCCCGCATGGTCAACCCAGAGCTCCAAACAGTGAGCTCGGGAAATTGCCTCAGATGAACAAATCCAACTTCCAGCTTTCCAGAACATCTCCAAAACTTCTCCAAACATCCAAGAACAACGAGATAACAACACAAGCTCATAATAAACACATAAACATGCATTCTATAACATTTCTAGGCATCAACACATCTATATCATCAACAACAACACAATATCAAAATAATAGGTTTTGGGAGTCCATGGTTTATACCTCAAACTTCTTAGCTTTAACCTCAAGTGTTTCGCTTCTATGACCTCAAGCTAGGTATTCTCTTCACCCTCTAGAACTCCAAGACCACCACCAACAACACACATACACAAACACATATGAACATATTCTTAGCTTAGGAAGTTGAAGGAAGAATGGAGGAGATGAAGAAAATAGAAGAGATACTTACCAAATCTTGGACCTAGGGTTTGCTAGGAAAAGCTCAAAAAAATGAAGAAGATGAAGATGTTGGTGAGAGGGAGAGAGAGTCACGAGAGAGAGATAAATGTAAGCTGCCAAGGTGAAGGAGGGATGAATACAATATCTACACTAAGGAGGTTTAAGTAGTAGGGCTCAAAACCCTAGGGAAAGCTGATGGAATTTTCGGCCAAGTGAGGGCCAATTTGTTCATTTCGCGATTAAAATCTCAATTTATAATTTTGGATCAAAAGTTGGGTCAAGTTAGGAAAAAAAAAATAGGTTTCTAAATTTTTAGGAATAAAATGGGTTCATTTGTAAGAATATTCCTAGGCCAAAACAATTGAATCAGTTTCACAGATTCCTCCACTAGATTGACTTTTGGGTCAAAACTTGGTACATAAATATACCCAATAAATAGGACTTTTAAAATATAAGATTATTTGGTGTTGAATCACTTGAAACAAGGAATTTAAAATATTTAATTCATACACCCTTTGGAAAAATTATTGTAGGAGTAAAAATAGTTTATTTTGAAATTTTATAAAATAGAAATTTGAAGAAATGTATTTTGGGTTGTCACAAATTTTAGTAGAAAGATTGTCACTTAGTTATTGGTGGTCAGGTAGGCATCTATTCTCCCTAGGTTGTTGTCTCCTCACCAGAGGGTTTTATTTCAGGGCATTCTATTACTGATAATATTTTACTTGCCTATAAGATGTGTCATGGTTTGAAACTGGGGAATCAGGATTTACTGGTTAAGTTAGATATGGCTAAGGCCTATGATCGTGTATCTTAGTTTTTTATGGTATTTGTGATACGCATGATGAGTTTTAGTGAGGTCTGGATTGACCTGGTCTACCATGTTGTTTCAAATGTTTGGTACTTTGTTATTGTTAATGGGGTCAAAGAGGTTTTCTTTACTTCTTTCTCGTGACCCAACGCAGTGTGATGTTAGTCTCTGTTGGGATAACTGGTCTGGACTTGGGCCCCTTGGGCGTCTGTACTTGTTTCCTAGTGTTGAGTATTCAGGTGAGTTACTATTTGATTTTATACAGGATGGGGAGTTGGATATGTCTGCTTATGTTGACCTTCTGCCTACTGGTTTTGAGGCGGACATGTCCCGCTTGGGGCAACGGTCGTTTGATAAACCTATTTGGCAAGTGGTTGCTGATTGTTTGTTTACTTTTTCTTATGCTAAATCTCTTTTAGGACATGATCCTGTGATTTCAGACCTTTTTTGAGTACTTGTTTGCATAAACATCTTCCCTTTAAGGTGTCCTTTTTGGTCTGGTATGTGTTACGTGGGCAATTTCCCACAGATGATGTTATTAGATGGGATACTCCGCCAGATGGTTCTTTAAAGGTTAATCTTTCATACTATGAGTCTGTGGGTGGGGCTGCTACCATGGTGTGTAATCAGGGGGTGGTTTCTGCTACGGTTTGGCCGTTTCGGCAATTAATGGGTTTCGGGATCTTTTTCGAGTCTCGTTTGGCTGTATGTAATGGTGTTTGGGGGAGGGATTTAGATCCTTCGTCTTAGAGTCTTCTTTGCCTTAGTTTGGTGGGGTATGTTGACACTTGTGTTCCTATTCCTTGGCTTCTTGATTGTGCTGTTTCTTGGCTTCGTTTCCATTGCTTTTGTGTTAATATGTTTGTCTTAGTTTGATAGCGTCAGGGTAATCTTCCCATGGCTGATTTGGCAGATTGGGTTAGGGGTAAGGATGTAGAGATTTTCTTTCATAGTTTGCTTAACCTGCCTTCGAGGGTGCATGCATTGATTGTCCCTTATGACGTCCCTACGGTTGTTTTTTAGGATGATGACCTGCCTAGATTTATTTTGTCTTGGTTGACGGTAAATGGAAAAAAAAAAAAACAAATAGGAGAGGAAATTTGAAAAAAAAAAAGAAATAAGATGGAAAAGCATTGAAAAGGAAAAATGAAAAAGTGGAAAAAAGAGGAAAAAAGTGCAAAAAGAGAAAGAAAATTGGAATTGTCGGTGCTTGTTTTGGAGGTAATGATGGATTGGCTTTGTGTCATGTTTAGCTTAACGATAGCTTGGCTTTGTGTCAAATCCATTGACCAAGTCAAGCTTGCTATTGGCCAATAATAGCAGAACCCCTTCCGGGGTTCCAGGTGAGGTTGGAGTTATGGGGGGTGCCTACCTTTCTTAAGTGTCTTTTATTTTCTACTTTTCGTGTCTTTCGTGGTAATAAACAACAGAATCAAGCCCTAGAATCGCAAAATCAAGCATCAAATCGAGAATCACAACTATGTCAGATGTGGCAGGGCAAGTCGGTTGTTAGAATTGCAAAATGATATTGAGAAAAACTTGTTAAGAATGATGAAAAGGTTACCTTGATGGGAAGATTTATGCAAGATTGGCCCTCACTAGATGTGATTAGGGAAAAATTTTGCTTGGTGTTCTCCCATGTTAATTCAGTTCAAATTAGATGACTCAACGCAAGGCACATACTGGATCGATTTGCATTTGAGATTGACTGTGACAGTAAGGGTGGAAATAGGCCAGGCCGAGCTAGACTTTAGAAAATTAGACCTAGGCTTGTTAGGAAAATCTAAAGCCTAGACCTGTATGTAGGCTTTTTTTATTAGGCTCAAGCCTGAGCTTGCAGTTGGCATTGTGACACCCCAAAAATCCACATTCAATCCATGGATTAATTGAGTAATTAATCCTATTTTTATTTGAGGAATTAATTCCTAAAATCCTGATTTTTAATACTCAAGGACTAGAATTTGACTAGTCAACCTTTAAGTTGTGTTGTACCTTGTGCTTTGAGGGGAGTTCCCTTGTTCCTTACACTTTCAAAGGGTTAGTAAGGGTATTCTTGTTTTTTCACCAAGAGTTAGTATTGTAACCTAACCTAGAAGACTTCTTCATTTCATTCCCTACAATTCTTAGAAAATAGTTCTACCTTCTCTCTAGAAAAGAAGTGTAGCTTATTCTCCAAGCCAAGTTGAGACCCTTGTCAAAATCCCAAGATTTGCTTCCAAGATTCAACCTTTCACCTATTTGGGCATCTAGGAGGGTAAGATCTAAGTTCATCTTGTGTTTTTGGTTCCATCTTAGTTGTCTTTTCTTAAAGGTAGGATCTTTATGATCTTTTGGTTTAATCTTGAAGTGGGTTTGGAAAGTAAGCCTTGTGGAGTGCTTGTTGTGGTGTAAAGTGAAGTCTTTTGGTATTCAAGAGGTAACCCATGCTCTACAAAACCTATTTTGCTTACCTATATGTGATTTCTTGGATTCTACATGTGTTTTGCTATGAAATGTGAGGGTTTATGCATTTGTCTTGTGATATTGCATATCTAGAGCTTGTGTTCAGGGTTCCTTTGTGCCATTGCTTGGAATTTTCCATGGTTCAAGTCATTTTGTTGTGTTTGGTGAGATTTGGCATGTCTTGGACTTGAATTTGTGTTTGGAGAAGAAAATCCCCGAAGGGATTTGTTGTGGAACATGGATGTTCCCGCGGGCGGGGCACCACCCGCCGGCCTACCCGCGGGTACAGTGCCTGTGGGGTTGTGTTCCCGCGGGCGGGACCACGGGTGGGGCGCTACCCGTGGGTCCACCCGCGGGGAACACGGTGGTGTTCGTTCGGGATTTGTTCCCCGTGATTTGTTTGACTCGGTATTTGGTCTCTTGGCTTCCCGTTGTTCTTTTGTGGAACCATTTGAGTGTCTCCTTGATGTTTCATATGTCTAGAACTATATGGTATGTTCCCATGTAGGACTTTGGTGTCTTGAATCGTGCTAAGTGTTCAACATTGTGTTTCGTTGGACAAAGAAGTGTCTTGTGTGTTCCTCGGAACTGTCTTGAGTTTCCCCATTGATAAGCATGCTACTTGGTTGTCTTAATGCTAGCATGTGTGTGGTTTGTACCTTCCGTTTGGTTGATGATAACTTGCGTTATTCATCGTTGTTGTCGTTGGGCTGTGACCCGTTCCTTGATTGAGTATGTTTCATACCTTTGTTGTGATCCGTTGTTTGACTCTTGTTTAGTTGTAGTGCGTGTGTGGCTCTACCTGGATTGCACGATTAGTGGTATGGGACACTAGTCACCAAGGTATTGCAGCGGTCCTCGTGGTGGCCGTGACGTGATTATGGAGTTATGGCCTAAGTGATGGGTCCACGTTTTTGGGGGATAACATGTGTTATCCAGGCATGTGTTGCCGTGATTGGTGGTTTTCGTTGGTGGTTGTTGGTGGGGGACAACGGTCCTGGGGGGAATAAGGTTGGACTAAGAAGTACAAGGGTCCTGGAGGTAATGGTTGGAAAGAAGGTACAAGGTTGGGGGTAGCCATAAGGTTGGAACAGGGCATAAGGAAGGCATACCAACTCGTGATAGGTGATGTTGCGAGGGCTTGTAAAGTCGACGTTGTGTGATCTTCTCTCGTGACGTGTGTAGTCACGGAGGCTTGTGTTGTTTTGGCATGTGTTGCCGTTGGGTGAGTCTTTATCCTTGCGTGTGGTTAACCTTTGTGGTTTGGGATGTGTTCCCGTGTTATCCTTGAGAGTGATGAGTCTTGTGTTGACAGTTGATCTTGGTTTTAACTTATATATATGTATTCCATTTCGAAAATGGTTTTTATGACTTATGTCTATCTATATATGATACTTAACGGTATTGGTGGGTTACCAGCATTATTCGTTGACCGGGCGTCGTCCCAATGTTTATCTTTGTATCTTTCAGGTGATGTTTAGACGAGCGCGATGTCTAGAGCCTGGTAGCTTAGTACCTTTATCCTTGCTTTTGTGGCCTGTGCGCCAATATAGTTAGACTGATGCTTTGGGATAGATGTACAAACTTGCAGATTGTTTGCCGTAGCATTTACCGTGTTTGGTAGACGTGGCGTGACACCCCGTTGGATTTCTTTTTATCCAGTTTCGTTTTTATCTTCCGCTGTGCTAGTTTTGTCGCTTAATCTGCATGTGTTAAGGCTTTTATATAGGTCTTGTTTGGAGGGTGTTACAGTTGGTATCAGAGCCTAGGGTTGAGCCTAGGAAGAGTTAAGTCTAGACTTCCTAAGTAGTTAAGTGTGTTTTGAGACCTCTAAGCGACCTTAAGAAGCTAAGTGTTAGGCTTAGGACTCTAAGTTGCGCAGTGAGGTTGTGAGTTCTCTTATCATTTTCTGTTGTGTTGTCTGTGCTTTGTTTTCCTTTTAGTTTTGGTTATCTTTAGTTAAGGCACCAGGTAAGGGTGCGGGCCCTGAGTTTCCTCCCGTGTTCGTGCTGTTGCTGTAGAAGTCGAGGACGGCACCATCGAGACGTCGTGCAAGTCTTCAGAAGCAGTCACCAGTGATCAGTTGGCTACGTTCTACCCTCGGCAAGAAGCGGACTGGTGGTGGATGCTTGAAAGTCCTGCCTGTAGACAAGATCCGGAGTTCAGTTGAGAAGACCTGAAGGTTAAGTTACGTGAGCGGTTCTATCCTGCGCATGCCAAGGAGGCCTACCTTTGTGCAATCGACCCTACCGAGTTCAGCAAGTTCAGAAGGGAATCCGGGAGAACCGTAAGAGGAAGCTTGAAGGAAGTGTTGCACCGATGGTTAAGAGTTTGATGGCTACGTTTGCAAGTAGTGTGGAAGTGACCACCCCGGCGTCGTCTGTCTGGGGAAATGATGGAGTGCTTTGCTTGTGGTAAGAAAGGTCACTGGTCCTTTGAGTGCAAGTTTAGGAGGAAGACTTCAACGGACTCAACAACAACCTCGGCAAGGCAAGATCAATAGTTGTGAGACAGATGCAAGTGGGAACCGTTGAAGTAAGCTCTTGTACCTTTTGTTGCACCTCCTTTCGTCTTCGTGCCTTTCCTTGCGTGTTAGCTTCGAACGTTAGCTTGTTTGAGTGTTACCCTTGACCCTCGTTAATCTTTCCTTTCTCCTTAGACGAACCCTTTTTCCTCTTGAAACCGATCTTCATCCCTTATCTGTTTCCGAGAAATCTTTCATACCTCTTCGAGCGTCGTTCTCGTTTCCTTCTTAATTCGATTCTATACAAGATGACAACCTCGTTTTCCTAAGTTGTAATCTTGAAAATCTTGATTTCCTCCTTAACCTACGCTATTCTTTAGCCTAAATATAGTACCCTTCGTTAAGAAATCCTTTCAATTCTTTCAAACCACGTTCTTGTTCATCTCTTGATTTGATTCTGTTCAAGGTTACGACCTCATCTTCCCTAAGTTGTGACTTTGAAAATCTTAATCCCCTTCCTAATCATCGCTATCCTTGAGCTCAAATCGGATACCCTTCGTGGGGAAATTCTTTCAATCCCTAAAACCCTGTTTTGATTCCTTACTCCTTGAGTTGTACCCTTGTTTACAATTCTCTTCTTCTTAATCAACATGGTCCTCGAATTGTTGAACCTAAACTCTTACCTTGATCATCCCTTTGAATGGAACCTTGTTCTTGTGTTCCCCGCTTCTAATGATTCTGTGCAAGGTGGCAACCTTATTTCCTAAAGTTGCAACTTTGATGACTTTGATCTTACTCCTATGTAACGTGGTCCTTGAATTTCTGAACCCAAACCCTTCACTCCAATCTTTCCGTTGAACCGAATCTCTTCTTGTGAGCCTTCTTTCCCCTGAGTTACCTTTCTCCTTTGTTAACGTTCCTGTTTTGAACCTTTCATCCGGACCAGAGTTTTGAAGTTTCAAGCGTTGCTTTGTAGAGAGTTGGAAGTGGTGTGCTAATGCAAGTGTTAAATTGGCAGGCTGCATCAAGTTAACCCAAGAGTTAGGGAGAAGTTCATCTTGCTCGTGTTGTGGATCAAGTAGTTGCAGCTTTTGTCGGAAGTGTCGGATCAAGTTCACGCAGTTGCCGAGCTCAAGTTAAGTAGTAGGGGTACCTTGTTTCCTTTGGTTGAAGAAGCCAACAGAGATCAGTTGAAGATGCAACCCTGGTTCTGTGATCCCGAGTGATCTAGTTTAGGGTTCTTATGGTGTCAGTTTCTATTTGTGGCTTGTTCCTTAGCTGAGTCGTCTCGTTTTGAGTAGATCGTTGGCTAGTCTTGAGCAGGAGTTAGGCTCGGTGTGAAGTTAGCTTTCCTTTCCGGTAAATCTTTTATCTATCACCTTATCTTTCTTTCTTGTCTTACATTTGTGAACCCTCAATCTACCTCTAAGTGTTGTCTTTCTTTTTGTTAACCGATGGTTTTAGTGTTGAACTTCGTTGTGACCAAGCCTATTATTCTTACCACCTTAATTCCAACCCTTGTTTCCTCTAACTTTGGTTAGTGGCGATCACCTTTGTTGCTTAAAACCTCGTTTGCAACCCATCTCTTGAGCTTTGTCATTCGTTTCGCAAGTCGACCGTTTTGTTGTGGCAACTCATTTCTTCCTTCGTTTGCTGTTGCCACTCTGTTGTTTCGCTTTTCGGCTGTGCTTAGTTGTTTTCTCTTGTTTGTCGTGGTTGTTAGCTTGTGGTTTGGGTAGTTGGTTTAGTGGCTTTGCTTTTTGAATACACCGTCCGTTGCTGTTAACCAGAGGTTGGACCAGCTTGAGGCCAGTTCGAGCCGTAGAAGAGAAGACGAAGAAGAGTCCGAGGAGTCGGATAGCGAGTCCTTCTAGAGTGAAGCTGTGGCTACCCCGTTCGCTTTTTCCTTGTTGTTTCTCTCTTAGCCGTTGTTAGCTTGGTGATAGGTTGTTGTGTGCCTTGTGTGCTTGCTTATTCTGTTTGTTGCCTTGTTGTTTAGCTAGTTTGATAGTGGTGTTTGGAGTTAGTAGTTTAGTTCTTGGTTGTTGTCTAGAAGTTGGTGGTTGTGTAGAGGCTAGAGTTCTTGATGCTCAATCTATCTGTTTGTTGACCTCTTGCCAATCCTTGAATTTGAAATGTGGCAAGCTATCGTAGGCTTCCAAATTAAAACCTTACAAACGTAGTAGCGGGAGTAAGGATCGATCCCACGAGGAGTAACTAGTTTAACTTTTGTGCTCAAATTAAAGGTAGGGGGTGGTTTGGAATATATCGAGAATAAAGATAAAATAAAAGAGAATTTAAATAAACAAGAAATTTAATTGAACGAATAAAGCAATGAAAATAATATATCGAAAACACTTATAATAGGAGACCTTGGTTAGTAAAGATCCACCACCGGAATTCAACACTGATCATTGATTAATAAAGTAATTAATATGCAATTGAATATTTGTCGTGAAATTATTTCATTTCTGTTTTCCCTTAGTTGTAGGTAATTAAAGCACAAGCGGTTTAATTACCCCTAACTACTAAATAATCTAAGACAAGCGCTATAGATTTAATTTAATAGCAGCAATAAGAACTAGGAAAACCGACAAACTAAATAACACAAGCACAAGCGGTTGCATTTAATTTAGGAAAATATTCTACACGAGACCAATTATCACTAAGCCGTCAATAATTAACCTCAGTTGCTACTGAATATTAGAATAATTTGTAGCACAACATTATCTAATATAGCAAATAAGTATATCAAATAAATAACTAGTAGGCCTCCCTAGCAATTAAATGATACAACTATTCAAATAATTTAGAAGAATATTTAATACTCAAAATGCATAAAAACATATATATAATAAAGTTAAATAAATAACCTTACAGCGTTATGAACTCCGGGGCTTCAATTCACTAAACCAACTAGAAATTAGTCACAAATGGACATTGATAACAACTTCAACGAATATTATAGAGGAGGGAAGAATGAACGTTGAACAAATGAAAACTTCTACTATTTATATACTTCCTAAATTAATTTCTACCGCCCAAATTCTATTTTTGTGCTGCACGTACGATGAATCTCCGCTGTTGCCGCATGAACTGGTCCGCTACATTGCTGCATACCACACGAATTGAAGACTAAAACAAACAACATAATTATAATGCTTAGTTTTGTCTTTTTTTAACTAAGAAGTGGGCCAAACTATAATACTTAATTTAATTGTAGATTATTTATAAAGTATATATTTAAATATATTTATAGGATAGTACGTAATATATATATTAGTATATATTCTACATATTATTTATTATATATATTATAGATTATATATTATATATAAAAAGAACTAACTATAAGATAATATTAAATAACTAATGCAAAATTATTATAAAGATGTACCTAAAATATGAGTGTAAAATATGCCTATCAAATTCCCCCACACTAAAACATTTGCTTGTCCTCAAGCAAAAATATTATTTACGAAGTAAATAAATAAAATTCCCAAAACTCATAACATATCATGAACAACAATCTGAAGCATCCTGCAATTAATAAGATAACACCCATGTCTGAAAATTGAGAAAACTAAATAAGTAAGCCCTCACAGGAATATCACTCATCACTCAAGTGTTTGATGGGTATTACTTTCACTCAAGTTCATTCCTCTAAAATTGCTCTACCATAGGCTTGCATATCTTCTCAATCACCACTACAAGAGTCATGCATGACACAAATCATAAGGACTTTCCACAAGTTGTAATGGGGCTAGGGTTAAGGTAGGGAATATTTATGAAATTAGCTTAAACAAAAGCTTTCAAACTAGAGGAGCAAATAAATACAAATAATCCAAGATACTTGCTCAACACCAAGTATAGAATGCTTCCTCAGTATTACCAGAATTTCCCCTTACTTCATTTATTTAGAAGTAACTTCAACTCAAAATCAATTGCTGATTCTTTCTCAATTTCTCATAAATTTTCAGCAATATTTTTCTTTTTCAAACATATATTCTCCATTTTTCCATTTTTTTCATTTTTTCAATTTCCATATTTTTTGGAATCATGAACTGCTTCCTCTTTTCTTTTCCATAGAAGACCAACGACATATTGGCAACGAAGATACAACTCACCTCACTCTCAATCATATTAATAAGAGTAAGTGATCTCCCCCACACTTTATCCTTCCCAACATCACGTAGATTACAAAAATAATCCAAAATTTGCTCCACTAGTTATTCAGCTAGGTGAAGGCAGTATTTTAGATATAAAAGGCTTGTAATGTGGTTCAAAATAAAGAAATTAGAAATGGCCATAAAGCTCAAAGTGGTTAACAAAGGGAAATAAATCATAGGACAAACCGGTTATTTGGCTAGTGAGGCTCAAGATCAAATAATGGTCTTAATCATACTTGAATCATGCATGGTCTAATTAGCTTTAAAAGAGAATCGAGGCAAGTTCTAAAGAAACAAAATTATGGAAGAAATCACACAATAGAAAGAAAATAAGACCGAAGTGTCAGTCAATGGCTCAAAACACTCACAGGTTTATTGCTTACTTAATCTAGCCACTACACATCGAACAGGAAATGCTAACAAACTAATCACAACTTGCCAAACTATTTATTCAATCATGTCATGAATTCCAAGAAGGGAAATTTTTTTTTTCAAAGTAATACTTATTTTGCATAAAATACTAGTAAAATATTTATGAAAATTTTTGAAAAATTTTGACAAAAATCGTGACATAAGCAAACAAATAATAAAACTAAATTAAGCAAACAAATAATAAAACTAAAACTAAATCTCCTCCCCCACACTTATTACCAACATTGTCCCCAATGTTGAATAAAAACATGCAGAAAAGGATTATTAAATGAAAAATAACGTTTAAAAAAAAGAATAGAACAAACTCCCCTTCTAGTTGTGCATTTTATTCAAAGTAGCTGGGATCTTCAAGAAGTATGTCGGCAATATAATCAACTTGAGCCCCTTCATGGTAGGGTTTAAGCCGATGGCCATTCACCTTGAATATCTTAGAAGTCTGTAAACTTTGAATCTCTATCGCACCATGAGGAAAAATATTAGTGATAATAAATGGACCAACCCATCGAGAACGTAACTTACCTGGGAATAGCCGAAGACGTGACTGGAAGAGTAGGACCTTTTGTCCAATTGAAAATTCCTTTCTCAAAAGCATCTTGTCATGAAATGCTTTTGTCTTTTCTTTGTAGATTCTTGAATTCTCGTAGGCTTCATTGCGAATCTCCTCCAACTCAGAAAGTTGCAACTTCCGGTGTAGGCCACTTTCATCAATGTTCATGTTAAAGCTCTTGACAGCCCAATAAGCTTTGTGTTCCAACTCAACGGGGAGGTGACAAGCTTTCCCAAACACAATGCGATAAGGGGACATACCAATAGGTGTTTTGTATGCGATTCTGTACGCCCACAATGCATCATCTAATCGCAAACGCCAATCCTTTCTGTTTGGGTTGACTGTTTTCTCAAGGATTGACTTTACCTCTTGGTTGGATACCTCTGCTTGCCCGTTAGTCTGCGGGTGGTAGGCAATTGACACCTTATGGGTGACATGATACTTTTTAAGCAAAGCTTCGATGGTGCGATTACAAAAGTGAGTACCCTGATCACTTATTATAGCCCTCGGAATGCCAAATCTGGAAAAGATGTTAGTTTTGATAAAATCTGCAACAACTTTAGAGTCATCAGTCCTGGTGGCTTTAGCTTCCACCCACTTCGAAACATAATCAACCGCAAGTAAAATATAGACAAAACCAAAAGATACAGGAAATGGGCCCATAAAATCAATGCCCCAAACATCAAAGACCTCACAAAATAGGACCGGAGTTTGTGGCATTTCATTTCTCCGGGATAAATTACCTGACTTTTGACAAGCATCACAACACTTGCAAAATGAGTATGAATCTTTAAACAAAGTTGGCCAATAAAACCCAGACTCCAACACCTTCCTTGCTGTTCTCTTAGCACCAAAGTGGCCTCCACAAGCATAAGAATGACAAAAGGTAAGGATTGAAGCAATTTCATCATCAGGTACACACCGCCTTACCACTTGGTCAGCACATTGTTTCCAAAGGTACGGTTCATCCCATACATAGTACTTGGCATTACTCCTGATTTTATCTTTCTGTGCCTTAGAGGAATCAAAAGGAAATTTGTTAGCAACCAAAAAGTTGACTATGTTAGCATACCAAGGTAAAACCACAGTTGCAGCCAATAGGTGTTCATCAGGGAATGCTTCTCGCAGTGGAGGTTCAGGTTTAATGTGTACCAACCGACTCAAATGATCGGCTACAAAATTTTCTGACCCCTTCTTATCTTTGATCTCCACATCAAACTCACTTAAGAGGAGTATCCATCTTATTAATCGTGGTTTGGCTTCCTGCTTTTGCATCAAGTAGCGAAGAGCTGCATGGTCAGAATAAACTATAACTTTTGTGCCCAGCAAATAAGACCTAAATTTTTCTAAAGCAAAAACAATGGCTAAAAGTTCTTTCTCTGTAGTAGAATAGTTTTTCTGAGCAACATATAAAGTCCTAGAAGCATAATAAATAATGTGGGAAGATATCCCGATCTTTTGGCCCAACACAGCCCCAACTGCGTGATCACTTGCATCACACATAATCTCAAATGGGTAGTCCCAGTTAGGTGGCTGAATGATCGGCGCAGATGTCAACAACTCTTTCAATTCGTCAAATGCTCCTTTACACTCTTTGTCAAACTCAAAGGATGTCTCTTTCTGCAACAGTTTGCTTAAAGGTAAGGCTATTTTCGAGAAGTCTATGATAAACATTCGATAAAAACCTGCATGTCCAAGAAAAGAGCGGACTTCCCGCATATTAGTGGGATACGGCAGAGATTCAATAATATCAACCTTGGCTTTATCAACCTCAATCCCACTAGACGAAATAACATGCCCTAAGGCATTACCTTGTTCAACCATAAAATGACATTTTTCAGAATTTAACACAAGATTACTCTCTATACATCTTTTCAAAATAAGCGAAAGGTTATGTAAGCAGGTATCAAAAGAGTCACCATAAACTGTAAAATCATCCATGAAAACTTCAATCATATGCCCTACATAATTAGAAAATATACTAACCATACACCTTTGAAAGGTACCCGGGGCATTACAGAGGCCAAACAGCATGCGTCGATATGCACAAGTGCCGAAGGGACATGTAAAAGTCGTTTTTTCCTGGTCTTCCGGAGCAATTGCAATCTGGAAATAACCTGAATAACCATCAAGAAAACAAAAATAAGAGCGACCAGCTAACCTTTCTAACATTTGGTCAATAAACGGTAAGGGGAAGTGATCTTTTCTTGTGACAGCATTCAACTTCCTATAATCTATACAAACTCGCCACCCATTTTGAATACGAGTGGGGACCAGTTCATCATTTTGGTTTTTGAAAACCGTAATCCCTGTTTTCTTAGGAGCCACTTGAGTTGGGCTAACCCATTTGCTGTCTGAAATTGGATAGATTATCCCAGCCCCAAGGAGTTTGATGACCTCTTCCTTGACTACTTCCATCATGGGCGGGTTTAGCCTTCTTTGTGGTTGACGAGATGGTTCTGCTCCTTCATCTAGAAGGATTCGGTGCATGCAAGTGGATGGACTTATCCCTTTGATGTCTGCAATTGTCCACCCAATGGCAGTTTTGTGTTCTTTTAGCACTTGGACAAGTTTTTCCTCTTCTATTGCAGACAGTTTAGTTGAAATTATGACTGGCAATGTTTTATTTTCTCCTAAGAAAGCATATTTGAGGTGTTCAGGAAGGGGTTTCAATGCGGGGATCGGTGCTTGCACAACAGATGGTAACAATTTTTCACTAGAAGCAGGTAAAGCCATATAAGAAACATTACTTTGTTGGCGCAATTTAGGACAATGATTCAATGATGCAATAACTTCTCGTAAATTCTCACTCATAGAAAATTCATCATTTTCAAGGTGTTCACAAATAACAACTTCCAATTTATCTTCACCATTAAATTCAAAAACTTCTTCAACCAATGAATCAATAATATCAACAGAACAAGCAACACAATCACCTCCAGGGTATTTCATAGCATTATAAATATTGAACGTAACAACATTACCATCAAATTCCATAGTAAGTGTGCCACTATGAATATCAATTTTTGTTTTTGCAGTTTTTAAAAATGGTCTTCCTAACAGAATAGGTGCAGAATGATCATTATTTTCCATATCTAGCACATAGAAATCAGTAGGGAAGATTAAATTATTAACTTGCAACAATACATCTTCAATTACACCCCTAGGATATGCATTAGACCTATCGGCCAATTGGATAACTACACTAGTTTTATTCAAAGGTCCAAGTTTTAAAGACGCATACACAGAATATGGCATAACATTAATAGATGCTCCTAAGTCTAACATGGCTTTCTCAAGTTTAGTATCGCCTATCATACAGGGAATATTAAACATACCTGGATCCTTGCATTTTCAGGAAGCTTGCTTTGAATCACAGCAGAAACATTCTTGCCCATTAGCACTTTCTCACCCTTTGATGACCTTTGTTTCCTTTTTGTTGTACACAACTCCTTTAAGAACTTAGCATATCTAGGAACTTGTTTTATTGCATCAAGTAGCGGAATATTCACTTCACAATTTTTGAAAGTTTCATATAACTCTTCATCTTTCGTTCCTTTTATAGATTCTGACAATGCTTGAGGGAATGGGGGAACTGGTTCATAATCAGAAAGGTTGGGAGACTTACCTTGAGATTTTTCATTGTTGTTAGTTCCCTCTTTTTCTTGGTTCACTGATGGGGTAGCAACCGCAGGCCCTTCAATTTCCTTACCACTTCTCAACACAATTGCACTTGCATTTTCTCTTGGATTAACCACCGTTTGCGAGGGTAGTTTGCCAGAACTCTGTGATTCCAACCGACTTACCGTAGTCGCTAGTTGACCCATCTGCCTTTCCAAGTTCTGAATACTAGCCTTCGTTTCTTGAATACTAGCTCTTGTTTCTTGTTGAAATTGTTGTGTTTCCTGCTGAAACTGTAAAGTGTTAGTAGCAAGGGATTTAACAATTTCTTCTAAATTCATACCTGAGCTAGAGCTTTGGACTGGTTGTTGTTTGGAAGGAAATGGTTGTCTATACTGCTGAAAATTGGGGCGATTCTGAACAAACTGGTTTCCTTGTGAGTTCCCATAACTAAGGTTTGGGTGATCCCTCCATCCAGGATTATATTTGTTAGAAAATGGATCATACTTACCTTGAGGTTGCCCAGGAAAACCTCCAGCCATGTTAACTTGTTCAGTAGGTTCTTCTTGAAGAGTTGGGCAGGCATCAGTTTGGTGCCCAACTACCGAGCAAATTCCACATGCTTTTACAGATTGCACATTGCCAACAGCTAATTGACGAACAAGAGTAGTTAAACCAGTAATTTGTTGCTCAAGAGCAGAAATATTTACCTCATTCACTTGCTTAGACGGTTGGACAAGCCTATTGCCAAATTGTTGAGAATTTGCAGCCGTGTTTGCAATTAGAGTTCTCGCAGCGTCCGGTATCTTGTCAACTAAAGCACCACCGCTCGTGGCATCAATCATGCTCCTATCAGTCGGAAAAAGTCCTTCATAAAAGTATTGAATGAGTAATTGATCACTGATTTGATGGTGTGGGCAGCTTGCACATAACTTTTTGAAACGCTCCCAATATTCATACAATGACTCTCCATTGTTTTGCCGTATACCACATATTTCCTTTCTAATGTTGGCCGCCCTTGAAGCTGGGAAATATTTTTCAAGGAACATTGTCTTCAAGTTGTTCCATGTGGTGATGCTCCCAGAAGGTAGATAGTATAGCCAATCATTAGCTGAATCTTTCAAAGAAAAGGGAAAGGCTCTTAACTTGATTTGTTCTTCAGTAACCCCAGTGGGTTTCATACTTGAACACACCACATGGAATTCCTTTAAGTGCTTGTGAGGATCTTCACCTGCAAGTCCATGAAAAGAAGGCAAAAGATGAATTAATCCAGATTTCAGTTCGAATTGTACATTAGCATCTAGAGCGGGAAAAGTGATGCATAAAGATTGCTGATCCAAATTTGGAGCTCCAAGCTCTTTTAAAGTCCGATTTTGAGCCATGGGTTCCCCTTCTGAATCAGAATTGTTGGAAGGTTGACGGTCGGTAGCTAGATCACTAAACTCCAATTTCCTCAAAGCTTGTTTCTTCCACCTGCGTACAGTTCTTTCTATTTCCGGATCGTACGACAAGATTTTTTGATTAGCAGATCGAGTTATAGGCATAAACAAAAAGAAAATATATTGCAGCAATTATGTAAAGGTAACGAAAGAAAATGTTTTTTTTTTTAAATTTTTATGGGACAAATTAACGAGAAAAACAGATGAACAAATAAATAATTAAATAAACACAAAATAAGCTAGAAAAGCTCCCCGGCAACGGCGCCAAAATTTGGCAAGCTGTCGTAGGCTTCCAAATTAAAACCTTACAAACGTAGTAGCGGGAGTAAGGATCGATCCCACGAGGAGTAACTAGTTTAACTTTTGTGCTCAAATTAAAGGTAGGGGGGTTTGGAATATATCGAGAATAAAGATAAAATAAAAGAGAATTTAAATAAACAAGAAATTTAATTGAACGAATAAAGCAATGAAAATAATATATCGAAAACACTTATAATAGGAGACCTTGGTTAGTAAAGATCCACCACCGGAATTCAACACTGATCATTGATTAATAAAGTAATTAATATGCAATTGAATATTTGTCGTGAAATTATTTCATTTCTGTTTTCCCTTAGTTGTAGGTAATTAAAGCACAAGCGGTTTAATTACCCCTAACTACTAAATAATCTAAGACAAGCGCTATAGATTTAATTTAATAGCAGCAATAAGAACTAGGAAAACCGACAAACTAAATAACACAAGCACAAGCGGTTGCATTTAATTTAGGAAAATATTCTACATGAGACCAATTATCACTAAGCCGTCAATAATTAACCTCAGTTGCTACTGAATATTAGAATAATTTGTAGCACAACATTATCTAATATAGCAAATAAGTATATCAAATAAATAACTAGTAGGCCTCCCTAGCAATTAAATGATACAACTATTCAAATAATTTAGAAGAATATTTAATACTCAAAATGCATAAAAACATATATATAATAAAGTTAAATAAATAACCTTACAGCGTTATGAACTCTGGGGCTTCAATTCACTAAACCAACTAGAAATTAGTCACAAATGGACATTGATAACAACTTCAACGAATATTATAGAGGAGGGAAAAATGAACGTTGAACAAATGAAAACTTCTACTATTTATATACTTCCTAAATTAATTTCTACCGCCCAAATTCTATTTTTGTGCTGCACGTACGATGAATCTCCGCTGTTGCCGCATGAACTGGTCCGCTACATTGCTGCATACCACACGAATTGAAGACTAAAACAAACAACATAATTATAATGCTTAGTTTTGTCTTTTTTTAACTAAGAAGTGGGCCAAACTATAATACTTAATTTATTTGTAGATTATTTATAAAGTATATATTTAAATATATTTATAGGATAGTACGTAATATATATATTAGTATATATTCTACATATTATTTATTATATAGATTATAGATTATATATTATATATAAAAAGAACTAATTATAAGATAATATTAAATAACTAATGCAAAATTATTATAAAGATGTACCTAAAATATGAGTGTAAAATATGCCTATCAAATGCCTTCTTCTTTGCTTTGGAATCCTTGTGAGTTCTTTTGGAGTCTTTGACCAAAAGAGTTGTTCTTGAACTTCTTGTCACAATTTCGTTTCCTTTTCACCGTTCACTTTTAATTCGTCGTACCCAAGCTTCGGGGACGAAGCTTCTTTGAAGGGGGAGAGAATGTGACACCCCAAAAATCCACATTCAATCCGTGGATTAATTGAGTAATTAATCCTATTTTTATTTGAGGAATTAATTCCTAAAATCCTGATTTTTAATATTAAGGACTAGAATTTGACTAGTCAACCTTTAAGTTGTGTTGTACCTTGTACTTTGAGGGGAGTTCCCTTGTTCCTTACACTTTCTAAGGGTTAGTAAGGGTATTCTTGTCTTTTCACCAAGAGTTAGTATTGTAACCTAACCTAGAAGACTTCTTCATTTCATTCCCTACAATTCTTAGAAAATACTTCTACCCTCTCTCTAGAAAAGAAGTGTAGCTTATTCTCCATGCCAAGTTGAGACCCTTGTCAAGATCCCAAGATTTGCTTCCAAGATTCAACCTTTCACCTATTTGGGCATCTAGGAGGGTAAGATCTAAGTTCATCTTGTGTTTTTGGTTCCATCTTAGTTGTCTTTTTCTTAAAGGTAGGATCTTTATGATCTTTTGGTTTAATCTTGAAGTGGGTTTGGAAAGTAAGCCTTGTGGAGAGCTTGTTGTGGTGTAAAGTGAAGTCTTTTGGTCTTCAAGAGGTAACCCATGCTCTACAAAACCTATTTTGCTTACCTATATGTGATTTCTTGGATTCTACATGTGTTTTGCGAAATGTGAGGGTTTATGCATTTGTCTTGTGATATTGCATATCTAGAGCTTGTGTTTAGGGTTCCTTTGTGCCATTGCTTGGCATTTTCCATGGTTCAAGTCATTTTGTTGTGTTTGGTGAGATTTGGCATGTCTTGGACTTGAATTTGTGTTTGGAGAAGAAAATCCCCGATGGGATTTGTTGTGGAACAGGGATGTTCCCGCGGGCGGAACGGCGGGCGGGGCACCACCCGCCGGCCTGCCCGCGGGTACAGTGCCTGTGGGGTTGTGTTCCCACGGGCAGGACCACGGGTGGGGCGCTACCCGTGGGTCCACCCGCGGGGAACACGGTGGTGTTCATTCGGGATTTGTTCCCCGTGATTTGTTTGGCTCGGTATTTGGTCTCTTGGCTTCCCGTTGTTCTTTTGTAGAACCATTTGAGTGTCTCCTTGATGTTTCGTATGTCTAGAACTATATGGTAGGTACCCATGTAGGACTTTGGTGTCTTGAATCGTGCTAAGTGTTCAACATTGTGTTTTGTTGGACCAAGAGGTGTCTTGTGTGTTCCTCGGAACTATCTTGAGTTTCCCCGTTGATAAGCATGCTAGTTTGTTGTCTTAATGCTAGCGTGTGTGTGGTTTGTACCTTCCGTTTGGTTGATGATAACTTGCGTTATTCATCGTTGTTGTCGTTGGGCTGTGACCCGTTCCTTGATTGAGTATGTTTCATACCTTCGTTGTGATCCGTTGTTTGACTCTTGTTGAGTTGTGGTGCGTGTGTGGCTCTACCTGGATTGCACGATTAGTGGTATGGGACACTAGTCACCAAGGTATTGCAGCGGTCCTCGTGGTGGTCGTGACGTGATTATGGAGTTGTGGCCTGAGTGATGGGTCCACGTTTTTGGGGGATAACATGTGTTATCCGGGCATGTGTTGTCGTGATTGGTGGTTTTCGTGGGTGGTTGTTGGTGGGGGACGACGGTCCCGGGGGAATAAGGTTGGACTAAGAAGTACAGGGGTCCTGGAGGTAATGGTTGGAAATAAGGTACAAGGTTGGGGGTAGCCATAAGGTTGGAACAAGGCATAAGGAAGGCATACCAACTCGTGATGGGTGATGTTGCGAGGGTTTGTAAAGCCGGCGTTGTGTGATCTTCTCTCGTGACGTGTGTAGTCACGGAGGCTTGTGTTGTTTTGGCATGTATTGCCGTTGGGTGAGTCTTTATCCTTGCGTGTGGTTAACCTTTGTGGTTTGGGATGTGTTCCATTTCGAAAATGGTTTTTATGACTTATATCTATCTATATATGATACTTAACGGTATTGGTGGGTTACCAGCATTATTCGTTGACCGGGCGTCGTCCCAATGTTTATCTTTGTATCTTTCAGGTGATGTTTAGACGAGCACGATGTCTAGAGCCTGGTAGCTTAGTACCTTTATCCTTGCTTTTGTGGCCTGTGCGCAAATGTAGTTAGACTGATGCTTTGGGATAGATGTACACACTTGTAGATTGTTTGACGTAACGTTTACCATGTTTGGTAGACGTGGCGTGACACCCCGTTGGATTTCTTTTTATCCAGTTTAGTTTTTATCTTCCGCTGTGCTAGTTTTGTCGCTTAATGACAAAATCATAAGTAGGGGTGTTCAATCGGTTAACCGTTCATACGGTTAACCGAACCGAATTAGCCGAACTTTTTAAACCTTTAACCGTTATTCGAATCGAAGTTTATGTTACTGAAATAACCGAACCAAAACTTTTTTCAGTTAATCGATCGGTTAACCGATTAACCGAACTTTTTAAAGCTAAAATTTAAAATCATAAAAATCACCTAAAATAATAAATCTAATTATTTTGGTCACTCATTGGGAACAAGTCAAACATGTGTTGAGGTATGTCAAAGGGACCCTATCTTATGGTTTACCTATCCGAAAATCTGAGTCCAGAGAATTGCATGCCTTCTCTGACTAAGATTGGGTTGGCTGTCCTATGGATCATAAGTCAACCAGTGGTTATGCTGTTTTTCTTGGATCAAATCTTGTATCTTGGGTGTGCAAGAAGCAAAGAACTGTGGTCAGATCTTCTACGGAGGCTGAATACAAGGCATTAGCTTATGTTTGTGCTGAGGTAATCTGGGTTCTCTCCCTCTCACGAGAGATTGGCTGGAATCTCTATTCCTAAGTTGTGGTGTGATAATCTTGGTGCTACCTATCTATGAGCTAATCATATTTTTCATGCTTGCACCAAACATGTTGAGATTGACTACCATTTTGTGAGAGACAGAGTTGCCAAGGGAGAGATTCAAGTCAACTTTATCTCCACCAAAGATCAACTTGCTGATATATTTACAAAAGCATTAGCAGGTCCTAGGTTTTCTTTCTTAGAGACAAGCTACAGGTCATGTATGTACCCTGTGCTTGAGGGGGAGTATTAGGACTCTATGTATTTTAGTATGTTTATGATTCACAATCCTAGTCTTTCGGTGATTCACAATCCCAATTTCTCCATGTCTTCTCTTGTATATATACCTAGATTCTGTACTCTTGTAATCATCATTGTTAATACATTCAATAACAGCTCTCATCATTATTCTAATTACGCTCATAATTATTCATATTACTATACAGTTATTACTATTCATATGGTAACTAATAGGTTGTTTTTATATATGGCAATAAAGTCAATAATTAGACAAATTACTATACATATATTACTAATTAAGTCATTTTCTCACATTTTATTAGGTTGTCCACAAAATAAAAAAATCTACATATTAATATTTGAAATTATTGTACTGTAATAATATTAAGAAATAAGGTATTAAAGAATTAATTGTAATTAATCAAATAATGATCCAGACTTCATATTAATGTATACGTAAAATATTATTATGCCATTTCACATCTTTTAATATGTTGTTTTTATATATGGTAATTAAGTCAATAATTAGATAAATTACAATAAATATATTACTAATTAAGCCATTTTCTCGGGTTGTCCACAAAATAAAAAAATCTACATATTAATATACGAAATTATTGTATTATAATAATATTAAGAAATAAGGTATTAGAGAATTAATTGAAATTAATCAAATAATGATCCAGACTTCATATTTGTGTTATAGATACCCTTAATCAGGCACTCAGCCTGGGAGCATGAAGAATAGTGAAGCCCGACTGTAGAAGAGCACTTAGCAATTCAAGAGGAAGTGCCTCTCTTGTAAGTGATGGCAGCGCAAGCACCCGGGAGATTAGGCCGCCCGGGGGCTGAGTCCCAGGTCAGGGCTTCTGGCTGGCTCAGATGGGCGACCTGGCTAGGTAGTCGGAGTGTCCCCGACCAAGCTCTCTAAAGGGCTTGGGTGGGCGACCAGGCTCAGTAGTCGGAGTGTACCTATCTGAGTGCCTTAGTTGCCCTAGTCAGGCAACCAAGCCAGGCAGTCAGTGTGTCCCCGACCGAGTGCACGCTCTAGAGGCGGTTAGTGGCGGATTCTGTGGAGTTTCATTTCCTTGTTCACCAAGTAGTTTCCCTTATTTTAGTTTTAGGCAGTTACCGCATTAATTGTGGTATATTCCAAATCTTGTTTATTTATTTTTGGAATAAGGGTCAAATAGGCCATTGAGCTGCACACTATAATGCAATTAGCTCACTGAACCTTAAAAACAACAATTAGGCCACTAAACTAACAAATTTCATTCAATTAGTCTAATTTATAGATTTTGTAGGTTAGTAACAAGTCACCCAAAAAATTTAAAATATTTTTTAAAAAATTATTATTTAAAAATAATAAATTAAAACTAAAATTAAAAAAAAAAACGTTTCTTCGCTCTGCCGGAGACGAAGAAAGTTTCTTCATCTCCGGCCAGAGACGAAGAAAGTTTCTTCGTCTCCGGCCAGAGACGAAGAACCTTCTTCGTCTCCATGGCCGGAGACGGAGAGTCTCTTCGTCTCCGGCCTTGGAGACGAAGAGTCTCTTCGTCTCCGGCCATAGAGACGAAGATTCTCTTCGTCTTTGGCCTTGGAGACGAAGAGTCTCATGGCCGGAGACGGTTAAATTATTATTATTATTTTTAAATAATAATTAAAAAATATATATTTTAAAATTTGGGTGACCTGTTACTAACTTGCAAAACCTGTAAATTGGCTTAATTGCATGAAAATATTAATTTAGGGACCCAATTGTTGTTTTTTTAGGTTCAGTGGCCTAATTGCATTATTGTGTGCAGTTGGATGGCCTATTTGACCCTTATTCCTTTATTTTTTTTTCTCCCTATCAATCTCATTGTATAAATACCCCCCAGGATCACCTCGAAAGGGGGTTGAATTCTTTAATAACATCCTGTTACTCTGCCTCATTTTCATCAATTAATTTGCTTTGTTAACTTAGTATTTTACGGTAGTGTTGACCCGTCGATCGGCTGCCTTAAGCCGTAAAACCAACAAGTGTATACAGAAAATATTATTATGCCATTTCACAACTTTTAATAGGATTTTTTTAATATATGGTAATTAAGTCAATAATTTGACAAATTACTATATATATTACTAATTAAGCCATTTTCTCACCTTTTATTAGGTTGTCAACAAAATTAAAAAAAAAAATCTACATATTAATATCTATCTACATATTAATATCTGTAATGATTGTACTATAATAATATTAAGAAATAAGGTATTAAAGAATTAATTGTAATTAATCAAATAATGAACCAGACTACTTCATAATAGTGTATATAGAAAATATTATTACACTATTTCACACCTTTTAATAGGCTATTTTTATATATGGTATTATTTAAGTCAATAATTACACAAATTACTATACATATATTACTAATTAAGCAATTTTCTCACCTTTTATTAGGTTGTCCACAAACTCAAAAAATCTACTGATAAGCCTCAAAACATGCTAAGTTTCTATGAGCTTTTCTAAGGTTTTGCACGTGTATTTTAGCTGAAAGTCTTATTTATAGGGCAAATTATCCTAAAAGCACGAAAGTATAAGGAAAGACCTTCCTAATTATATTTTATGTGTTTTTGGACATTTTAGGACACAAAACGTGGTAGAAAGGCCGGAAAAAGCTAAGCCGAGGCGAACGCAAGCGAGGACCGAACACGCCAAGGCTACGCACGAAGAAGAGGGTATTTCCCATTCACGGCGACGTCACGGCGTGACGCCGTGCGTGAATGGGAGGCCAAAAGGGGTTAGCATATTTAAGCTCAAAATCTCATTTTTTGTGGGAGAGCCAACTTTGTGTAGAGAGAATTTCACTAGTTAGAATCAGATTTTAGAGAGAGGTTAGTAGGGTTAGAATAGGTTTCTAGAGAGAGATTTAGATCTTCAATAGCAAACACCTTGTATCGCTAGATTTTGCAAAAGAATCTTGAAGAATGAAAGCATTTGGCTAGTAGATCTTCATCAATGATTCGTATTCGGTGGATCTAAACTATTGGGGTAAAATCTACTTTGTGTTTTATTGTTATATCTCATTTTGCCCTTTGATTGTTGAGATGTAGATTGTTGTTGTGGTGATGCTTTGATTTGCTTATCTTGTGGTGTTTGATTGATTGTTGACTATATGGATATCTTGTTGTTGAGGATGATCTTTGTGACATTCTTGGAGTAGGGCCCAACTCCTTAGATGGTGTTGGAAACCTAGATCTATTCAAGAGATTTCTAGATCCATGTAGCCTTGATCCTCTTCATTTCCCCGTCTTCGATCTGAGAGGGCAAGACCCGGAAAGAAGTGAGGGCAAAGTGTTTGTTTAAATGCCCCGTAGAGAGCAAGAGTTCCTACGGGTGGCGTTAGACCGAATCGGCTAATGCACTAGCCATCCATTTCTCTTGACTAGTAACACACAATCAAATCACCACAAGACTCCCTTTGCGGGATTGACCAATCACATAACACAATCGAAACCCAATCATACCCGCCTTTCTCTCTCTGAGTAAAATCCTATTCCCCGATCTACCTTTCTTTGTTTCAAGAGCATTTCCAATTTCCTTTCAAACCAACAACGTCAATTCACTTTCCCGAATTG